>NW_027307950.1:0-310000 GCF_047496885.1 Scyliorhinus torazame
GCAGGAAAAATACAAATTCACTGGATTTCTTGTGTGATGTAATATTTTGCCTGACAATGACGAAACACTACTTTTGAAGTGATATTTCCATTAGCAGGGCGTCGAGCATGGTTTTCACACTATTTTGTAAACTAATGTGTATAGTGTATTGTGTATATGAGGCTGGTTTAGCACACTGGGCTAAATCACTGGCTTTTAAAGCAAACCAAGGCAGGCCAGCAGCACGGTTCAATTCCCGTACCAGCCTCCCCGACCAGGCGCCAGAATGTGGCGACTAGGGGCTTTTCACAGTAACTTCATTTGAAGCCTACTTGTGACAATAAGCGATTTTCATTTTCATTTCATTTTACTTGGAACAGTTAATAGCTACATAATAAGGGTACTGGAATTATTGTTTTTCAAAGTATCTATCATAAGAGAGATTACACAACCTTATGATAAACACAGGTATTGTTTCAAACTGTGTACTGTACCTTGAAATTTTGAATTCACAGCCATGTTTCAATTGGACGAAATTCAATCTGGATTTTATGCCAACACAATTTCATAGCAGTACTGTGCTTTGTTTAAATATCACCTTAAACCTGGTTTAGTCTATGATGTTAAAATGTTTGTAAAATTGAAACATAGACTAAATTGACTTTTATAATTTTGTAAAGTTAATCTGGCTTTTTATTGCAATTGTTTTTGTAAATTCTACTGCAAACATGGATTTTGTAGCAATCAAATCTATCATTAAAAGCTAAATTATTGTGGGGAGTGATTAGTCATAAAGCTGGTCTCACTTCAGGAACACATTGACGCCGCTGTCGAGATGATGGAGAATTGCGATTTGGCGTCAGATCAGCGCTCATTTCACTTCAAAAAATGAATGTCTCCAATTGGAACCATTTCGTATTCCCGTGGAGAGGGTAATAAATTAGTAGTTATCCAGCCATCCGTCAGAAAATTAATTGAATTTTCTGAGCTTTTCCTTCACTCTCAACTTCACAAGATCTGAAAATTAACAGTGATTTTGTTTCACAGTGCACCGATAAATGGGATCAATTATTTTCTGGATTATCTGAAAAGGAAGAATATTCAGAGTTGTAGGGAGAAGGCAAGGGAGCAGCACGAGGTAAATTGTTCTTTCAGAGAGCCAGCACAGATATGACAGATTGAATGGTTTCTTTCTGTGCTGCAACAATTGAACAAAGAACAAAGAACAAAGAAATGTACAGCCCAGGAACAGGCCCTTCGGCCCTCCAAGCCCGTGCCGACCATGCTGCCCGACTAAACTACAATCTTCTACACTTCCTGGGTCCGTATCCTTCTATTCCCATCCTATTCATATATTTGTCAAGATGCCCCTTAAATGTCCCAATCGTCCCTGCTTCCACTACCTCCTCCGGTAGCGAGTTCCAGGCACCCACTACCCTCTGCGTAAAAAACTTGCCTCGTACATCTACTCTAAACCTTGCCCCTCTCACCTTAAACCTGTGCCCCCTAGTAATTGACCCCTCTACCCTGGGGAAAAGCCTCTGACTACCCACTCTGTCTATGCCCCTCATAATTTTGTATACCTCTATCAGGTCTCCCCTCAACCTCCTTCGTTCCAGTGAGAACAAACCGAGTTTATTCAACCGCTCCTCATAGCTAATGCCCTCCATACCAGGCAACATTCTGGTAAATCTCTTCTGCACCCTCTCTAAAGCCTCCACATCCTTCTGGTAATGTGGCGACCAGAATTGAACACTATACTCCAAGTGTGGCCTAACTAAGGTTCTATACAGCTGCAACATGACTTGCCAATTCTTATACTCAATGCCCCGGCCAACGAAGGCAAGCATGCCGTATGCCTTCTTGACTACCTTCTCCACCTGTGTTGCCCCTTTCAATGACCTGTGGACCTGTACTCCTAGATCTCTTTGACTTTCAATACTCTTGAGGGTTCTATCATTCACTGTATATTCCCTACCTGCATTAGACCTTCCAAAATGCATTACCTCACATTTGTCCGGATTAAACTCCATCTGCCATCTCTCCGCCCAAGTCGCCAGACAATCTAAATCCTGCTGTATCCTGCGACAGTCCTCATCACTATCCGCAATTCCAACCAACCTTTGTGTCGTCTGCAAACTTACTAATCAGACCGGTTACATTTTCCTCCAAATCATTTATATATACTACAAAGAGCAAAGGTCCCAGCACTGATCCCTGTGGAACACCACTGGTCACAGCCCTCCAATTAGAAAAGCATCCCTCCATTGCTACTCTCTGCCTTCTATGGCCTAGCCAGTTCTGTATCCACCTTGCCAGCTCTATAATTCTATAATTTTGTGATGATCTGGCCCATGCAGTGGTAAATAATTAACTGGGATTAGTGGCTGAGTTAGGGGGTTGTGGGTTCTCCCAATTAAAATCTCACTACGTTGTTTAAGGAGTGGAGGGTTTTCACGGGTGTCCTGGATGATATCTGGCCCTAAACCAACACTACAAAACTGAATGCCTGGGCATTGCTGTGTGGCAGTTTGTGGGATCGTGATTTAGGTTTCACATTTCCTGAGGCAGTGATTACACTTCAAGGGTTACTTCATTGGCTATGAAGCCCTTTGGGACATACCAATGTTCTAAAAGCAGCTTTCGAAATGTACGTTATTTATTTTATCCAGGAAGATAATGATTATAGTACAAAATATGATCAACACAAAAGAATGCCAATTTCCAATCTTATCAATTGATAAAATATCCTACATCACCTGATCAGACTTTATATTTTCAAAGTTTGCCAAACCAACATTGGGGAGAATACTACTACACAGTAGTTTCTTTTAATTCTTTCATGGACTTTGCTGGAAAGGCAAACAATTGTTGCCCATCCCCAATTCCTTTTGAACTCAGTGATTTGCTAAGCTATTTTAGAGGGTATTGCTAAGCTATTTCAGAGGGTATTGCTAAGCTATTTCAGAGGGTATTGCTGTGGATCTGGCATCACATGTAGGTCAGGTCAGATAAAGTCAGCAGATTTCCTTCCCTAAAAGAACAGTCGTGAACGTGTTGGTTTTTTAATGTCAATTGATAATAGTTTTATGGTAACCATTACCGATGCTAACATGGACACAATTTCATCCATTGATTTTAAGTTCCCATCCGCTGTCTTGGTGGGATCTGAACAACCCCCAGAGCACTCGCCTGAGCCTCTGGATTACCAGTCCAGTGACATTAAAGCTACAACCACCCCATTCAATTTAAAAGATAAATATATTCTTTTAGGAAATATTGTTGAACATCCTGCTATTTCAAAAGAAATTTGGAGGTTCCAGTGAGTCCTGGCTGAATTATGGGGCAAGATTCTCCATGCCCGACGCCAAAGTCGGGAAACGCGTTTGGCAGAGAATAGGTTCCAATGCCAAAATCGCAACGGGCACCGACCTGACGCCAAATCGCAATACTCAGTCCCCTCGACAGCGGCGTCAATCTGTTCCAGAATGCACGTACAATAATCACCGTTTGCATATCATTAGCAGGCCCGCCCCGGTAATCTCCGGGGCCTCCTCGATTCTCCTCCTCGGAAGGGCTGAATTCCCGACGGCGCAATGATTTTACAAATTGTGAAACCGGCGTTGTGGCTGATGAGGGAGAGAGATAGGAGGTAGGACACAGAGGTGCAACTGTGGGCTGCCGGGCCGAACACTTGACGGGCCGGCTAGGGTGAGCTCTGCCAGGGCTGGGAAACAGGCTGTAGCCAGGGTGACCCCCCCACGCAACTGGGGTGTGGACCACCATTACCACAGCCTGCATGGCAGCCATCTTGCTGCAGCCCCACTGACCACTGGTTCTGCAGAGTGACAATGGCCGTATGGGTGCACCCCCATCACCACTCCGCCACTACCCGCCGGTGGCCCATCCAAGACAATGCCCATAGTAGCCCCTACAGGGCGTGAGCTTGGAGTGTACCCCGAGCAAAGGCAGTGCCAGCCGACAGTACCCCTGGCAGCAGGGACCAGCGCCAGGGGCAGATACCCGCAAAGTGCCGGGCATCGGCGGGGCTAGGGGTGCAGGGATGTGGGTTGTACAGCCCGCAGGGTTGTACAGCCCGCAGTGCCAACTGTGTCACCTGGTGAGACCTGTTGGGAACAGGGGCACGCACCATGCTAACATGTTGGCCTTTCACCACCTGCAGGCAATGGATATTGGAATTCAACCAGCATTGGTGGCCTTCCTGCTAGTCGCCGCAACCCTGGGGGATGCCCTAAGGCTGTACGAGCTGCGATGTTCTGGGAGGAGGAGGAGGAAGCTGCAACAGCGGAGCGTGCAGCAGCGGAGCATGCCGCAGAGGGACCTGTGGCAGCTACCCAGGATGGATAGCCAACTGCCCAACAGGCCAAGGAGGAGCTGCCAAGGAGGCGCCGCATAAGGCCTTGTGTGTACCGGCAGCGCACATCATTCGAGATCCTGCCAGACCAGGCATGCCGGCTGAGCAAGAGACAGAACGATGTATCTGCCAGATGTGGCACACCTAGCGCCGCAGGGGTTTGGGAGAGGACACCCGCTCCCGGTGGCCGTCAAGGTGACAGTCGCCCTGAACTTTTACGCCACTGGGTCCTTCTGGGCGCCTCTTGGGGACTTATCCAGGATCTCACAGACCTCGGTGCACAAGTGCACCCGCACCATCATGGAGGGCCTATATTCCCAGGCGGGTCAATATATCCACTTTAATGTGGACCAAGCCAACCAGGATGCCCGTGCAGCGGGGTTCGCTGCCATCGAAAGGATGCCACAGAGCAAGGAGTGGATCGACAGGATGCATGTCCTCCTACGAGCACCTGTAGATGACAGGCCGTTATACACCAACCAAAAGTGGTTCCATTCGATGAAAGTACAGCTTATATGTGACCATCAGCTGCGCATCATTTACCTCTGTGCCCGATACCCGGGCAGTGTGCACTACGCCTTCATCCTGGCACACTTGACGATTCCGGACATGTTCAAGACGACGACCTCGACCTCGACCTCCTCCTCCTCCTCGCTGGGGGGTTGGCTCCTGGGTGACAGAGGGTATCCACTGCGGTCGTGGCAGATGACGCCTATCCAGAGGCCACAGACCGACGCAGAGACACTTTGGTGTTCTCTAACCCAGGTCCGTAATACACTGACTGCGACCACCCTCTGGGTTTGTCACATCAGCCAGTGACTGCGCCATCTTCCTCTCAGAATGGACTACCTCCCTGTGTCTGGGCCACGGGGGCAGCACCTGGACAATGCCGTAGATGTTCCCAGTCATGGCCTGCTCTGACTGGGCCACGCTCAGGAGCACTGCTGCGATGTCCAGGTGGCTCTGGCACATGGTTGCCTGCAAGACGGCAACCCTACCCTGCACACAATGCCCCAGGCCTTGGACATGCTGATCCAGAGCCAAAACCGTCACCCCTTACTTAATGCCTCCACCGCAGACGCCACCTGTGCAGTGTAGGCCTGGGTGGCACTCATTGTCGTCACCACCTCCTGCTGCTACACGCGGGTTGGACTCCTCCAACTGCACCTGCAGGTACTGGATGCTCACCAACAGCCACGCTGGCTCTGCGTCTGCATCTCTATGATTGTTGGCACTGTCCGTTCCAGAAGCCCAAAACCTGTCTGGACAGCAGCTAGTTCTGAATTCGGCCTGCCCTCCAACTGTCTGCACTTTGGGAATTCCAACCTCCACCTGCTGTACCAGATCAGCTGTGCGGTGCGCATCAGATAGTGTCCCAGGAGCCTCTACACTAGTGCCCAACCGAGGTGAGTGTCTCCTGGGATGGTGGAGGGTGCTGGAGACAGCGGTGACGGGAAGTCACTGTCATCCTCCAACTTAACGGTTACGGAATGGGTCCAGGTGTGGCACAAATTCTGTTGTCGTGAAAGTCCACAAAATCTGCATCAGCGTCAACACTTCGTCTCAGAAACAGAGAATCCTGCCCATGGTGTTTATTTTTTGAAAGTGCGTTTTTAAGCAAAATAAATTACAGGAGGGGAGGTCATCACCTCGAATTTTTAATTAAAAGGCTCATGGAAAAATACAAGAACAGTACGAGATGGGAAATAATAAAAGAGTACAGTATTGAAGACTTGGTGCAGCTTCTAAACTGCTTGCTTTACAACACAGTGCATGTAAACAAAAATCTCCTGCAAGTTACCAATGCATAAATTCTCAAACTCGGAAAAGTTTCCTTTTCATTTAAGTAGTAAATTGTAGCAATTTGCGCATTTTTACATTAGTGTGCATATTCTTTTTGTTCCTACTCTCAATATAACATGTGTTTGCTGATAGAAGTATTGTCTGGTTAACTCATTTATTTGACAGATAATTTACACCAGTGACAGGCCATTCAGCCCAGCCAGTCGTTGTTGGTGTAAACTCACCATATGAACAAACAGTTTTTGTTTTTTTAAATATTTTTATTCAAGACATTTTCACATATATACACAAAATATCAAAACAACAAAACTCCAACAACCACAACCCACCTGCCTCCCTGACGCCAACACCCCGACTTACCCATTTTAACCCCCCCCCCCCCCCCCCATGCTGACCCCTCAATCCCCAAAGAAATCGATGAATGGCTTCCACCTCCGGGTGAACCCCTCTGCTGACCCTCGCAGCGTGAACTTTAACTTTTCCAGCCTCAGGAATTCTGCCAGGTTGCTCACCCACACTCCCGCTTTCGGCGGCTTTGAATCCCACCACCGAGCAAAATCCGTCTCCAGGCTATCAGAGAGGCAACGGTCAAAACATCAGCCTCTCTCAGCACCTGGACGCCTGGGTATTCCGAAACCCCAAATATCGTCACCTCTGGACTCAGAACCACCCCCACACCCAACACCTCGGATATCACGTCCAGGAAGCCCTGCCAGAACCCCCTCAGTCTTGGACACGCCCAGATCATGTGGGTGTGATTTGCAGCCCGCCCGCACACCGTCCACACCTATCTTCTACCCCTGCAAAGAACCTACTGATCCTCGCCACCGTCATGTGGGCCCTATGCACCACCTTAAACTGAATGACGCTTCCACCCTCTGCAAGGCCTCTGCCCAGGTCCCCACCACCACCTCCCCTTCCAGCTTCTCCTCCAATTTACTCTTAATATCCCCCACCAGGGCTCCCTCCCACTCCATCAATTCCTTATAAATATCCAACATCTTCCCCTCCCCCATTTCATCCTTCGATGGCAATTTGTCCTACAGGTCCAGGGGCAGCAGCCCAGGAAAGGACGGCACCTCTCTCCTTACCAAGTCCCGAACCTGTAGGTCCCTAAAGCCATTCCTCCTGGGCAACTCATACACTTCCTCCAACCCTGCCAATTTGCCCCATGAGCAATTCACTGAAGCACTCAATCCCCCCCTGCCGCCACCCCCTAAATCTCATGTCCAGCCCACCGGCGCAAACCTATGGTTGTCGCTGATCGGTGCCCAGATCGAAGCAGCTTCCAGCTCCAAATGCTGCCTCCACTGACCCACACCCTTGGGGCCAACACCACCACTAGGCACATGGAGTACCTGGCCGGCGAGAATGGTAAAGGAGCCAACAAAGAAGCCCTCAGACTTGTTCCCCTACACAACGCCGTGTCCACCTACCCCCACACCATCCCCTCCTCCTCGTGCCCCCCCATTCCAAAAAAGCCCGCCACACCCGCAGGGCCTCCCCACCCACACAAACACTGAGATTAGCCCATTGACCTGCCTAAAGAATGACTTGGGGAGAAAGATAGGGAGCACCGCCATTTTCATTGTCTGCACCTACCCTGCCAACAACAGCGGCAATACATCTCACCTCTTAAAACTTACCTTCATCTGTCAAGTTCAATTTATGCAACTTCATTCAGCTTCACGCCACCTGGAAACCCAAATACTGGAAACTCGTCCCCACCACCCTAAACTGCAATTCTCCTCGTCTCCTTTCCTGCCCTCTGTACCTCACTCTTACCCACGTTCAATTTATATCCCTTAAACTGGCCAAATTCCCCTAAAATCTCCATAATATCTCCAATACTGCCCACCAGGTCAGAGATATATAACAGCTGGTTGTCCGCATTCAGGGAGACCGTATGTTCGGCACCTTCCCCCCTCAACCCTTCAACACCCTAGGCACCATTGCCAACGGCTCTGTCGCCAACTCCAAAAGCAGCGGGGAGAGCGGGCACCCCTGCCCAAAGTACCCCAAACTCACTTGGTTCGTCCACACGCTCGCAATCGGCACCTTCTTTAACAACCGGACCCATTCCACAAACCCCTGCTCAAACCCAAACCACCCCATCACCTCCAACAAGTACACCCACTCCACCTGATCATAAGCCTTCTCCATATCCATCACCACCGCTACCTCTATCTCCTGGCATCATAATTACATTAAGTAGGGGACTTCCGGGTGCGGCGATGACCAGCTAAGTCGCACGTTTCAGCAGCTCCCGGTGGAACGGACTTTTGGGCTCTTAATAGGAGCCCCATCGGCAATTTGAACGGCAAATAACACTGTGCGGTAATCCAGAAGGGAATCCCCCCCGGATACGGATGGAAAAAAGAGACAAAAGTAGCCGGATTGCGGTGGATCCTCAAGAGCAGCGGCCAGGAAGGCAGGCACAAAGCAAGATGGCGTCGGATGAAGGCAGTTTAATATGGGGCCCTGACCAACAAGAGTTCCTGCGGCGTTGCGTAGATGAACTCAAAAAGGAGATGAAGAAGGAGCTGTTGGCCCCGATATTACAAGCGATTGAGGGGCTGAAGGAGGAGCAAAAGACCCAGGAACAGGAGCTTCGGGTCGTGAAGGCAAAGGCTGCTGAGAATGAGGACGACATACAGGGCCTGGTGGTGAAAACGGAGATCCACGAGGCACAACACAAAAGATGTGTGGAAAGGCTGGAGGTGCTGGAGAACAATGCGAGGAGGAAGAACTTAAGGATTCTTGGTCTTCCCGAAGGTGCAGAGGGGGCGGGACGTCGGGGCATATGTGAGCACGATGCTGCATTCGTTAATGGGATCGGAGGCCCCGACGGGTCCGCTGGAGGTGGAGGGAGCCTATCGAGTTATGGCGCGAAGACCGAGGGCTGGAGAAACTCCTCGAGCAATAGTTGTGAGATTTCTCCGATACAAGGACAGAGAGATGGTCCTTAGATGGGCCAAGAAAATTCGGAACAGTAGGTGGGAGAATGCGGTGATCCGCGTGTATCAAGATTGGAGTGCGGAGGTGGCGAGAAGGAGGGCAAGCTTTAATCGGGCCAAGGCGGTGTTGCATAAAAGGAAGGTCAAATTCGGAATGTTGCAGCCGGCGAGACTGTGGGTCACACATCTAGGGAAACACCACTATTTCGAAACGGCAGACGAAGCGTGGACATTTATTGTCGAGGAGAAGCTGGAGTGAGCGGGCCAGAAGAAAAAGAACGTTTGGGACAAAAGGGGGGGGGGTGAATTTGTGGGATGAAGGGGGGAAAAGGGGGAAGGGAAGAGAAGACTTCCCAGATTGTTAAACCTGCGACCCTGTAACTTCTCTCTCTTCACCATGTCGTGGGGGAGGGGGTGAGGGAGGATGAGGAGCTGTGGGCGCCGGCCATTGGGGCGGGGGCCAAAAGGGAAGCGCGGGCTTTGTTCCCGCGCTATGGTAATCATGGCGGGAACAGGGAAGCAGGAAGGTGGGGGCCTCGCACAGTGTGAGCCGAGGTCACGGGGGGAAGCCGAGGTCGGCCAGAGTTTGCTGACTTCTGGGAGCAACATGGGGGGTGCAATTACGCTAGCTTGGGTTCTAGCGGGGTGGGGGGGGGGGGTTAACTGGGTTGCTGCTGCTGGGGAGAAGGGGGAGCTGGTATGGGAGGGGGGGGTCGGGGCGGGGGGGGCGCCGCCTGGGGGGGGATACAGCTACGTGGGAACCGGGTGAGGAGCTGGATTGAAAAAGGAAATGGCTAGTCGTCAAGGCGGGGGGGGGGGGGGGGGGGGGGCGGGGGGTAAAGAGCCCCCCAACCCGGTTGATCACGTGGAATGTGAGAGGGCTGAACGGGCCGATTAAGAGGGCACGGGTACTCGCACACCTAAAGAAACTTAAGGCAGATGTGGTTATGCTTCAGGAGACGCATCTGAAGCTGACAGACCAGGTTAGACTTCGCAAAGGATGGGTGGGGCAGGTGTTTCATTCAGGGCTAGACGCAAAAAACAGGGGGGGGGTGGCCATACTAGTGGGGAAGCGGGTAATGTTTGAGGCAAAGACTATAGTGGCAGATAGTGGGGGCAGATACGTGATGGTGAGTGGTAAACTACAGGGGGAGGCGGTGGTCTTGGTAAACGTATATGCCCCGAACTGGGATGATGCCAATTTTATGAGGCGTATGTTAGGACGCATCCCGGACCTAGAGGCGGGAAAGTTGGTAATGGGTGGAGACTTTAATACGGTGCTGGACCCAGGGCTGGACAGATCGAGGTCCAGGACCGGAAGGAGGCCGGCTGCAGCTAGGGTGCTTAAGGATTTTATGGTACAGATGGGAGGAGTAGATCCCTGGAGATTTAGTAGACCTAGGAGTAAGGAGTTTTCGTTTTTCTCCTATGTACATAAAGTATTTTCACGAAAAGATTTTTTTGTTTTGGGAAGGGCACTGATCCCAAAGCCCAAAGGTGACGGGAACGGAGTACACGGCTATAGCCATCTCGGATCATGCTCCACACTGGGTGGACCTGGAGATAGGGGAAGAAAAACAACAGCTTCCACCCTGGAGAATGGAAATGGGATTATTGGCAGATGAGGGGGTGTGTTTAAGGGTGAGGGGGTGTATTGAAAGGTAGTTGGAAATTAATGATAATGGGGAGGTCCAGGTGGGAGTGGTCTGGGAGGCGCTGAAGGCAGTGGTTAGAGGGGAGCTGATATCTATTAGGGCACATAAAGGAAAGCAGGAGGGTAGGGAAAGGGAGCGGTTGTTGAAAGAACTTCTGAGGGTGGACAGACAATACGCGGAGACACCGGAGGAGGGACTATACAGGGAAAGGCAAAGGCTACATGTAGAATTTGACTTGTTGACTACGGGTAAGGCAGAGGCACAATGGAGGAAGGCACAGGGTGTACAGTACGAATATGGGGAGAAGGCGAGTAGGTTGTTGGCCCACCAACTGAGGAAAAGGGGAGCAGCGAGGGAGATAGGGGGGGTGAGAGATGAGGAGGGGGAGATGGAGCGGGGAGCGGAGAGAGTGAATGGAGTGTTCAAGGCATTTTATGAAAGATTATATGAAGCGCAGCCCCCGGACGGGAAGGAGAGAATGATGTGCTTTCTGGATCAGCTGGAATTTCCTAAGGTGGAGGAGCAGGAGAGAGTGGGGCTGGGAGCACAGATTGAGACGGAGGAAGTAGTGAAAGGGATTGGAAGCATGCAGGCGGGGAAGGCCCCGGGACCAGACAGATTCCCAGTTGAATTCTATAAGAAATATTTGGACTTGCTGGCCCCGCTACTGATGAGAACCTTTAATGAGGCGAGGGAAAGGGGGCAGCTGCCCCCGACTATGACAGAGGCAACGATATCGCTTCTCCTAAAGAAGGAAAAAGACCCGCTGCAATGCGGGTCGTACAGGCCCATTTCCCTCCTGAATGTGGATGCTAAGATCCTGGCCAAGGTAATGGCAATGAGGATAGAGGATTGTGTCCCGGGGGTGGTCCATGAGGACCAAACTGGGTTTGTGAAGGGGAGACAGCTGAATACAAATATACGGAGGCTGCTAGGGGTAATGATGATGCCCCCACCAGAGGGGGAAGCGGAGATAGTGGTGGCGATGGATGCCGAGAAAGCATTTGATAGAGTGGAGTGGGATTATTTGTGGGAGGTGCTGAGGAGATTTGGCTTTGGAGATGGGTATATCAGGTGGGTACAGTTGCTGTATAGGGCCCCGATGGCGAGCGTGGTCACGAATGGACGGGGGTCGGACTATTTTCGGCTCCATAGAGGGACGAGGCAGGGATGTCCTCTGTCCCCGTTATTGTTTGCACTGGCGATTGAACCCCTGGCCATGGCACTGAGGGGTTCCAGGAAGTGGAGGGGAGTACTTAGGGGGGGAGAAGAACACCGGGTATCTCTATATGCGGACGATTTGTTGATATATGTGGCGGACCCGGCGGAGGGGATGCCAGAGATAATGCGGATACTTGGGGAGTTTGGGGGATTTTTCAGGGTATAAACTGAACATGGGGAAAAGTGAGCTATTTGTGGTGCACCCGGGGGAGCAGAGCAGAGAGATAGAGGATTTACCGTTGAGGAAGGTAACAAGGGACTTCCGGTACCTGGGGATCCAGATAGCCAAGAATTGGGGTACATTACATAGGCTTAATTTAACACGGTTGGTGGAACAGATGGAGGAGGATTTCAAGAGATGGGACACGGTGTCCCTGTCAATGGCAGGGAGGGTGCAGGCGGTTAAAATGGTGGTCCTCCCGAGATTCCTTTTTGTGTTCCAGTGCCTCCCGGTGGTGATCATGAAGGCTTTTTTCAAAAGAATTGAGAAGAGCATTATGAGTTTTGTGTGGGCTGGGAAGACCCCGAGAGTGAGGCGGGGATTCTTGCAGCGTAGTAGGGACAGGGGGGGGCTGGCACTAACGAGCCTAAGTGAGTACTACTGGGCCGCCAATGTTTCAATGGTGTGTAAGTGGATGGGAGAAGGGGAGGGAGCGGCGTGGAAGAGATTGGAGAGGGCGTCCTGCAGGGGGACTAGCCTGCAAGCAATGGTGACGGCGCCGTTGCCGTTCTCACCAAAGAAATACACCACAAGCCCGGTGGTCGTGGCTACATTGAGAATTTGGGGGCAGTGGAGACGGCATAGGGGAGGGACAGGAGCTTCGGTGCGGTCCCCGATAAGAAACAATCATAGGTTCGTTCCGGGGAGAATGGAAGGGGGATTTGGAGCATGGCAAAGAGCTGGGGTAGTACAATTAAGAGATCTATTTGTAGATGGGACGTTTGCGAGTTTGGGAGCGCTGACGGAGAAATATGGGTTGCCCCAAGGGAATGCATTTCGGTATATGCAATTGAGGGCTTTTGTGAGGCAACAGGTGAGGGAATTCCCGCAGCTCCCAACGCAGGAAGTGCAGGATAGAGTGATCTCAGAGACATGGGTGGGGGACGGTAAGGTGGCGGACATATACAGGGAGATGAGGGACGAGGGGGAGATCATGGTAGATGAGCTGAAAGGGAAATGGGAAGAAGAACTGGGGGAGGAGATTGAGGAGGGGCTGTGGGCGGATGCCCTACGTAGGGTAAACCCATCGTCCACGTGTGCCAGGCTAAGCCTGATACAATTTAAGGTGCTACACAGGGCGCATATGACTGGAGCACCGCTCAGTAAATTTTTGGGGGTAGAGGATAGGTGTGGGAGATGCTCGAGAGGCCCAGCGAATCACACCCACATGTTCTGGTCATGCCCGGTACTACAGGGGTTCTGGGTGGGGGTGGCAAAGGTGCTTTCGAAGGTGGTGGGGGTCCGGGTCGAACCAAGCTGGGGGTTGGCTATATTTGGGGTTGCAGAAAAGCCGGGAGTGCAGGAGGCGAGAGAGGCTGACGTGTTGGCCTTTGCGTCCCTAGTAGCCCGGCGCAGGATATTGTTAATGTGGAAGGAAGCTAAGCCCCCGGGGGTGGAGACCTGGATAAACGATATGGCAGGGTTCATAAAGTTAGAACGGATTAAGTTTGTGTTAAGGGGTTCGGCTCAGGGGTTCACCAGGCGGTGGCAACCGTTCGTTGACTACCTCACAGAAAGATAGAGGGAATGGAAAAGAAGTAGATAACAGCAGCAAGCCAGGAGGGAGGCGGGGGGGGGGGGGGGGGAGGAATCGGACGGACTCTCAGGGATGTTATTGTATATGTATAGGTATTTGGTATATGTAATTGTTTGTTGGATTGTAATTTTGGAGAGTATTTATTTTGGACAAGGTAGTTGCCATTTAGTTTTGTTTTTCTTTTGTTTTTGTTTATATATATTATTTATTTATTTGTTTAAAACTGGCCACGGCTATTTATATTGCTTTATTGTTGTGTAAAAGAAACACTACGTATTGTTATGTTTGGCCAAAAAACTCGAATAAAATATATTTTAAAAAAAAAGATTTATGTGCCACTGCATTGAGCAAGGGGTAATTGTAAGCAAATGGTTATTGGGTAGACATATGGGCGATAAGGGAACAGTGTAGAACATAGAACATAGACAAATACAGCACAGAACAGGCCCTTCGGCCCACGATGTTGTGCCGAACCTTTGTCCTAGATTAATCATAGATTATCATTGAATTTACAGTGCAGAAGGAGGCCATTCGGCCCTTTGAGTCTGCACCGGCTCTTGGAAAGAGCACCCTACCCAAGGTCAACACCTCCACCCAACAGTAAGGGCAATTTTGGACACTAAGGGGCAATTTATCATGGCCAATTCACCAAACCTGCACATCTTTGGACTGTGGGAGGAAACCGGAGCACCCGGAGGAAACCCACGCAGACACGGGGAGGACGTGCAGACTCTGCACAGACAGTGACCCAAGCCGGAATCGAACCTGGGACCCTGGAGCTGTGAAGCAATTGCGCTATCCACAATGCTACCGTGCTGCCCTTAAGAACAAAAAATGTAGATGGGCTTTAGAGTGGTTTCACAGGTCGGCGCAACATCGAGGGCCGAAGGGCCGGTACTGCGCTGTAATGTTCTGATGTTCTATTTTTCGTGCGACGTTAAATATATTTGTGTTAGTAATGAAGTTTGTTTTAACAAATCGTGTCCCGATTCAGTCCTGGAGTGAGGCATAATTCCTCACCGTCTTTACAAAATTCAAATAAAATATTGGGGTTTCCCTCCAGTATTGGAGCTACCGGTGGGTTCTGGGCGAAGATGCAAAATTGCTGCCTGTATCTGCCTTTCCTGGTTTAGCCTGTACAACATTCCAAACCAACTCTTTCTGTACCTAAAACAGGTGAAACGGAGGAAGATGTCGTTCTGTCGGCTGAACGGACAGTGTGAGCTCGGTGGAGGAGCCGGCATCAAAAAGGAACGAACAGGTCCGTTCTCCATCCTCTCCATCCCTCCCGAGTTAGTGAGTATCCGGTGTAGTACATGGAGGAGGATGCAGCACCTTCATCCAATGGATGAACTCACAAATCCACAAACATCCAAGCCCTTGTAAGATACAGTTATAATAATACAGATTTCATTAGAGACAGTTCCTCTGAATATTAATTACTGTGTGTGTCCTCCTCCGGGAGGCTGTCCTGCGATCCACTCTGGGACACTGTGTGACTGTGATCTACCCTGTCTGAATGTTTTAATGTGATCTACTCTGGGTGAATGTGTGATTGTGATCTACTCCGGGACAATGTGTGATTGTGATCTACTCTGGACAACTGTGGGATTGTGATCTACTCCGGGTGACTGTGTGATTGTGATCTACTCTGGGTGAATGTGTGATTGTGATCTACTCTGGACAACTGTGGGATTGTGATCTACTCTGAGTGACTGTGATTGCGATCTACTCTGGGTGAATGTGTGATTGTGATCTACTCTGTGTGAATGTTTGATTGTGATCTACTCCGGGACAATGTGTGATTGTGATCTACTCTGGGTGAATGTGTGATTGTGATCTACTCCGGGTGACTGTGTGGTTGTGATCTACTCTGGGTGAATGTGTGAGTGTGATCTACTCTGGGTGAATGTGTGATTGTGATCTACTCCGAGTGAATGTGTGATTGTGATCTACTCTGAGTGAATGTGTGAGTGTGATCTACTCTGGGTGAATGTGTGATTGTGATCTACTCTGGGTGAATGTGTGATTGTGATCTACTCAGAGTGACTGTGATTGTGATCTACCCTGGATAAATGTGCGAGTGTGATCTACTCTGAGTGAATGTGTGATTGTGATCTACTCTGGGTGAATATGTGAGTGTGATCTACTCCGGGACAATGTGTGATTGTGATCTACTCTGGGTGAATATGTGATTGTGATCTACTCTGGGTGAATGTGCGAGTGTGATCTACTCTGGGTGAATGTGAGATTGTGATCTACTCTGGGTGAATATGTGAGTGTGATCTACTCCGGGACAATGTGTGATTGTGATCTACTCTGGGTGAATATGTGATTGTGATCTACTCTGGGTGAATGTGTGATTGTGATCTACTCAGAGTGACTGTGATTGTGATCTACTCTGGATAAATGTGCGAGTGTGATCTACTCTGAGTGAATGTGTGATTGTGATCTACTCTGGGTGAATGTGTGATTGTGATCTACTCTGGGTGAATGTGAGATTTTGATCTACTCTGGGTGAATGTGAGATTGTGATCTACTCTGGGTGGATGTGAGATTGTGATCGACTCTGGGTGGGTGTGAGATTGTGATCTACTATGGGTGAATGTGAGATTGTGATCTACTCGGGGTGGATGTGAGATTGTGATCTACTCTGGGTGAATGTGAGATTGTGATCCACTCCGGGTGAATGTGAGATTGTGATCTACTCTGGGTGAATGTGTGATTGTGATCTACTCTGGGTGAATGTGAGATTGTGATCTACTCTGGGTGAATGTGAGATTGTGATCTACTCTGAGTGAATGTGTGATTGTGATCTACTCCGGGACAATGTGTGATTGTGATCTACTCTGGGTGAATGTGTGATTGTGATCTACTCTGGGTGAATGTGAGATTGTGATCTACTCCGGGACAATTTGTGATTGTGATATACTCTGGGTGAATGTGTGATTGTGATCTACTCTGGGTGAATGTGAGATTGTGATATACTCTGGGTGAATGTGAGATTGTGATCTACTCTGGGTGAATGTGAGATTGTGATCTGCTCTGGGTGAATGTGAGATTGTGATCTACTCTGGGTGAATGTGAGATTGTGATCTACTCTGGGTGAATGTGAGATTGTGATCTACTCTGGGTGAATGTGAGATTGTGATCTACTCTGGGTGGATGTGTGATTGTGATCTACTCTGAGTGACTGTGTGATTGTGATCTACTCTGGGTGAATATGTGATTGTGATCTACTCTGGGAGAATGTGTGATTGTGATCTACTCTGGGTGAATGTGAGATTCTGATCTACTCTGGGAGAATGTGTGATTGTGATCTACTCTGGGTGAATGTGAGATTCTGATCTACTCTTCCTTTTTCAGAAACACACATTTATTTCCTTCCAACAGCCTTTGCACAAAACTCTCACTATGCATCACCCGACAGAGGCCACCTGAAGCCCCTTTACATATCAGTGTCAATTAGTGGATACTTAATATAAATGAGACAACTAATTGCAATGTCTCTTAACCCATTACTTAACAGTCTCCCCTTCCTTGGAGAAAAAAATTATTAGGTGAAAACAAAATTTCAAGAAACTCAAAAGTACTTCAAGAAACACAAAAACACACACATGATGTCTGTCTACCTAACCAGTTCAGTTGCCCAATTACACTTCGCAGTTGCTCTTTTTCTATCTTTGAAACCATTGCGTCTTTTTGTGAATCTCGGCCACGACTAATTGCTATTGGGCTGATGCTTTCCAAATAGGATTGCTGACGTAAAGTTGCCCCTAACTTAGTCTGTCCAATTTCCAGTCCAATATATTTAAATGCATCGGAAGCCTGACTTCCAACCCTGAATTCTTTCCTCAAACCAGAGATTACAATACCTTCAAAATCACTAGTCCCACCCCACAAAAAATCATCGACATGCATCATAAAAATGCCAGAAAGATTTCCTTTATAGTGCCAGTAAAACATTGCAGGATCTGCTTTCAACTGGCAACAGCCTAACTTTAACAAAACTGACCTTACCGAAAAATACCAGACTCTAGATGCATCATTTAATCCATATACACATTTGTTCACCTTCCAGAGTACCCCTTCTGTGTTAGCTGCTTCTTTAGGAGGACGGAGAAAAATGTCTCTCTGGAGCTGATGCCCCTGCAAAAAGGCAGATTTTATATCTATAGATTTGCGTTCCCATGCCTTTGTGGCTAATAGAGCCAAGAAGATCTTTAAAATAACCTTTCCTGCTGGAGGTGAATCTACCCTTAAATCCTGATCTTCTAAGTTTTCTTCAAATCCCCTTGCCACAAGCCTGGCCTTTGCCTTATAAGTTCCATCCGGAAGAACCTTTTCCGTGCAAATCCATCTGTGGGATAGAGCTCTTTGTCCCCTATCCGGTACTTCCGTGTATACCCCAAATTCACTCCAACTATGCAATTCTTGCTGTTTAGCTTCTTTGATAACTTTTTCATCTAATTTATTGGAAGCCACCAAAATCTTACGTTCATGTGGGCTTCTACTCCTATTAGTATTCGTAGTCTTACTCATGTTCCGAGATCTTGATAAACTACGTCCCCTCTCCCGCCTGGTATCTTGTTCTGTACTGCTACTGCTTGATCTTTCCCTTCTGCTGTGGGATGTCCTTTCAATAGTTCTCGACATTTTCCTGCGGACCTGTTCGCTATCCGATGTGCTATCTGAACTGGCACTGCGTTTCTGTGCCCTCCATTTTTGAACTTTGTGTTCCCAATCCATTGTCTTGACTCCTTCCCCTGAATGCTGTACATTCAACCAATGTTTATACTTTCCAGTGGCCTTCCCTGCTCTACTAATAACAGTTGCATCCTTCCATTGACTAGACCCTTCAGGCAAGTATGTCACTTTTGTACCAACTTTTGGCAGTTGTCCTTTTGGAAAAATGGCCTGTTCTAATTCATCAGAAGTGTTGTTCCTCCACAGAAACCCTGTCTATATCAGTTAATTTGTCCTCATAGTTCTGTAACACATGCATACCAGATGACTCTGGTTCCTCGTCATGTCTGTCTGCTCTGTCTAAATTTGAACATTTGTAATCTGTACCCATTATCCTTGATGAATGGACCCTAACAGTTTGATTACCATGTTGCAAAATAATTGTTTTGCCATCTATGCCTATGATCTTCCCTGGGCCTTTCCATTCATTAGAATTGTCTCTCTTATAGTATACCATGCCTCCTTGCTGAAAAACGGCATCTGGTGGCCGTACGTTATGTCTTAAAGCTCTGCAAATTCTTTCAGAGACTTCTGCTTCCAAAAAAGCTATTCTACTGCTATGTAATGCATTTAAATGTTCAGCAAAACCAGAGCTAATTGTAGTCCCCTCTCAAGCTGGAGGCTGGTCATTCAAAATGGACGGAATTTTAGGATTTCTACCAAACACTAATTGATAAGGACTATAGCCCCCAACCATCTGCAATGAATTCTTTGCATGTACTGCCCATGCTAAAGTTGAATTTAGCCTGCAATTTGGTCGATCTGTCAAAATTTTCCGAAGCATGTCATCGATGACAGCATGATTTATTTCACAGACACCATTACTAAATGGGCTTTCTGCAGCCATATTCATAACTCTGATATCCATGTTTTCACACATTTCCCTAAACTCATCATTAGCAAATTCTCCCCCATTGTCCGTAAGGAATTTTGCCGGTGGACCCATTCCTGTCCCTATCCATTTTTCCACGATTTGATCCAGAATTACTCTCTTTTCTTTACTTCGTACAATCGTTGATTGACTAAATCTGGTTGCTAAATCTACAAAATGCAAAATAAAGATATTATTTGCTTTATCCCAGATCTTAAGGTCCATGGCCACAATGTCGTTAAAATCCCTGGCCAAAGGTAGGGTTACTATCGGTCATGCTGGTGTCCTGCTGTACTTCCTACAAACTTCACAGCGGTCACTAACCTGTTCTATCAGTTTAGTATAGTCGTCATCCCTTACCCCTGCATCCTTTAATAAATTTTTCAGCCTCCGAGGAGACGGATGTGCAAATTGCCTATGCAGTTTTAATACCACAAGGTTTTTTATCAGCTGAAGTCCCATTTTCAACTGCCATTAACACATCCTTAACCACTCTACTTGAAAAATTATTTGTCAGTAATGGAATACAATAGTGTCCCGACTGTGTAAATTGTAAGTCCACCGTCTTTCCAAAAACTGTTGCCTTATCCGGTGTTCGACGTTTTAGTTGCTGTGAAATGAAGAGTCTAAAGTTCTTGTTCCTTTTCACCAAACACCATTTATTTCACTTCCACAGCCTCTGCACAAAACTCTTAACAACACACCACCTGACTGAGGCCACCTGAAGCCCCTTTACATATCAGTGTCAATTAATGGATACTTAACATAAATGAGACAACTAATTGCAATGCCTCTTAACCCATTACTTAACAGTCTCCCCTTCCTTGGAGAAAAAAAATAATTAGGTGAAAACAAAATTTCAAGACACTCAAAAAAACACACACATGATGTCCCCCCCTTTTCTTTTTTTTTGTTTGGACGCGAAAGAAAAAAAAACAGTCACAGAAACAAGCGGCCTTCATTAACAATATCCAAAAGTTTCTGTGAACTCGCCCCTCTTTTCGTAAAACAGTCTGACAGTTGATAGCTCCTATAGACCCATTTAATTTTTGTTATTTCCCCTCTGTCCAACATCTGCTTCAAACTTGCGATGTCTATCCGTAACCTCTTTTCATTGACACTTTTTGTAGAGTGCACATTTTCCCACTGGGATTTATTGTCAATGTGACAGTCAATAGGTACATTACCCAAATCCCCTAATCCCAAAATTTCTGTCAATATCATACTTATATAAAAGGCCACATTCACTTCCTCTACAAGGCTTAACGTCTCAGCAGCAAAAGTGCTTTTTACCACTCTCCTTAATTTCTTTGTTTCCCATACAAGCGGGCAACATTTACCATTGTTCCCCAAAAGGAAAATTATAAAACCTCCTGCGCTTGAAACCCCATCACATAAATTTGCGTAGGACGCATCACTATAAACTGAGTTTCAAGTGCTTAAGGTCACCTAAAACCGGGAACTTCAAAACACACTCCTGCATTTTTAGTTTGGCCAACGCTTTATTTGCTCTTATTATGTCTTCAACTTTGGGATCATTCATTTTTGTACTCAACTCTAAGACATCAAAACTCACGTCCGGTCTAGTCTGTCTACCTAACCAGACCAGTTGCCCAATTACACTTCGCAGTTGCTCTTTTTCTATCTTTGAAACCATTGCGTCTTTTTGTGAAACTCGGCCACGACTAATTGCTATTGGGCTGATGCTTTCCAAATAAGATTGCTGACGTAAAGTTGCCCCTAACTTAGTCTGTCCAATTTCCAGTCCAATATATTTAAATGCACCGGAAGCCTGACTTCCAACCCTGAATTCTTTCCTCAAACCAGAGATTACAATAGCTTCAAAATCACCAGTCCCACCCCACAAAAAATCATCGACATGCATCATAAAGATGCCAGAAAGATTTCCTTTACAGTGCCAGTAAAACATTGCAGGATCTGCTTTCAACTGGCAACAGCCTAACTTTAACAAAACTGACCTTACCGAAAAATACCAGACTCTAGATGCATCATTTAATCCATATACACGTTTGTTCAACTTCCAGAGTACCCCTTCTGTGTTAGCTGCTTCTTTGGGAGGACGGAGAAAAATGTCTCTCTGGAGCTGATGCCCCTGCAAAAAGGCAGCTTTTATATCTATAGATTTGCATTCCCATGCCTTTGTGGCTAATAGAGCCAAGAAGATCTTTAAAATAACCTTTCCTGCTGTAGGTGAATCTACCCTTAAATCCTGATCTTCTAAGTTTTCTTCAAATTCCCTTGCCACAAGCCTGGCCTTTGCCTTATAAGTTCCATCCGGAAGAACCTTTTCCGTGCAAATCCACCTGTGGGATAGAACTCTTTGTCCCCTATCCGGTACTTCCATGTATACCCCAAATTCACTCCAACTATGCAATTCTTGCTGTTTAGCTTATTTGATAATTTTTTCATCTAATTTATTGGAAGCCTCCAAAATCTCATGTACATGTGGGCTTCTACTCCGAATAGTATTCGTAGTCTTACTCATGTTCCGAGATCTTGATAAACTACGTCCCCTTTCCCGCCTGGTATCTCGTTCTGTACTGCTACTGCTTGATCTTTCCCTTCTGCTGTGGGATGTCCTTTCAATAGTTCTCGACCTTTTCCTGCGGAGCTGTTCACTATCCGATGTACTATCTGAACTGGCACTGCGTTTCTCTGCCGTCCATTTTTGAACTTTGTGTTCCCAATCCATGGTCTTGACTCCCTCCTCTGAATGCTGTACATTCAACCAATGTTTATACTTTCCAGTAGCCTTCCCTGCTCTACTAATAACAGTTGCATCCTTCCATTGACTAGACCCTTCAGGCAAGTCTGTCACTTTTGTACCAACTTTTGGCAGTTGCCCTTTCGGAAAAATGACCTGTTCTAATTCATCAGAAGTGTTGTGTTCCTCCACAGAAACCCTGTCTATATCAGTTAATTGGTCCTCATAGTTCTGTAACACATGCGTACCAGATGACTCTGGTTCCTCGTCATGTCTGTCTGCTCTGTCTAAATTTGAACATTTGTAATCTGTACCCATTATCCTTGATGAATGGACCCTAACAGTTTGATTACCATGTTGCAAAATAATTGTTTTGCCATCTATGCCTATGATCTTCCCTGGGCCTTTCCATTCATTAGAAATGTCTCTCTTATATTATACCATGCCTCCTTGCTGAAAAACGGCATCTGATGGCCGTACGTTATGTCTTAAAGCTCTGCGAATTCTTTCAGAGACTTCTGCTTCCAAAAAAGCTTTTCTACTGCTATGTGATGCATTTAAATATTCAGCAAAACCAGAGCTAATTGTAGTCCCCTCTCAAGCTGGGGGCTGGTCATCCAAAATGGACGGAATTTTAGGATTTCTACCAAACACTAATTGATAAGGACTATAGCCCCCAACCATCTGTAATGAATTCTTTGCATGTACTGCCCATGCTAAAGCTGAATTTAGCCTGCAATTCGGTCGATCTGCCAACATTTTCTGAAGCATGTCATCGATGACAACATGATTTATTTCACAGACACCATTACTAAATGGGCTTTCTGCAGCCGTATTCATTACTCTGATATTCATGTTTTCACACATTTCCCGAAACTCATCATTAGCAAATTCTCCCCCATTGTCCGTAAGGAATTTTGCCGGTGGACCCATTCCTGTCCCTATCCATTTTTCCACGATTTGATCCAGAATTACTCTCTTTTCTTTACTTCGTACAATCGTTGATTGACTAAATCTGGTTGCTAAATCTACAAAATGCAAAATAAATATATTATTTGCTTTATCCCAGATCTTAAAGTCCATGGCCACAATGTCGTTAAAATCCCTGGCCAAAGGTAGGGTTACTATCGGTCGTGCTGGTGTCCTGCTGTACTTCCGACAAACTTCACAGCGGTCACTAACCTGTTCTATCAGTTTAGTATAGTCATCATCCCTTACCCCTGCATCCTTTAATAAATGTTTCAGCCTCCGAGGAGACGGATGTGCAAATTGCCTATGCAGTTTTAATACCACAAGCTTTTTTATCAGCTGAAGTCCCATTTTCAACTGCCATTAACACATCCTTAACCACTCTACTTGAAATATTATTTGTCAGTAATGGAATACAATAGTGTCCCGACTGTGTAAATTGTAAGTCCACCGTCTTTCCAAAAACTGTTGCCTTATCCTGTTCCATATCCAGTTTCATGTGAGCTTTCTTCATCGACGGTCTGCTCAGAAGCAAAGGTACAACATCCGTGCTAATGAAATGATTCACTCCGGCAATATTGCAAGGGATCACCACTCTTTTCAGCGACTTCAGAGTATTATCATCCCCAAACCTGAAACTTGTGGAACTTTCAAATTCCTTAACCTTGTTACGATTTTCAGCATTCAAAGAGTCCAGGTAACATTTTAACCAGTCAATTCCACACACAGTAAATGTGCAGCCACTGTCCAATACAGCACAGTTGAAGGATTCTGCAACCAACACCCTCATTACCGGCGTAAAACTGCTTGTCAATAGGACAATGCCTTCTTTCTGGTCGCTATCCTTTTCCTCTTCTGACTCTTCCGTGTCATGTGTCGCTTCAAACACTCTATCATAACGAGTTGGACAGTTGAAAGCATAATGGTATTGAGAGTCACATCGATAACATCGATTTATCATGCCCCGTGCATTTCTGGGGTTCATCTTCCTATTGTAGGTTCTAACTGGGTTTCTGTCTTCATAATTTCCTTGTCTCGTTCTCCTTCTATAGTCTTGAGCCCTGTTCGTAGCCATACGATTTCGCCATCCTGTTAGTAGTGTATCTTCCATCTTCTGCCTTATTGCATGCTGACCTATTTGGGTCATCAGAGCCATCGGAATCGAATGTTTCCCTGGAAACATTTGTAAAGCTTTTGTCATCTGTTCGAATAAGGTATCCTTATCAGTAAACTGAACTGTCAAAACCAGGAGCCTATCCATGTTGCTCACTCTAGCACAGTCAAGTAATTTAAAGGCCAACACAGACTGGAAATTCCAGATTGTGTTCTTGCAGCCTTTTATATAATCTGCCAAATTCCATTACATAGTCTTCCATGGAGATACCCTCCATTTTCCGGAACTTATCAAAATCCGACCATGCTTCATACGCACTTAACAAGTCATCTTTCTTATAAATCTTATCCATATAATGTAATAAAGTCTCCAGACCTTCTTCTGAGTCTAACTCTTCCAATTCCAGCTCAGAAAGCACTTTGTTTCGGATTTTACTCCCATATGGTAGAGAAAGAGCCAATGCCATACCTTGTTTTCTCTTTCCCAAAGCAGTTACCTTAGTCCATATAACTACTGCACTTCTCCATTGGTCGTCCGATTCTCTTTCAGAATATAAGGGAGGATAGTCATATCCAGCCACCTTTATCCTGGGTTCAGCCATATATCCCTTTTTTTTTTTCTTTTCTCACTCACTCCTTGGTTTGATCTGGAAAAGTTGTATCTTTCAACCCTTCACATTTACACAGCAACCATCCTCTGCTACCAATTGTTAACCGTTTTAGTTGCTGTGATATGAAGAGTCTAAAGTTCTGTTCCTTTTTCACAAACAAACATTTATTTCCTTCCAACAGCCTTTGCACAAAACTCTGACTATACATCACCTGACAGAGGCCACCTGAGGCCCCTTTACATATCAGTGTCAATTAGTGGATACTTAACATAAATGAGACAACTAATTGCAATGTCTCTTAACCCATTACTTAACAGTGATTGTGATCTGCTCTGGGTGAATGTGTGATTGTGATCTACTCTGGGTGACTGTGGGATTGTGATCTACTCTGGGTGACTGTGGGATTGTGATCTGCTCTGGGTGAATGTGTGATTGTGATCTGCTCTGGGTGAATGTGTGACTGTGATCTACTCTGGGTGACTGTGGGATTGTGATCTACTCTGGGTGACTGTGGGATTGTGATCCGCTCTGGGTGAATGTGTGATTGTGATCTGCTCTGGGTGAATGTGTGATTGTGATCTACTCTGGGTGACTGTGGGATTGTGATCTACTCTGGGTGACTGTGGGATTGTGATCTACTCTGGGTGACTGTGGGATTGTGATCTGCTCTGGGTGAATGTGTGATTGTGATCTACTGTGGGTGACTGGGATTGTGATCTGCTCTGGACGAATGTATGATTGTGATCTACTCTGGACGAATGTGTGATTGTGATCTCTGGAAAATTCAAAATTGTGATCTACTCTGGACGAATGTGTGATTGTGATCTACTCCGAGTGACTGTGTGATTGTGATCTACTCTGGATAAATGTGTGATTGTGATCTAATCTGGGAGACTGGGTGATTGCGATCTACTACAAGTGAACGTGTAATTGTGATCTACTATGGATAAATGTGTGATTGTGATCTACTCTGGGAGACTGTGTGATTGCGATCTACTCTGGGAGACTGTGTGATTGTGATCTACTCTGGGTGACTGGGTGATTGTGATCTACTCTGGGTGACTGTGTGATTGTGATCTACTCTGGGAGACTGTGTGGTTGTGATCTACTCTGGGTGACTGGGTGATTGTGATCTACTCTGGGTGACTGTGTGATTGTGATCTACTCTGGGTGACTGTGTGATTGTGATCTACTCTGGATAAATGTGAGATTGCGATCTACTCTGGGTGCTCTGACAGTGCTCTGACTGTGAGATGTGGCAGGTCCGGGAGGCTTCCAGCGTCCCGGATGGTTTCATCTGCAGAAAGTGCACCCAACTGGAGCTCCTCACAGACCGCATGGTTCGGTTGGAGCAGCAATTGGATGCACTTAGGAGCATGCAGGTGGCGGAAAGCGTCATAGATCGCAGTTATGTAAATGTGGTCACACCCAAGGTGCAGGCAGAGAAATGGGTGACCACCAGAAAGGGCAGGCAGTCAGTGCAGGAATCCCCTGTGGTTGTCCCCCTCTCGAACAGGCATACCCCTTTGGATACTGTCGGGGGGGATAGCCTATCAGGGGAAAACAGCAGCAGCCAGAGCAGTGGCACCACGGCTGGCTCTGATGTTCAGAAGGGAGGGTCAAAGCGCAGAAGAGCAATAGTAATAGGGGACTCTATCGTCAGGGGCACAGATAGGCACTTCTGTGGACGTGAAAGAGACTCCAGGATGGTATGTTGCCTCCCTGGTGCTAGGGTCCAGGATGTCTCCCAACGGGTAGAGGGCATCCTGAAGGGGGAGGGCAAACAGGCAGAGGTCGTTGTACATATTGGTACTAACGACATAGGCAGGAAGGGGCATGAGGTCCTGTAGCAGGAGTTCAGGGAGCTAGGCAGAAAGTTAAAAGACAGGACCTCGAGGGTTGTAATCTCGGGATTACTCCCTGTGCCACGTGCCAGTGAGGCTAGAAATAGGAAGACAGAGCAGCTAAACACGTGGCTAAACAGCTGGTGTAGGAGGGAGGGTTTCCGTTATCTGGACCACTGGGAGCTCATCCGGGGCAGGGGTGACCAATATAAGAAGGACGTGTTGCATCCTAAACTGGAGAGGCATAAATATCCTGGCCGCGAGGTTTGCTGGTGTCACACGGGAGGGTTTAAACTAGTATGGCAGGGGGGTGGGCACGGGAGCAATAGGTCAGAAGGTGAGAGCATTGAGGGAGAACTCGGGAATAGGGACAGTGTGGCTCTGAGGCAGAGCAGACAGGGAGAAGTTGCTGAAAACAGCGGGTCTGGTGGCCTGAAGTGCATATGTTTTAATGCAAGAAGTATTACGGGTAAGGCAGATGAACTTAGAGCTTGGATTAGTACTTGGAACTATGATGTTGTTGCCATTACAGAGACCTGGTTGAGGGAAGGGCAGGATTGGCAGCTAAACGTTCCAGGATTTAGATGTTTCAGGCGGGATAGAGGGGGATGTAAAAGGGGTGGCGGAGTTGCGCTACTGGTTAGGGAGGATATCACAGCTATACTACGGGAGGACACCTCAGATTCAGTAAAACTGTATGGGTAGAGATCAGGAATAAGAAGGGTGCAGTCACAATGTTGGGGGTTTACTACAGGCCTCCCAACAGCCAGCGGGAGATAGAGGAGCAGATAGGTAGACAGATTTTGGAAAAGAGTAAAAACAACTGGGTTGTTGTGATGGGAGACTTCAACTTCCCCAATATTGACTAGGACTCACTTAGTGCCAGGGGGTTAGACGGGGCAGAGTTTGTAAGGAGCATCCAGGAGGGCTTCTTAAAACAATATGTAGACAGTCCAACTAGGGAAGGGGCGGTACTGGACCTGGTATTGGGGAATGAGCCCGGCCAGGTGGTAGAAGTTTCAGTAGGGGAGCATTTCGGGAACAGTGACCACAATTCAGTAAGTTTTAAAGTGCTGGTGGACAAGGATAAGAGTGGTCCTCGGGTGAATGTGCTAAATTGGGGGAAGGCTAATTATAACAATATTAGGCGGGAACTGAAGAACCTAGATTGGGGGTGGATGTTTGCTGGCAAATCAACATCTGACATGTGGGCGGCTTTCAAGTGTCAGTTGAAAGGAGTTCAGGACCGGCATGTTCCTGTGAGGAAGAAGGATAAATACTGCAATTTTCGGGAACCTTGGATAACAAGAGATATTGTAGGCCTCGTCAAAAAGAAAAAGGAGGCATTTGTCAGGGCTAAAAGGCTGGGAACAGACGAAGCCTGTGTGGAATATAAGGAAAGTAGGAAGGAACTTAAGCAAGGAGTCAGGAGGGCTAGAAGGGGTCACGAAAAGTCATTGGCAAATAGGGTTAAGGAAAATCCCAAGGCTTTTTACACGTACATAAAAAGCAAGAGGGTAGCCAGGGAAAGGGTTGGCCCACTGAAGGATAGGCAAGGGAACCTATGTGTGGAGCCAGAGGAAATGGGCGAGGTACTAAATGAATACTTTGCATCAGTATTCACCAAAGAGAAGGAATTGGTAGATGTTGAGTCTGGAGAAGGGTGTGTAGATAGCCTGGGTCACCTTGAGATCCAAAAGACGAGGTGTTGGGCGTCTTAAAAAATATTAAGGTAGATTAAGTCCCCAGGGCCTGATGGGATCTACCCCAGAATACTGAAGGAGGCTGGAGAGGAAATTGCTGAGGCCTTGACAGAAATCTTTGGATCCTCACTGTCTTCAGGTGATGTCCCGGAGGACTGGAGAATAGCCAATGTTGTTCCTCTGTTTAAGAAGGGTAGCAAGGATAATCCCGGGAACTACAGGCCGGTGAGCCTTACTTCAGTGGTAGGGAAATTACTGGAGAGACTTCTTCGAGACAGGATCTACTCCCATTTGGAAGCAAATGGACGTATTAGTGAGAGGCAGCATGGTTTTGTGAAGGGGAGGTGTCTCACTAACTTGATAGAGTTTTTCGAGGAGGTCACAAAGATGATTGATGCAGGTAGGGCAGTGGATATTGTCTATATGGACTTCAGTAAGGCCTTTGACAAGGTCCCTCATGGTAGACTAGTACAAAAGGTGAAGTCACACGGGATCAGGGGTGAGCTGGCAAGGTGGATACAGAACTGGCTAGGTCATAGAAGGCAGAGAGTAGCAATGGAAGGATGCTTTTCTAATTGGAGGGCTGTGACCAGTGGTGTTCCGCAGGGATCAGTGCTGGGACCTTTGCTGTTTGTAGTATATATAAATGATTTGGAGGGAAATGTAACTGGTCTGATTAGTAAGTTTACTGACGACACAAAGGTTAGTGGAATTGCGGATAGCGATGAGGACTGTCAGAGGATACAGCAGGATATAGATTGTTTGGAGACTTGGGCGGAGAGATGGCAGATGGAGTTTAATCCGGACAAATGTGAGGTAATGCATTTTGGAAGGTCTAATGCAGGTAGGGAATATACAGTGAATGGTAGAACCCTCAAGAGTATTGAAAGTCAGAGAGATCTAGGTGTACAGGTCCACAGGTCACTGAAAGGGGCAACACAGGTGGAGAAGGTAGTCAAGAAGGCATACGGCATGCTTGCCTTCATTGGCCGGGGCATTGAGTATAAGAATTGGCAAGTCATGTCGCAGCTGTATAGAACCTTAGTTAGGCCACACTTGGAGTATAGTGTTCAATTCTGGTCGCCACACTACCAGAAGGATGTGGAGGCTTTAGAGAGGGTGCAGAAGAGATTTACCAGAATGTTGCCTGGTATGGAGGGCATTAGCTATGAGGAGCGGTTGAATAAACTCGGTTTGTTCTCACTGGAACGAAGGAGGTTGAGGGGCGACCTGATAGAGGTATACAAAATTATGAGGGGCATAGACAGAGTGGATAGTCAGAGGCTTTTCCCCAGGGTAGAGGGGTCAATTACTAGGGGGCATAGGTTTAAGGTGAGAGGGGCAAGGTTTAGAGTAGATGTACGAGGCAAGTTTTTTATGCAGAGGGTAGTGGGTGCCTGGAACTCGCTGCCGGAGGAGGTGGTGGAAGCAGGGACGATAGTGACATTTAAGGGGCATCTTGACAAATACAAGAATAGGATGGGAATAGAGGGATACAGACCCAGGGAGTGTAGAAGATTGTAGTTTAGTCGGGCAGCATGGTTGGCACGGGCTTGGAGGGCCGAAGGGCCTGTTCCTGTGCTGTACATTTCTTTGTTCTTTGTTCTTGTTCTTTGACTGTGTGATTGTGATCTACTCTGGGTGAATGTGTGATTGTGATCTACTCTTGGTGAATGTGTGATTGCGATCTACTCTGGGTGAATGTGTGATTGTGATCTACTCTGGGTGAATGTGTGATTGTGATCTACTCTGGGTGAATGTGAGATTGTGATCTACTCTGAGTGAATGTGTGATTGTGATCTACTCTGGGTGATTGTGATCTACTCTTGGTGAATTTGTGATCCACTCTTGGTGAATGTGTGATTGTGATCTACTCTGGGTGAATGTGTGATTGTGATCTACTCTGGGCGAATGTGTGATTGTGATCTACTCTGGGTGAATGTGTGATTGTGATCTACTCTGTGTGACTATGTGATTGTGATCTACTCTGGGTGAATGTGTGCATGTGATCTGCTCTGGGTAACTGTGAATGCGACCTACTCTGGGTGACTATGTGATTGTGATCTACTCTGGATACATGTGTGATTGTGATCTACTCTGGGTGAATGCGTGATTGTGATCTACTCAGTGTGAATGTGCAATTGTGATCTACTCTGGGTGAATATGTGATTGCGATCTACTCCGGGACAATGTGAGATTGTGATCTACTATGGATACATGCGTGATTGTGATCTACTCTGGGTGAATGTGTGATTGTGATCTACTATGTGTGAATGTGTGATTATGATCTACTCTGGGTGAACGTGTGATTGTGATCTACTCTGGGACAATGTGAGATTGTGATCTACTCTGGGTGACTCTGTGATTGTGATCTACTCCGGGACAATGTGAGATTATGATCTACTCTGGGCGAATGCGTGATTGTGATCTACTCTGGGTGAATGTGTGATTGTGATATACTCTGGGTGAATGTGTGATTGTGATCTACTCTGGGTGAATGTGTGATTGTGATCTACTATGGGTGAATATGCGAGTGTGATCTACTCCGGGACAATGTGTGATTGTGATCTACTCTGTGTGAATGTGTGATTGTGATCTACTCTGGGACAATGTGAGATTGTGATCTACTCTGGGTGAATGTGTGATTGTGATCTACTATGGGACAATGTGAGATTGTGATCTACTCTGGGTGAATGTGTGATTGTGATATACTCGGGGTGAATGTGTGATTGTGATCTACTCTGGGTGAATATGCGAGTGTGATCTACTCCGGGACAATGTGCGATTGTGATTTACTCTGGGTGAATATGTGATTGAGATCTACTATGGGCGAACGTGTGATTGTGATCTACTCTGGGTGAATATGTGAGTGTGATCTACTCTGGGACAATGTGTGATTGTGATCTACTCTGAGTGACTCTGTGATTGTGATCTACTCTGAGTGACTCTGTGATTGTGATCTACTCTGAGTGACTCCGTGATTGTGATCTACTCTGGATGAATGTGTGATTGTGGTCTACTCGGAGTGAATGTGTGATTGTGATCTACTCTGGGCGACTGTGTGATTGTGATCTACTCTGGGCGACTCTGTGATTGTGATCTACTCTGGGCGACCATGTGATTGTGATATACTCTGGATGAATGTGTGATTGTGATCTACTATGGGTGAATGTGTGATTGTGATCTACTCTGGACGAATGTGTGATTGTGATCTACTCTGGATGAATGTGTGATTGTGAACTACTCTGGATGAATGTGTGATTGTGATCTACTCTGTGTGGATGTGTGATTGAGATCTACCCTGTGTAAGTGTGAGATTGTGATCTACTCTGGGTGAATATGTGAGTGTGATCTACTCTGCGTGAATGTGTGATTGCGATCTACTCTGGGTAAGTGTGAGATTGTGATCTACTCTGGGCGGACGTGTGATTGTGATCTACTGTGTGAACGTGTGATTGTGATCTACTCTGTGTGAATGTGTGATTGTGATCTACTCTGGGTGAATGTGTGATTGTGATCTACTCTAAATGAATTTGTGATCTACTCTGGGCGAATGCGTGATTGTGATCTATTCTGGGTGAATGTGTGATTGTGATCTACTCTGGATGAATGTGTGAGTGTGATCTATTCTGGGTGGATGTGTGATTGTGATCTACTCTGGGTGAATGTGTGATTGTGATGTACTCTGGGTGAATGTGTGATTGTGATCTACTCTGGGTGAATGTGTGATTGTGATCTACTCTGTGTGGATGCGTGATTGTTATCCACTCTGGATGAATGTGTGATTGTGATCTACTCTGGATGAATGTGTGATTGTGATCTACTCTGTGTGGATGCGTGATTGTGATCTACTCTGGCTGAATATGTGAGTGTGATCTACTCTGCGTGAATGTGTGATTGTGATCTACTCTGGATGAATGTGTGATTGTGATCTACTCGGAGTGACTATGTGATCGTGATCTACTCTGGGTGAACGTGTGATTGTGATCTACTCTGGGTGAATATGTGAGTGTGATCTACTCTGCGTGAATGTGTGATTGTGATCTACTCCGGGTAAGTGTGAGATTGTGATCTACTCTGGGCGGACGTGTGATTGTGATCTACTGCGTGAACGTGTGATTGTGATCTACTGCGTGAATGTGTGATTGTGATCTATTCTGGACAAGTGTGAGATTGTGATATACTCTGTGTGGATGTGTGATTGTGATATACTCTGGGTGAATGTGTGATTGTGATCTACTCTAAATGAATTTGTGATCTACTCTGGGCGAATGCGTGATTGTGATCTACTCTGGGTGAATGTGTGATTGTGATCTACTCTGGATGAATGTGTGAGTGCGATCTATTCTGGGTGAATGCATGATTATGATCTACTCTGGGTGAATGCGTGATTATGATCTACTCCGGGGCAATGTGTGATTGTGATCTACTCTGGGTGAATGTGTGATTGTGATATACTCTGGGACAATGTGTGATTGTGATCTACTCTGGGTGGATGTGTGATTGTGATCTACTCTGGGTGAATGTGGGATTGTGATCTACTCCGGGACAATGTGTGATTGTGATCTACTCTGGGTGGGTGTGTGATTGTGATCTACTCTGGGTGAATGTGTGATTGTGATCTACTCTGTGTGGATGCGTGATTGTTATCCACTCTGGATGAATGTGTGATTGTGATCTACTCTGGATGAATGTGTGATTGTGATCTACTCTGGGTGGATATGTGATGGTGATCTACTCTGGGTGAACGTGTGATTGTGATCTACTCTGGGTGAATATGTGAGTGTGATCTACTCTGTGTGAATGTGTGATTGTGATCTACTCTGGGTAAGTGTGAGATTGTGATCTACTCTGGGCGGACATGTGATTGTGATCTACTGCGTGAACGTGTGATTGTGATCTACTGCGTGAATGTGTGATTGTGATCTATTCTGGACAAGTGTGAGATTGTGATATACTCTGTGTGGATGTGTGATTGTGATCTACTCTGGGTGAATGTGTGATTGTGATCTACTCTGGGTGAATGTGAGATTGTGATCTACTCTGGGTGAATGCGTGATTGTGATATACTCTGGGTGAATGTGTGATTGTGATCTACTATGTGAATGTGTGATGGTGATCTACTCTGGACAAGTGTGATATTGTGATCTACTCTGGTGAATGTGTGATTGTGATCTACTATGGGTGAATATGTGATTGTGATCTACTCTGGGTGAATGTGCAATTGTGATATACTCTGGGTGAATGTGTGATTGTGATCTACTCTGCGTGAATGTGTGATTGTGATCTACTCTGTGTGGATGTGTGATTGTGATCTACTCTGGATGAATGTTTGATTGCGATCTACTCTGGTTGACTGTGGATTGTGATCTACTCTGGGTGACCGCGTGATTGTGATCTACTCTGTGTGAATGTGCGATTGTGATCTACTCTGGGTGAATGTGTGATTGTGATCTACTCTGGGTGAATGTGTGATTGCGATCTACTCTGGGTGAATATGTGATTGTGATCTACTCTGGGTAAATGTGTGATTGCGATCTACTCAGGTTCAATGACATCCTGGACCCTGGCACCAGGGAGGCAACATACCATCCTGGAGCCTCTTTCACGTCCACAGAAGCGCCTATCTGTGCCCCTGACTATAGAGTCCCCTATAACTGTCACTCTCCTGCACTTTTTCCTCCCCTGCTGTACAACAGAGCCAGTTGTAATGCCACTGTTCTGACTGCTGTTGTTTTCCCCTGATAGGCTATTCCCCACCAACAGTATCCAAAACGGTATACCTGTTACAGAGGGGGACAGCCACAGGGGTTCCTGCACTGACTGCCTGCCCCTTCTAGTGGTCACCCATCTGTCTTTCTGCACCTTGGGCATGACCACGTCTCTATAACCCCTATCTATGACGCTTTCTGCCACCTGCATGCTCCTAAGTGCAACCAACTGCTGCTCCAACTGAACCACGCGGTCTGTGAGGAGCTGCCATTGGTTACACTTGCTGCAGACATAGTCGACCGGAACGCTGGAAACGTCACAGTTCTCCCACATCTCACAGTTGGAGCACTGCACCCCGCTGAGTGACATTTAAGCACTAGTTAGTTAATTTAAAATAAATACTTGAACTATTGTTTATTAGGGGTGGGGGCAGCTACAGCCAATCAGACACTAAGCTACAGACTGAACTTTGAACTGAAAAACAGGACAATTAGATTGAACCCTTACTTTTCTGACTGCCTCACTGCACCAAAATACCAGGTTTCAACCTCACTCTCGCTGTCTCCTCACTGAGGATGTCTCGCCTACACCGTGCGCAAAGCTTACTGAGACCCGCTCCTGTTCCAGATCGACTCTCTCCCCTGCCTCTCCCCTGTCTCCTGTTTCGGATCGACTTCCCCCCCCCATATCCTGTTCCAGATCGACTCTCTCCCCTGCCTCTCCCCTGTCTCCTGTTCCGGATCGGCTCTCTCCCCTGCCACCCCCCGTCTCCTGTTCCAGATCGACTCTCTCCCCTGCCTCCCCCCCCCCCCCGTCTCTTGTTCCAGATCGACTCTCTCCCCTGCCTCCCCCCCCCGTCTCCTGTTCCGGATTGACTCTCTCCCCTGCCCCCCCCCGTCTCCTGTTCCGGATCGACTCCCCCCCCCATATCCTGTTCCAGATCGACTCTCTCTCCCCCCATATCCTGTTCCAGATCGACTCTCTCTTCCCCCCGTATCCTGTTCCAGATCGACTCTCTCTTCCCCCCGTATCCTGTTCCAGATCGACTCTCTCTCCCCCCGTATCCTGTTCCAGATCGACTCTCTCTTCCCCCCGTATCCTGTTCCAGATCGACTCTCTCTTCCCCCCGTATCCTGTTCCAGATCGACTTTCTCTCCCCCCGTATCCTGTTCCAGATCGACTCTCTCTTCCCCCCGTATCCTGTTCCAGATCGACTCTCTCTTCCCCCCGTATCCTGTTCCAGATCGACTTTCTCTCCCCGTCTCCTATTCCGGATCGGCTCTCTCCCCGTCTCCTGTTCTGGATCGACTCTCTCTCCCGGCCTCCTGTTCCGGATCGACTCTCCCCCCCCCCCACCGTCTCCTGTTCTGCATTGATTCTCTCTCCCCGTCTCCTGTTCTGGATCGATTCTCCCCCCCGTCTCCTGTTCCGGATCGACTCTCTCTCCCGGCCTCCTGTTCCAGATCAACTCTCCCCCCCCACCCACCCCCGTCTCATGTTCTGGATCAACGCTCTCTCCCCCGGCCCCTCTGTTCTCGATCGACTCTCCCCCCACCCCCCCCCCCCGCCCCCACCCCCGCCCCCACCCCCAGTCTCCTGTTCCGGATCGACTCGCTCCCCGTCTCCTGTTCCAGATCGACTCTCTCTCCCGGCCTCCTGTTCCAGATCAACTCTCCCCCCCCACCCACCCCCGTCTCCTGTTCTGGATCAACGCTCTCTCCCCCGCCCCCTCTGTTCTCGATCGACTCTCCCCCCACCCCACCACCCCCACCCCCCGTCCTGGTCGGCTCCCCGGCTCCGATTCGAAATTAATCTCATATTCATCGGGGCTGGTTTAGCACGGGGCTAAATCGCTGGCTTTTAAAGCAGACCAAGGCAGGCCAGCAGCACGGTTCAATTCCCGTCCCGGCCTCACCGAACAGGCGCCGGAATGTGGCGACTAGGGGCTTTTCACAGGAACTTCATTGAAGCCGACTTGTGACAATAAGCGATTTTCAATTCATTTTCATATTCGCGGACGAACGTTCCAGACCTCTGCCACGCTCGTGTGGAAATCTTCCCCAGTGTCAGTCCCGAAGAGCCAGACTCTGAGTTTAAAGCTCTACGCCCCCCTGGTCCGGGACCCCCACCGACAGTGCTCTCTGTTTAACCTTTGAAATGAAATGAAATGAAAATCGCTTATTGCCACAAGTCGGCTTCAATGAAGTTGCTGTGAAAAGCCCCTAGTCGCCACATTCCGGCGCCTGTTCGGGGAGGCTGGTGCGGGATTTGAACCGTGCTGCTGGCCTGCCTGGGTCTGCTTTCAAAGCCAGCGATTTAGCCCAGTGAGGTTCCCGGTAAAGATCCTGAAACCTTTGATCAGGTCTGAATTCGGGGATTCACAACTGGGGTTTGTGCCATACCTGGACTCCAGCGACCAGTCGAATTAACCCACACTGCAGTTCCCACGCGGAATCATTGCCGCCAATCCTGCGTCTCCACGATCTTCTGGACAGGATCTCAGCTGGGTTAGAATGGGCATGAGTGTGTTCTCCGCGATCATTATTTACTGGGTTCTGATCTGGGAACTTTGTGCAAGTTCTATTCTGATATTTTCCAGATTGCTGATGTTTTTAAAGCCCTCCAATATTCTTCAATTGATTTTATTTAGAATGTTCTCCCTCCCAACCACAGATTGTATTCTGGGTCGATCCTGCACCATGTTCTATCCTGGATGTAATTTATGCTCAGATCCATGTCAAGGATATTCTCTGTTGTGTTTATTGCTGGGTGTGTTATATTTAATCATCTTTTGAACCCGGGTGTATCATATTTAATGCTTTGTTAATCTAGACTGTAAGATTTTTATTGCTTTGTGAATTCTGGTGTGACACAGGAGCCCTGAGGCGCGGCGAGGAGAGTTTTCAATCCTCAGTCAGAGGGTCAGTCTGTTAGAGTCGGGAGGGTCAGTACTGAGGGAGTGCCGCACTGTCAGAGGGTCAGTACTGAGGGAGTGCCGCACTGTCAGAGGGTCAGTACTGAGGGAGCGCCGCACTGTCAGAGGGTCAGTACTGAGGGAGTGCCGCACTGTCAGAGGGTCAGTACTGAGGGAGCGCCGCACTGTCAGAGGGTCAGTACTGAGGGAGTGCCGCACTGTCAGAGGGTCAGTACTGAGGGAGTGCCGCACTGTCAGAGGGTCAGTACTGAGAGAGTGCCGCACTGTCAGAGGGTCAGTACTGAGGGAGTGCCGCGCTGTCAGAGGGTCAGTACTGAGGGAGTGTTGCACCGTCAGAGGGTCAGAACTGAGGGAGCGCCGCACTGTCAGAGGGTCAGTACTGAGGGAGTGCCGCACTGTCAGAGGGTCAGTACTGAGGGAGTGCCGCACTGTCAGAGGGTCAGTACTGAGGGAGTGCCGCACTGTCAGAGGGTCAGTACTGAGGGAGTGCCGCACTGTCAGAGGGTCAGTACTGAGGGAGTGTCGCACTGTCAGTGGGTCAGTACTGAGGGAGTGCCGCACTGTCAGAGGGTCAGTACTGAGGGAGTGCCGCACTGTCAGAGGGTCAGTACTGAGGGAGTGCCGCACTGTCAGAGGGTCAGTACTGAGGGAGTGCCGCACTGTCAGAGGGTCAGTACTGAGGGAGTGCCGCACTGTCAGAGGGTCAGTACTGAGGGAGTGGCGCACTGTCAGTGGGTCAGTACTGAGGGAGTGCCGCACTGTCAGAGGGTCAGTACTGAGGGTGTGCTGCACTGTCAGAGGGTCAGTACTGAGGGAGTGCTGCACTGTCAGAGGGTCAGTACTGAGGGAGTGCCGCACTGTCAGAGGGTCAGTACTGAGAGAGTGCCGCACTGTCAGAGGGTCAGTACTGAGGGAGTGCCGCACTGTCAGAGGGTCAGTACTGAGGGAGTGCCGCACTGTCAGAGGGTCAGTACTGAGGGAGTGCCGCACTGTCAGAGGGTCAGTACTGAGGGAGCGCCGCACCGTCAGAGGGTCAGTACTGAGGGAGTGCCGCACTGTCAGAGGGTCAGTACTGAGATAGTGCCGCACTGTCAGAGGGTCAGTACTGAGGGAGTGCCGCACTGTCAGAGGGTCAGTACTGAGGGAGTGTTGCACTGTCAGAGGGTCAGAACTGAGGGAGCGCTGCACTGTCAGAGGGTCAGTACTGAGGGAGTGCCACACTGTCAGAGGGTCAGTACTGAGGGGGTGCCGCACTGTCAGAGGGTCAGTACTAAGGGAGTGCCGCACTGTCAGAGGGTCAGTATTGAGGGAGTGCTGCACTGTCAGAGGGTCAATACTGAGGGAGTGCCGCACTGTCAGAGGGTCAGTACTGAGGGAGCGCCGCACTGTCAGAGGGTCAGTACTGAGGGAGTGCCGCACTGTCAGAGGGTCAGTACTGAGGGAGCGCCGCACTGTCAGAGGGTCAGTACTGAGGGAGTGCCATACTGTCAGAGGGTCAGTACTGAGGGAGTGCCGCACTGTCAGAGGGTCAGTACTGAGGGAGTGCAGCACTGTCAGAGGGTCAGTACTGAGGGAGTGCCGCACTGTCAGAGGGTCAGTACTGAGGGAGTGCCGCACTGTCAGAGGGTCAGTACTGAGGGTGTGCCGCACTGTCAGAGGGTCAGTACTGAGGGAGTGCCGCACTGTCAGAGGGTCAGTACTGAGGGAGTGCCACACTGTCAGAGGGTCAGTACTGAGGGAGTGCCGCTCTGTCATAGGGTCAGTACTGAGGGAGTGCCGCACTGTCAGAGGGTCAGTACTGAGGGAGTGCTGCACTGTCAGAGGGTCAGTACTGAGGGAGTGCCGCACTGTCAGAGGGTCAGTACTGAGGGAGTGCCGCACTGTCAGAGGGTCAGTACTGAGGGAGTGCCGCACTGTCAGAGGGTCAGTACTGAGGGAGTGCCGCACTGTCAGAGGGTCAGTACTGAGGGAGAGCTGAATCCAAGGCGGAGAGCTTTTCTTTCTCCAGAGAGTTTATCGACATGTTCAGCCTCCCAACTCCCCTCCCTCCCAACTAGTGTGTCCAGCAGAATTAACTAATTAAACTGAATCCCATTATCCCAGAGACAAATTAAAGGGACAGTCCCGAATGGAAACTGCTTTAAGCAAAAAACAGATGACAAATGAAACTTTTGACATTAAATCAAAATGTGACTAACAGAGTCAGCAAGCCCACCTGGCACGGACTGTCTCGAGGGTGCCCGTGGATACCGCCTGCTCCCTCCCCCAGGACACCCGGTCACGAACATAGCGTGAAAGAGGGGCTGACACCTGGACCGGATGGACTGCACTCCAGGGTTCTCAGAGAAATAGCTGAGGAGATTGTGGAGGCATTGGTGATGATCTTTCAGGAATCACTGGAGGCAGGAAGGGTCCCAGAGGACTGGAAAGAGGCTAATGTAACACCGCTGTTTAAGAAGGAAGGGAGGCAGAAGACGGGAAATTATAGGCCAGTTAGCCTGACTTCAGTCATTGGTAAGATTTTAGAGTCTGTTATTGAAGATGAGATCGGGAAGCACTTGGAAGTGCATAAAATAGGACTGAGTCAGCACGGCTTCGTCAAGGGGAGGTCATGTCTGACAAATCTGTTAGAGTTCTTTGAGGAGGTAACAAGGAAGTTCGACAAAGGAGAACCTGTGGACGTGATTTATTTAGATTTCCAGAAGGCCTTTGACAAGGTGCCGCACAGGAGGCTGTTAAATAAGTTAAGAGCCCATGGTGTTCAGGGTAAGATCCTGGCACGGATCGAGGATTGGCTGACTGGCAGAAGGCAGAGAGTGGGGATAAAGGGGTCTTTTTCAGGATGGCAGCCGGTGACTAGTGGTGTGCCTCAGGGGTCGGTGCTGGGACCACAACTTTTCACAATACACATCAATGATCTGGAAGGAGGTACTGAAGGCACTGTTGCTAAGTTTGCAGATGATACAAAGATCTGTAGAGGGACAGGTAGTATTGAGGAAGCAGACGGGCTGCAGAAGGACTTGGACAGGCTCGGAGAGTGGGCCATGAAGTGGCAGATAGAATACAATGTGGAAAAGTGCACATGGGAGTCCTTGTTCACAATTTTCTTAAGGTTAATGTGCAGGTTCAGTCGGCAGTAAGGAAGGCAAATGTTAGCATTTATGTCAAGAGGGCTAGAATACAAGACCGGGGATGTACTTCTGAGGCTGTATAAGGCTCTGGTCAGACCCCATTTGGCGTATTGTGAGCAGTTTTGGGCCCCGTATCTAAGGAAGGATGTGCTGGCCTTGGAAAGGGTCCAGAGGAGGTTCACAAGAATGATCCCTGGAATGAAGAGCTTATCGGGTGAGGAACGGTTGGGGACTCTGGGTCTGTACTCGTTGGAGTTTAGAAGGATGAGGGGGGATCTTATTGAAACTTACAGGATACTGCGAGGCCTGGATAGAGTGGACGTGGAGAGGATGTTTCCACTTGTAGGAAAAAGTAGAACCAGAGGACACCATCTCAGACTAAAGGGACGATCCTTTAAAACAGAGATGAGGAGGAATTTCTTCAGCCAGAGGGTGGTGATTCTGTGGAACTCTTTGCCGCAGAAGGCTGTGGAGGCCAAATCACTGAGTGTCTTTAAGACAGAGATAGATAGGTTCTTGGTTAATAAGGGGATCAGGGGTTATGGGGAGAAGGCAGGAGAATGGGGATGGGAAAATATCAGCCGTGATTGAATGGCGGAGCAGACTCGATGGGCCGAATGGCCTGATTCTGCTCCTATGTCTGATGGTCTCATTGATCGGACCACCCACTCAATCGCCCGCTGCCTGGACCTGTTGTTGGCAAGCATAACCTCTGCTTATATAGACTGGACGACAATTAATACCCACCACCTCTTTCTCTGCACCGTAACAATGCCATTACCATCGCCAACTTTAACGACGTAATTAACACCGACCCTCTTGAGGATCGAAGCTAGTCCCGGGGGTCACCGACACGCTCACTGGGGGCATAATCGACCCCATCTCATCGAGGTGATGCCCCACACATCTCCACACCATGTACACGACACAAGACAGCATCTTCTTCCATAGGTCCCCTGAACCGTGTGTCCAAAAGGCGGCAGGCTTCCCTCACAGGCCTCAGGTAGAATACTGGTTGGAGTAGGGGGGGTTGGGGGGGGGGTTTGAACTGTCCTCGGGGAGTTATTTGCTGTGTGATAGCTGGGATTGCCTGGGGCTATCGGCTGATACCTCTCTCTGGTCCGTAGCTCGATCAGATCATATCCGACCTGTCGGTGAAGGATGTGGTGATGCTGGGGCAGACCTGTCGCTACTTCCATGAGTTCTGCAGCAACGAAGCCGTCTGGAAGCGGATCAGCAGAAAGTTATCGCCCAGGCTCAACACAGAGGAGACAGCAGAGGGTAGCTTCTGGAAGCGAGCCTCCATCTTGAACTGTTAGTAACAACCGAGCTCTTTCACATCGCAGAATCTAGCTTTTGTAACTGGCAAAGTGTACACTATTCAGCCCCTCTCCAGCCTGTTGCACAGGAACAGGAGGAGGCCCCATTCAGCCCCTCTCCAGCCTGTTACACAGGGACAGGAGGCCCATTCAGCCCCTCTCCAGTCTGTTACACAGGGACAGGAGGAGGCCCATTCAGCCCCTCTCCAGCCTGTTACACAGGAACAGGAGGAGGCCCATTCAGCCCCTCTCCAGCCTGTTACACAGGGACAGGAGGAGGCCCATTCAGCCCCTCTAGAGCCTGTTACACAGGAACAGGAGGAGGCCCATTCAGCCCCTCTCCAGCCTGTTACACAGGAACAGGAGGAGGCCCATTCAGCCCCTCTAGAGCCTGTTACACAGGAACAGGAGGAGGCCCATTCAGCCCCTCTCCAGCCTGTTGCACAGGGACAGGAGGAGGCCCATTCAGCCCCTCTCCAGCCTGTTACACAGGGACAGGAGGAGGCCCATTCAGCCCCTCTCCAGCCTGTTACACAGGGACAGGAGGAGGCCCATTCAGCCCCTCTCCAGCCTGTTACACAGGGACAGGAGGAGGCCCATTCAGCCCCTCTCCAGCCTGTTACACAGGGACAGGAGGAGGCCCATTCAGCCCCTCTCCAGCCTGTTACACAGGAACAGGAAGAGGCCCATTCAGCCCCTCTCCAGCCTGTTACACAGGAACAGGAGGAGGCCCATTCAGCCCCTCTCCAGCCTGTTACACAGGAACAGGAGGAGGCCCATTCAGCCCCTCTAGAGCCTGTTACACAGGAACAGGAGGAGGCCCATTCAGCCCCTCTCCAGCCTGTTACACAGGAACAGGAGGAGGCCCATTCAGCCCCATTCCTTCCTGTTACACAGGAACAGGAGGAGGCCCATTCAGCCCCTCTCCAGCCTGTTACACAGGAACAGGAGGAGGCCCATTCAGCCCCATTCCTTCCTGTTACACAGGAACAGGAGGAGGCCCATTCAATGCCTTAAACCTATTCCGTCATTCAACTAGATCTAGCCTTTAGCCAATGCTTCCTTTAAGCTGGTAATGAGTGCGTGCGGGGCAGGGGCAGGCCAGGTGGTTATTTAAGCTGCATTCTCAGCCACGTGCCAGTCGCAAAGTGTGGATGCAGCGCAGGGCTGGCCCAGTGGGGGATCCTGTTGCGATAGCTGCAAGGCGGGGGTCCTGCCTGAATTGCCCCTCCCCCTAGCGTTGCCCCTGTTGAGCGGGTGTGTATTGCAGGTTGGTTGGTGTGTACTCCCCACCCCACCACCCTCCTTGCCGCTAACACACCGTACGGTACTGTCACCCCAACAGATACAAAAGGCTTGTTTTTCCAGACCTTCGGAGGACGCAGGAAGACCGTCAGCCGGACTGTCGCCCCTCACCTGTCGCACGGATACCGCAAATTTATCCCAACTAAAGACAACGTCTTCATCCTGGACTACAGCGGAACTCTGTTCTTCCTGAAGAATGCCCTGGTCTCCTCCACTCTCGGTCAGATCCAGTGGAAGCGAGCGTGTCGTTACGTAGTCCTGTGTCGGAATGTTAAAGATGTGAGTAGAGAGAGCTTTACTCTGTATCGAACCCCGTGCTGTACCTGTCCTGGGAGTGTTTGATGGGGACAGTGTAGAGGGAGCTTTACTCTGTATCGAACCCCGTGCTGTACCTGTCCTGGGAGTGTTTGATGGGGACAGTGTAGAGAGAGCTTTACTCTGTATCTAACCCCGTGCTGTACCTGTCCTGGGAGTGTTTGATGGGGACAGTGTAGAGGGAGCTTTACTCTGTATCTAACCCCGTGCTGTACCTGTCCAGGGAGTGTTTGACGGGGACAGTGTCGAGGGAGCTTTACTCTGTATCTCACCCCGTGCTGTTCCTGTCCTGGGAGTGTTTGATGGGGACAGTGTAGAGGGAGCTTTACTCTGTATCTAACCCCGTGCTGTACCTGTCCAGGGAGTGTTTGACGGGGACAGTGTCGAGGGAGCTTTACTCTGTATCTCACCCCGTGCTGTTCCTGTCCTGGGAGTGTTTGATGGGGACAGTGTAGAGGGAGCTTTACTCTGTATCTAACCCCGTGCTGTACCTGTCCTGGGAGTGTTTGATGGGGACAGTGTAGAGGGAGCTTTACTCTGTAACGAACCCCGTGCTGTACCTGTCCTGGGAGTGTTTGATGGGGACAGTGTAGAGGGAGCTTTACTCTGTATCTAACCCCGTGCTGTACCTGTCCAGTGAGTGTTTGATGGGGACAGTGTACAGGGAGCTTTACTCTGTATCTAACCCCGTGCTGTACCTGTCCTGGGAGTGTTTGATGGGGACAGTGTAGAGGAAGCTTTACTCTGTATCTAACCCCGTGCTGTACCTGTCCTGGGAGTGTTTGATGGGGACAGTGTAGAGGGGGCTTTATTCTGTATCTAACCCCGTGCTGTACCTGTCCTGGGAGTGTTTGATGGGGACAGTGTAGAGGGAGCATTACTCTGTATCTAACCCCGTGCTGTACCTGTCCTGGGAGTGTTTGATGGGGACAGTGTAGAGTGAGCTTTACTCTGTATCTAACCCCGTGCTGTACCTGTCCTGGGAGTGTTTGATGGGGACAGTGTAGAGAGAGCTTTACTCTGTATCTAACCCCGTGCTGTACCTGTCCTGGGAGTGTTTGATGGGGACAGTGTAGAGGGAGCTTTACTCTGTATCTAACCCCGTGCTGTACCTGTCCAGGGAGTGTTTGACGGGGACAGTGTCGAGGGAGCTTTACTCTGTATCTCACCCCGTGCTGTTCCTGTCCTGGGAGTGTTTGATGGGGACAGTGTAGAGGGAGCTTTACTCTGTATCTAACCCCGTGCTGTACCTGTCCAGGGAGTGTTTGACGGGGACAGTGTCGAGGGAGCTTTACTCTGTATCTCACCCCGTGCTGTTCCTGTCCTGGGAGTGTTTGATGGGGACAGTGTAGAGGGAGCTTTACTCTGTATCTAACCCCGTGCTGTACCTGTCCTGGGAGTGTTTGATGGGGACAGTGTAGAGGGAGCTTTACTCTGTAACGAACCCCGTGCTGTACCTGTCCTGGGAGTGTTTGATGGGGACAGTGTAGAGGGAGCTTTACTCTGTATCTAACCCCGTGCTGTACCTGTCCAGTGAGTGTTTGATGGGGACAGTGTACAGGGAGCTTTACTCTGTATCTAACCCCGTGCTGTACCTGTCCTGGGAGTGTTTGATGGGGACAGTGTAGAGGAAGCTTTACTCTGTATCTAACCCCGTGCTGTACCTGTCCTGGGAGTGTTTGATGGGGACAGTGTAGAGGGGGCTTTATTCTGTATCTAACCCCGTGCTGTACCTGTCCTGGGAGTGTTTGATGGGGACAGTGTAGAGGGAGCATTACTCTGTATCTAACCCCGTGCTGTACCTGTCCTGGGAGTGTTTGATGGGGACAGTGCAGAGTGAGCTTTACTCTGTATCTAACCCCGTGCTGTACCTGTCCTGGGAGTGTTTGATCGGGACAGTGTAGAGGGAGCTTTACTCTGTATCTAACCCCGTGCTGTATCTGTCCTGGCAGTGTTTGATGGGGACAGTGTAGAGGGAGCTTTACTCTCTATCTAACCCTGTGCTGTACCTGTCCAGTGAGCGTTTGGTGGGGACAGTGTTGGGGAGCTTTACTCTGTATCTAACCCCGTGCTGTACTTGCCCTGGGAGTGTTTGATGGCGACAGTGTAGAGGGAGCTTTACTCTGTATCTAACCCCGAGCTGTACCTGTCGTGGGAGTGTTTGATGGGGACAGTGTAAAGGGAGCATTATTCTGTATCGAACACCGGGCTATACCTGTCCTGGGAGTGTTTGATGGGGACAGTGTACAGGGAGCTTTACTCTGTATGTAACCCCGTGCTGTACCTGTCCTGGGAGTGTTTGATGGGGACAGTGTAGAGGGAGCTTTACTCTGTATCTAACCCCGTGCTGTACCTGTCCTGGGAGTGTTTGATGGGGACAGTGTAGAGGGAGCTTTACTCTGTATCTAACCCCGTGCTCTATCTGTCCTGGGAGTGTTTGATGGGGACAGTGTAGAGGGAGCCTTACTCTATCCAACCCCGTGCTGTACCTGTCCTGGGAGTGTTTGATGGGGACAGTGTAGAGGGAGCTTTACTCTGTATCTAACCCCGTGCTGTACCTGTCCTGGGAGTGTTTGATGGGGACAGTGTAGAGGGAGCTTTACTCTGTATCTAACCCCGTGCTGTACCTGTCCTGGGAGTGTTTGATGTTGACAGCGTAGGGGAGCTTTAATCTGTATCTAACCCTGTGCTGTACTTGCCCTGGGAGTGTTTGATGGCGACAGTGTAGAGGGAGCTTTACTCTGTATCTAACCCCGAGCTGTACCTGTCGTGGGAGTGTTTGATGGGGACAGTGTAAAGGGAGCATTACTCTGTATCGAACCCCGTGCTGTACCTGTCCTGGGAGTGTTTGATGGGGACAGTGTAGAGTGAGCTTTACTCTGTATCTAACGCCGTGCTGTACCTGTCCTGGGAGTGTTTGATCGGGACAGTGTAGAGGGAGCTTTACTCTGTATCTAACCCCGTGCTGTATCTGTCCTGGGAGTGTTTGATGGGGACAGTGTAGAGGGAGCTTTACTCTCTATCTAACCCTGTGCTGTACCTGTCCAGTGAGCGTTTGGTGGGGACAGTGTACAGGGAGCTTTACTCTGTATGTAACCCCGTGCTGTACCTGTCCTGGGAGTGTTTGATGGGGACAGTGTAGAGGGAGCTTTACTCTGTATCTAACCCCGTGCTGTACCTGTCCTGGGAGTGTTTGATGGGGACAGTGTAGAGGGAGCTTTACTCTGTATCTAACCCCGTGCTCTACCTGTCCTGGGAGTGTTTGATGGGGACAGTGTAGAGGGAGCTTTACTCTGTATCCAACCCCGTGCTGTACCTGTCCTGGGAGTGTTTGATGGGGACAGTGTAGAGGGAGCTTTACTCTGTATCTAACCCCGTGCTGTACCTGTCCTGGGAGTGTTTGATGGGGACAGTGTAGAGGGAGCTTTACTCTGTATCTCACCCCGTGCTGTACCTGTCCTGGGAGTGTTTGATGTTGACAGTGTAGAGGGAGCTTTACTCTGTATCTAACACTTTCCTGGGAGTGTTTGATGGGGACAGTGCAGAGGGAGCTTTACTCTGTATCTAACCCTGTGCTGTACCTGTCCTGTGAGTGTTTGATGGGGACAGTCTAGAGGGCGCTTTACTCTGTATCTAACCCCGTGCTGTACCTGTCCTGTGAGTGTTTGATGGGGACAGTGTAGAGGGAGCTTTACTCTGTATCTAACCCCGTGCTGTACCTGTCCTGGGAGTGTTTGGTGGGGACAGTGTACAGGGAGCTTTACTCTGTATCTAACCCCGTGCTGTACCTGTCCTGGGAGTGTTTGCTAGGGACAGTGTAGAGGGAGCTTTACTCTGTATCTAACCCCGTGGTGTACCTGTCCTGGGAGTGTTTGATGGGGACAGTGTAGCGGAACCTTTACTCTGTATCTAACCCTGTGCTGTACCTGTCCTGGGAGTGTTTGATGGGGACAGTGTAGAGGGAGCTTTACTCTGTATCTAACCCCATGCTGTACCTGTCCTGGGAGTGTTTGATGGGGAAAGTGTAGAGTGAGCTTTACTCTGTATCTAACCACGTGCTGTACCTGTCCTGGGAGTGTTTGATGGGCACAGTGTAGAGGGAGCTTTACTCTCTACCTAACCCTGTGCTGTACCTGTCCAGTGAGCGTTTGGTGGGGACAGTGTACAGGGAGCTTTACTCTGTATCTAACTCCGTTCTGTACCTGTCCTGGGAGTGTTTGATGTGAACAGTGTAGGCGGAGCTTTATTCTGTATCGAACCCCGTGCTGTACCTGTCCTGGGAGTGTTTGATGGGGACAGTGTCGAGGGAGCTTTACCCTGTATCTAACCCCGTGCTGTACCTGTCCTGGGAGTGTTTGATGGGGACAGTGTAGAGGGAGCTTTACTCTGTATCTAACCCCGTGCTGTACCTGTCCTGGGAGTGTTTGATGGGGACAGTGTAGAGGGAGCTTTACTCTGTATGTAACCCCGTGCTGTACCTGTCCTGGGAGTGTTTGATGGGGACAGTGTAGAGGGAGCTTTACTCTGTATCTAACCCCGTGCTCTACCTGTCCTGGGAGTGTTTGATGGGGACAGTGTAGAGGGAGCTTTACTCTGTATCTAACCCCGTGCTCTACCTGTCCTGGGAGTGTTTGATGGGGACAGTGTAGAGGGAGCTTTACTCTGTACCTAACCCCGTGCTGTACCTGTCCTGGGAGTGTTTGATGGGGACAGTGTAGAGGGAGTTTTACTCTGTATCTAACCCCGTGCTGTACCTGTCCTGGGAGTGTTTGATGGGGACAGTGTAGAGGGAGCTTTACTCTGTATCTAACCCCGTGCTGTACCTGTCCTGGGAGTGTTTGATGGGGACAGTGTAAAGGGAGCTTTACTCTGTATCTAACCCCGTGCTGTACCTGTCCTGGGAGTGTTTGATGGGGACAGTGTAGAGGGAGCATTACTCTGTATCTAACCCCGTGCTGTACCTGTACTGGGAGTTTTTGATGGGGACAGTGTAGAGTGAGCTTTACTCTGTATCTAACCCCATGCTGTACCTGTCTTGGGAGTGTTTGAACGGGACAGTGTAGAGGGAGCTTTACTCTGTATCTAACCCCGTGCTGTATTTGTCCTGGGAGTGTTTGATGGGGACAGTGTAGAGGGAGCTTTACTCTCTATCTAACCTTGTGCTGTACCTGTCCAGTGAGCGTTTGGTGGGGACAGTGTACAGGGAGCTTTACTCTGTATGTAACCCCGTGCTGTACCTGTCCTGGGAGTGTTTGATGGGGACAGTGTAGAGGGAGCTTTACTCTGTATCTAACCCCGTGCTGTACCTGTCCTGGGAGTGTTGGATGGGGACAGTGTAGAGGGAGCTTTACTCTGTATCTAACCCCGTGCTCTACCTGTCCTGGGAGTGTTTGACGGGGACAGTGTAGTGGGAGCTTTACTCTGTATCCAACCCCGTGCTGTACCTGTCCTGGGAGTGTTTGATGGGGACAGTGTAGAGGGAGCTTTACTCTGTATCTCACCCCGTGCTGTACCTGTCCTGGGAGTGTTTGATGGGGACTGTGTAGAGGGAGCTTTACTCTGTATCTAACCCCGTGCTGTACCTGTCCTGGGAGTGTTTGATGTTGACAGTGTAGAGGGAGCTTTACTCTGTATCTAACCCCGTGCTGCACCTGTCCTGGGAGTGTTTAATGGGGACAGTGTAGAGGGACCTTTACTCTGTATCTAACCCCGTGCTCTACCTGTCCTGAGAGTGTTTGATGGGGACAGTGTAGAGGGGGCTTTACTCTGTATCCAACCCCGTGCTGTACCTGTCCTGGGAGTGTTTGATGGGGACAGTGTACAGGGAGCTTTACTCTGTATCTAACCCCGTGCTGTACCTGTCCTGGGAGTGTTTGATGGGGACTGTGTAGAGGGATCTTTACTCTGTATCTAACCCCGTGCTGTACCTGTCCTGGGAGTGTTTGATGTGGACAGTGTAGGGGAGCTTTACTCTGCATCTAACCCCGTGCTGTTCCTGTCCTGGGAGTGTTTGATGGGGACAGTGTAGAGGGAGCTTTACTCTGTATCTAACCACGTGCTGTACCTTTCCTGGGAGTGTTTGATGGGGACAGTGTAGAGGGAGCTTTACTCTGTATCTAACCCCGTGCTGTACCTCTCGTGGGAGTGTTTGATGGGGAGAGTGTAAAGGGAGCTTTACTCTGTATCTAACCCCGTGCTGTACCTGACCTGGGAGTGTTTGATGGGGACAGTGTAGAGGGAGCTTTACTCTGTATCTAACCCCGTGCTGTACCTGTCCTGGGAGTGTTTGATGGGGACAGTGTAGAGGGAGCATTACTCTGTATCTAACCCCGTGCTGTACCTGTCGTGGGAGTGTTTGATGGGGACAGTGTAGAGGGAGCTTTACTCTGTACCTAACCCTGTGCTGTACCTGTCCTGGGAGTGTTTTATCGGGACAGTGTAGAGGGAGCTTTACTCTGTATCTAACCCCGTGCTCTACCTGTCCTGGGAGTGTTTGATGGGGACAGTGTAGAGGGAGCTTTACTCTGTATCCAACCCCGTGCTGTACCTGTCCTGGGAGTGTTTGATGGGGACAGTGTAGAGGGAGCTTTACTCTGTATCTAACCCCGTGCTGTACCTGTCCTGGGAGTGTTTGATAGGGACATTGTAGAGGGAGCTTTACTCTGTATCTAACCCCGTGCTGTACCTGTCCTGGGAGTGTTTGATGTTGACAGTGTAGGGGAGCTTTACTCTGTATCTAATCCCGTGCTGTACTTGCCCTGGGAGTGTTTGATGGCTACAGTGTAGAGGGAGCTTTACTCTGTACCTAACCCCGTGCTGTACCTGTCGTGGGAGTGTTTGATGGGGACAGTGTAAAGGGAGCATTACTCTGTATCGAACCCCGTGCTGTACCTGTCCTGGGAGTGTTTGATGGGGACAGTGTCGAGGGAGTTTTACTCTGTATCTAACCCCGTGCTGTACCTGTCCTGGGAGTGTTTGATGGGGACAGTGTAGGCGGAGCTTTACTATGTATCTAACCCCGTGCTGTACCTGTCCTGGGAGTGTTTAATGGGACCAGTGTAGAGGGACCTTTACTCTGTATCTAACCCCGTGCTCTACCTGTCCTGAGAGTGTTTGATGGGGACAGTGTAGAGGGAGCTTTACTCTGTATCTAACCCCGTGCTGTACCTGTCCTGGGAGTGTTTGATGTTGACAGTGTAGGGGAGCTTTACTCTGTATCTAACCCCGTTCTGTACTTGCCCTGGGAATGTTTGATGGCAACAGTGTAGAGGGTGCTTTACTCTGTATCTAACCCCGAGCTGTACCTGTCGTGGGAGTGTTTGATGGGGACAGTGTAAAGGGAGCATTACTCTGTATCGAACCCCGTGCTGTACCTGTCCTGGGAGTGTTTGATGGGGACAGTGTCGAGGGAGCTTTACTCTGTATCTAACCCCGTGCTGTACCTGCCCTGGGAGTGTTTGTTCGGGACTGTGTAGAGGGAGCTTTACTCTGTATCTAACCCCGTGCTGTACCTGTCTTGGGAGTGTTTGATGGGGACAGTGTAGAGGGAGCTTTACTCTGTATCTAACCCCGTGCTGTACCTGTCCTGGGAGTGTTTGATGTGGACAGTGTAGGGGAGCTTTACTCTGCATCTAACCCCGTGCTGTTCCTGTCCTGGGAGTGTTTGATGGGGACAGTGTAGAGGGAGCTTTACTCTGTATCTAACCACGTGCTGTACCTGTCCTGGGAGTGTTTGATGGGGACAGTGTAGAGGGAGCTTTACTCTGTATTTAACCCCGTGCTGTACCTCTCGTGGGAGTGTTTGATGTGAACAGTGTAGGCGGAGCTTTACTCTGTATCGAACCCCGTGCTGTACCTGTCCTGGGAGTGTTTGCTGGGGACAGTGTCGAGGGAGCTTTACCCTGTATCTAACCCCGTGCTGTACCTGTCCTGGGAGTGTTTGATGGGGACAGTGTAGAGGGAGCTTTACTCTGTATCTAACCCCGTGCTGTACCTGTCCTGGGAGTGTTTGATGGGGACAGTGTAGAGGGAGCTTTACTCTGTATCTAACCCCGTGCTGTATCTGTCCTTGGAGTGTTTGATGAGGACAGTGTAGAGGGAGCTTTACTCTGTATCTAACCCCGTGCTGTACCTGTCCTGGGAGTGTTTGATGGGGACAGTGTCGAGGGACTTTTACTCTGTATCTAACCCCGTGCTGTACCTGTCCTGGGAGTGTTTGATGGGGACAGTGTTGAGGGAGTTTTACTCTGTATCTAACCCCGTGCTGTACCTGTCCTGGGAGTGTTTGATGGGGACAGTGTAGAGGGAGCTTTACTCTGTATCTAACCCCGTGCTGTACCTGTCCTGGGAGTGTTTGATGGGGACAGTGTAGAGGGAGCTTTACTCTGTATCTAAACCCGTGCTGTACCTGTCCAGTGAGTGTTTGATGGGGACAGTGTACAGGGAGCTTTACTCTGTATCTAAACCCGTGCTGTACCTGTCCTGGGAGTGTTTGATGGGGACAGTGTAGAGGGAGCTTTACTCTGTATCTAACCCCGTGCTGTACCTGTCCTGGGAGTGTTTGATGGGGACAGTGTAGAGGGGGCTTTACTCTGTATCTAACCCCGTGCTGTTCCTGTCCTGGGAGTGTTTGATGGGGACAGTGTAGAGGGAGCATTACTCTGTATCTAACCCCGTGCTGTACCTGTCCTTGGAGTGTTTGATGAGGACAGTGTAGAGGGAGCTTTACTCTGTATCTAACCCCGTGCTGTACCTGTCCTGGGAGTGTTTGATGGGGACAGTGTCGAGGGACTTTTACTCTGTATCTAACCCCGTGCTGTACCTGTCCTGGGAGTGTTTGATGGGGACAGTGTTGAGGGAGTTTTACTCTGTATCTAACCCCGTGCTGTACCTGTCCTGGGAGTGTTTGATGGGGACAGTGTAGAGGGAGCTTTACTCTGTATCTAACCCCGTGCTGTACCTGTCCTGGGAGTGTTTGATGGGGACAGTGTAGAGGGAGCTTTACTCTGTATCTAAACCCGTGCTGTACCTGTCCAGTGAGTGTTTGATGGGGACAGTGTACAGGGAGCTTTACTCTGTATCTAAACCCGTGCTGTACCTGTCCTGGGAGTGTTTGATGGGGACAGTGTAGAGGGAGCTTTACTCTGGATCTAACCCCGTGCTGTACCTGTCCTGGGAGTGTTTGATGGGGACAGTGTAGAGGGGGCTTTACTCTGTATCTAACCCCGTGCTGTTCCTGTCCTGGGAGTGTTTGATGGGGACAGTGTAGAGGGAGCATTACTCTGTATCTAACCCCGTGCTGTACCTGTCCTGGGAGTGTTTGATGGGGACAGTGTAGAGTGAGCTTTACTCTGTATCTAACCCCGTGCTGTATCTGTCCTGGGAGAGTTTGATGGGGACAGTGTAGAGGGATCTTTACTCTCTATCTAACCCTGTGCTGTACCTGTCCAGTGAGCGTTTGGTGGGGACAGTGTACAGGGAGCTTTACTCTGTATCTAACCCCGTGCTCTACCTGTCCTGGGAGTGTTTGATGGGGACAGTGTAGAGGGAGCTTTACTCTGTATCTAACCCCGTGCTCTACCTGTCCTGGGAGTGTTTGATGGGGACAGTGTAGAGGGAGCTTTACTCTGTATCTAACCCCGTGCTGTACCTGTCCTGGGAGTGTTTGATGGGGACAGTGTAGAGGGAGCTTTACTCTGTACCTAACCCCGTGCTGTACCTGTCCTGGGAGTGTTTGATGGGGACAATGTAGAGGGAGTTTTACTCTGTATCTAACCCCGTGCTGTACCTGTCCTGGGAGTGTTTGATGGGGACAGTGTAGAGGGAGCTTTACTCTGTATCTAACCCCGTGCTGTACCTGTCCTGGGAGTGTTTGATGAGGACAGTGTAGAGGGAGCTTTACTCTGTATCTAACCCCGTACTGTACCTGTCCTGGGAGTGTTTGATGCGGACAGTGTCGAGGGAGTTTTACTCTGTATCTAACCCCGTGCTGTACCTGTACTGGGAGTGTTTGATGGGGACAGTGTAGAGTGAGCTCTACTCTGTATCTAACCCCATGCTGTACCTGTCTTGGGAGTGTTTGATCGGGACAGTGTAGAGGGAGCTTTACTCTGTATCTAACCCCGTGATGTATCTGTCCTGGGAGTGTTTGATGGGGACAGTGAAGAGGGAGCTTTACTCTCTATCTAACCCTGTGCTGTACCTGTCTAGTGAGCGTTTGGTGGGGACAGTGTACAGGGAGCTTTACTCTGTATCTAACCCCGTGCTGTACCTGTCCTGGGAGTGTTTGATGGGGACAGTGTAGAGGGAGCTTTACTCTGTATCTAACCCCGTGCTGTACCTGTCCTGGGAGTGTTGGATGGGGACAGTGTAGAGGGAGCTCTACTCTGTATCTAACCCCGTGCTCTACCTGTCCTGGGAGTGTTTGATGGGGACAGTGTAGAGGGAGCTTTACTCTGTATCCAACCCCGTGCTGAACCTGTCCTGGGAGTGTTTGATGGGGACAGTGTAGAGGGAGCTTTACTCTGTATCTAACCCCGTGCTGTACCTGTCCTGGGAGTGTTTGATGGGGACAGTGTAGAGGGAGCTTTACTCTGTATCTAACCCCGTGCTGTACCTGTCCTGGGAGTGTTTGATGTTGACAGTGTAGGGGAGCTTTACTCTGTATCTAACCCCGTGCTGTACTTGCCCTCGGAGTGTTTGATGGCAACAGTGTAGAGGGAGCTTTACTCTGTATCTAACCCCGTGCTGTACCTGTCCTGGGAGTGTTTAATGGGGACAGTGTAGAGGGAGCTCTTGTCTGTATCTAACCCCGTGCTCTACCTGTCCTGGGAGTGTTTGATCGGGACTGTGTAGAGGGAGCTTTACTCTGTATCTAACCCCGTGCTGTACCTGTCTTGGGAGTGTTTGATGGGGACAGTGTAGAGGGAGCTTTACTCTGTATCTAACCCCGTGCTGTACCTGTCCTGGGAGTGTTTAATGGGGACAGTGTAGAGGGACCTTTATTCTGTATCTAACCCCGTGCTCTACCTGTCCTGAGAATGTTTGATGGGGACAGTGTAGAGGGGGCTTTACTCTGTATACAACCCCGTGCTGTACCTGTCCTGGGAGTGTTTGATGGGGACAGTGTACAGGGAGCTTTACTCTGTATCTAACCCCGTGCTGTACCTGTCCTGGGAGTGTTTGATGGGGACTGTGTAGAGGGAGCTTTACTCTGTATCTAACCCCGTGCTGTACCTGTCCTGGGAGTGTTTGATGTGGACAGTGTAGGGGAGCTTTACTCTGCATCTAACCCCGTACTGTTCCTGTCCTGGGAGTGTTTGATGGGGACAGTGTAGAGGGAGTTTTACTCTGTATCTAACCCCGTGCTGTACCTGTCCTGGGAGTGTTTGATGGGGACAGTGTAGAGGGAGCTTTACTCTGTATCTAACCCCGTGCTCTACCTGTCCTGAGAGTGTTTGATGGGGACAGTGTAGAGGGAGCTTTACTCTGTATCTAACCCCGTGCTGTACCTGTCCTGGGAGTGTTTGATGTTGACAGTGTAGGGGAGCTTTACTCTGTATCTAACCCCGTGCTGTACTTGCCCTCGGAGTGTTTGATGGCAACAGTGTAGAGGGAGCTTTACTCTGTATCTAACCCCGTGCTGTACCTGTCCTGGGAGTGTTTAATGGGGACAGTGTAGAGGGAGCTCTTCTCTGTATCTAACCCCGTGCTCTACCTGTCCTGGGAGTGTTGGATGGGGACAGTGTAGAGGGAGCTCTACTCTGTATCTAACCCCGTGCTCTACCTGTCCTGGGAGTGTTTGATGGGGACAGTGTAGAGGGAGCTTTACTCTGTATCCAACCCCGTGCTGTACCTGTCCTGGGAGTGTTTGATGGGGACAGTGTAGAGGGAGCTTTACTCTGTATCTAACCCCGTGCTGTACCTGTCCTGGGAGTGTTTGATGGGGACAGTGTAGAGGGAGCTTTACTCTGTATCTAACCCCGTGCTGTACCTGTCCTGGGAGTGTTTGATGTTGACAGTGTAGGGGAGCTTTACTCTGTATCTAACCCCGTGCTGTACTTGCCCTCGGAGTGTTTGATGGCAACAGTGTAGAGGGAGCTTTACTCTGTATCTAACCCCGTGCTGTACCTGTCCTGGGAGTGTTTAATGGGGACAGTGTAGAGGGAGCTCTTCTCTGTACCTAACCCCGTGCTCTACCTGTCCTGGGAGTGTTTGATCGGGACTGTGTAGAGGGAGCTTTACTCTGTATCTAACCCCGTGCTGTACCTGTCTTGGGAGTGTTTGATGGGGACAGTGTAGAGGGAGCTTTACTCTGTATCTAACCCCGTGCTGTACCTGTCCTGGGAGTGTTTAATGGGGACAGTGTAGAGGGACCTTTACTCTGTATCTAACCCCGTGCTCTACCTGTCCTGAGAATGTTTGATGGGGACAGTGTAGAGGGGGCTTTACTCTGTATACAACCCCGTGCTGTACCTGTCCTGGGAGTGTTTGATGGGGACAGTGTACAGGGAGCTTTACTCTGTATCTAACCCCGTGCTGTACCTGTCCTGGGAGTGTTTGATGGGGACTGTGTAGAGGGAGCTTTACTCTGTATCTAACCCCGTGCTGTACCTGTCCTGGGAGTGTTTGATGTGGACAGTGTAGGGGAGCTTTACTCTGCATCTAACCCCGTACTGTTCCTGTCCTGGGAGTGTTTGATGGGGACAGTGTAGAGGGAGTTTTACTCTGTATCTAACCCCGTGCTGTACCTGTCCTGGGAGTGTTTGATGGGGACAGTGTAGAGGGAGCTTTACTCTGTATCTAACCCCGTGCTCTACCTGTCCTGAGAGTGTTTGATGGGGACAGTGTAGAGGGAGCTTTACTCTGTATCTAACCCCGTGCTGTACCTGTCCTGGGAGTGTTTGATGTTGACAGTGTAGGGGAGCTTTACTCTGTATCTAACCCCGTTCTGTACTTGCCCTGGGAGTGTTTGATGGCAACAGTGTAGAGGGTGCTCTACTCTGTATCTAACCCCGAGCTGTACCTGTCGTGGGAGTGTTTGATGGGGACAGTGTAAAGGGAGCATTACTCTGTATCGAACCCCGTGCTGTACCTGTCCTGGGAGTGTTTGATGGGGACAGTGTAGAGGGAGCTTTACTCTGTATCTAACCCCGTGCTGTACCTGTCTTGGGAGTGTTTGATGGGGACAGTGTTGAGGGAGCTTTACTCTGTATCTAACCCCGTGCTGTACCTGTCCTGGGAGTGTTTGATGTGGACAGTGTAGGGGAGCTTTACTCTGCATCTAACCCCGTGCTGTTCCTGTCCTGGGAGTGTTTGATGGGGACAGTGTAGAGGGAGCTTTACTCTGTATCTAACCACGTGCTGTACCTGTCCTGGGAGTGTTTGATGGGGACAGTGTAGAGGGAGCTTTACTCTGTATTTAACCCCGTGCTGTACCTCTCGTGGGAGTGTTTGATGTGAACAGTGTAGGCGGAGCTTTACTCTGTATCGAACCCCGTGCTGTACCTGTCCTGGGAGTGTTTGATGGGGACAGTGTCGAGGGAGCTTTACCCTGTATCTAACCCCGTGCTGTACCTGTCCTGGGAGTGTTTGATGGGGACAGTGTAGAGGGAGCTTTACTCTGTATCTAACCCCGTGCTGTACCTGTCCTGGGAGTGTTTGATGGGGACAGTGTAGAGGGAGCTTTACTCTGTATCTAACCCCGTGCTGTACCTGTCCTTGGAGTGTTTGATGAGGACAGTGTAGAGGGAGCTTTACTCTGTATCTAACCCCGTGCTGTACCTGTCCTGGGAGTGTTTGATGGGGAAAGTGTCGAGGGACTTTTACTCTGTATCTAACCCCGTGCTGTACCTGTCCTGGAGTGTTTGATGGGGACAGTGTCGAGGGAGTTTTACTCTGTATCTAACCCCGTGCTGTACCTGTCCTGGGAGTGTTTGATGGGGACAGTGTAGAGGGAGCTTTACTCTGTATCTAACCCCGTGCTGTACCTGTCCTGGGAGTGTTTGATGGGGACAGTGTAGAGGGAGCTTTACTCTGTATCTAAACCCGTGCTGTACCTGTCCAGTGAGTGTTTGATGGGGACAGTGTACAGGGAGCTTTACTCTGTATCTAAACCCGTGCTGTACCTGTCCTGGGAGTGTTTGATGGGGACAGTGTAGAGGGAGCTTTACTCTGTATCTAACCCCGTGCTGTACCTGTCCTGGGAGTGTTTGATGGGGACAGTGTAGAGGGGGCTTTACTCTGTATCTAACCCCGTGCTGTTCCTGTCCTGGGAGTGTTTGATGGGGACAGTGTAGAGGGAGCATTACTCTGTATCTAACCCCGTGCTGTACCTGTCCTGGGAGTGTTTGATGGGGACAGTGTAGAGTGAGCTTTACTCTGTATCTAACCCCGTGCTGTACCTGTCCTGGGAGTGTTTGATGGGGACAGTGTAGAGGGAGCTTTACTCTGGATCCAACCCCGTGCTGTACCTGTCCTGGGAGTGTTTGATGGGGACAGTGTAGAGGGAGCTTTACTCTGTATCTAACCCCGTGCTGTACCTGTCCTGGGAGTGTTTGATGGGGACAGTGTAGAGGGAGCTTTACTCTGTATCTAACCCCGTGCTGTACCTGTCCTGGGAGTGTTTGATGTTGACAGTGTAGGGGAGCTTTACTCTGTATCTAACCCCGTGCTGTACTTGCCCTCGGAGTGTTTGATGGCAACAGTGTAGAGGGAGCTTTACTCTGTATCTAACCCCGTGCTGTACCTGTCCTGGGAGTGTTTAATGGGGACAGTGTAGAGGGAGCTCTTCTCTGTATCTAACCCCGTGCTCTACCTGTCCTGGGAGTGTTTGATCGGGACTGTGTAGAGGGAGCTTTACTCTGTATCTAACCCCGTGCTGTACCTGTCTTGGGAGTGTTTGATGGGGACAGTGTAGAGGGAGCTTTACTCTGTATCTAACCCCGTGCTGTACCTGACCTGGGAGTGTTTAATGGGGACAGTGTAGAGGGACCTTTACTCTGTATCTAACCCCGTGCTCTACCTGTCCTGAGAATGTTTGATGGGGACAGTGTAGAGGGGGCTTTACTCTGTATACAACCCCGTGCTGTACCTGTCCTGGGAGTGTTTGATGGGGACAGTGTACAGGGAGCTTTACTCTGTATCTAACCCCGTGCTGTACCTGTCCTGGGAGTGTTTGATGGGGACTGTGTAGAGGGAGCTTTACTCTGTATCTAACCCCGTGCTGTACCTGTCCTGGGAGTGTTTAATGTGGACAGTGTAGGGGAGCTTTACTCTGCATCTAACCCCGTACTGTTCCTGTCCTGGGAGTGTTTGATGGGGACGGTGTAGAGGGAGTTTTACTCTGTATCTAAACCCGTGCTGTACCTGTCCTGGGAGTGTTTGATGGGGACAGTGTAGAGGGAGCTTTACTCTGTATCTAACCCCGTGCTGTACCTGTCCTGGGAGTGTTTGATGAGGACAGTGTAGAGGGAGCTTTACTCTGTATCTAACCCCGTACTGTACCTGTCCTGGGAGTGTTTGATGCGGACAGTGTCGAGGGAGTTTTACTCTGTATCTAACCCCGTGCTGTACCTGTACTGGGAGTGTTTGATGGGGACAGTGTAGAGTGAGCTTTACTCTGTATCTAACCCCATGCTGTACCTGTCTTGGGAGTGTTTGATCGGGACAGTGTAGAGGGAGCTTTACTCTGTATCTAACCCCATGCTGTACCTGTCTTGGGAGTGTTTGATCGGGACAGTGTAGAGGGAGCTTTACTCTGTATCTAACCCCGTGATGTATCTGTCGTGGGAGTGTTTGATGGGGACAGTGTAGAGGGAGCTTTACTCTGTACCTAACCCTGTGCTCTACCTGTCCTGGGAGTGTTTTATCGGGACAGTGTAGAGGGAGCTTTACTCTGTATCTAACACCGTGCTGTACCTGTCCTGGGAGTGTTTGATGGGACAGTGTAGAGGGAGCTTTACTCTGTATCCAACCCCGTTAAGTACCTGTCCTGGGAGTGTTTGATGGGGACAGTGTAGAGGGAGCTTTACTCTGTATCTAACCCCGTGCTGTACCTGCCCTGGGAGTGTTTGGTGGGGACAGTGTAGAGGGAGCTTGATTCTGTATCTAACCCCGTGCTGTACCTGTCCTGGGAGTGTTTGATGGGGACAGTGTAGAGGGAGCTTTACTCTGTATCTAACCCTGTGCTGTACCTGTCCAGTGAGTGTTTGATGGGGACAGTGTAGAGGGAGCTTTACTCTGTATCTAACCCCGTGCTGTACCTGTCCTGGGAGTGTTTGATGGGGACAGTGTAGAGGGAGCTTTACTCTGTATCTAACCCCGTGCTGTACCTGTCCTGGGAGTGTTTGATAGGTACAGTGTAGAGGGTGCTTTCCTCTGTATCTAACCCCGTGCTCTACCTGTCCTGGGAGTGTTTGATGGAGACAGTGTAGTGGGAGCTTTACTCTGTATCCAACCCCGTGCTGTACCTGTCCTGGGAGTGTTTGATGGGGACAGTGTAAAGGGAGCTTTACTCTGTATCTAACCCCGTGCTCTACCCGTCCTGGGAGTGTTTGATGGGGACAGTGTAGAGGGAGCTTTACTCTGTATCCAACCCCGTGCTGTACCTGTCCTGGGAGTGTTTGATGGGGACAGTGTCGAGGGAGCTTTACTCTGTATCTAACCCCGTGCTGTACCTGTCCTGGGAGTGTTTGATGGGGACATTGTAGAGGGAGCTTTACTCTGTATCTAACCCTGTGCTGTACCTGTCCAGTGAGTGTTTGATGGGGACAGTGTAGAGGGAGCTTTACTCTGTATCTAACCCCGTGCTGTACCTGTCCTGGGAGTGTTTGATGGGGACAGTGTAGAGGGAGCTTTACTCTGTATCTAACCCCGTGCTGTACCTGTCCTGGGAGTGTTTGATAGGTACAGTGTAGAGGGTGCTTTCCTCTGTATCTAACCCCGTGCTCTACCTGTCCTGGGAGTGTTTGATGGAGACAGTGTAGTGGGAGCTTTACTCTGTATCCAACCCCGTGCTGTACCTGTCCTGGGAGTGTTTGATGGGGACAGTGTAAAGGGAGCTTTACTCTGTATCTAACCCCGTGCTGTACCTGTCCTGGGAGTGTTTGATGGGGACAGTGTAGAGGGAGCTTTACTCTGTATCTAACCCCGTGCTCTACCCGTCCTGGGAGTGTTTGATGCGGACAGTGTAGAGGGAGCTTTACTCTGTATCCAACCCCGTGCTGTACCTGTCCTGGGAGTGTTTGATGGGGACAGTGTAGAGGGAGCTTTACTCTGTATCTAACCCCGTGCTGTACCTGTCCTGGGAGTGTTTGATGGGGACATTGTAGAGGGAGCTTTACTCTGTATCTAACCCCGTGCTGTACCTGTCCTGGGAGTGTTTGATGTTGACAGTGTAGGGGAGCTTTACTCTGTATCTAATCCCGTGCTGTACTTGCCCTGGGAGTGTTTGATGGCGACAGTGTAGAGGGAGCTTTACTCTGTATCTAACCCCGTGCTGTACCTGTCGTGGGAGTGTTTGATGGGGACAGTGTAGAGGGAGCTTTACTCTGTATCTAACCCCGTGCTGTACCTGCCCTGGGAGTGTTTGATGGGGACAGTGCAGAGGGAGCTTTATTCTGTATCTAACCCCGTGCTGTACTTGTCCTGGGAGTGTTTGATCGGGACTGTGTAGAGGGAGCTTTACTCTGTATCTAACCCCGTGCTGTACCTGTCTTGGGAGTGTTTGATGGGGACAGTGTAGAGGGAGCTTTACTCTGTATCTAACCCCGTGCTGTACCTGTCCTGGGAGTGTTTAATGGGGACAGTGTAGAGGGACCTTTACTCTGTATCTAACCCCGTGCTCTACCTGTCCTGGGAGTGTTTGATGGGGACAGTGTAGAGGGAGCTTTACTCTGTATCCAACCCCGTGCTGTACCTGTCCTGGGAGCGTTTGATGGGGACAGTGTACAGGGAGCTTTACTCTGTATCTAACCCCGTGCTGTACCTGTCCTGGGAGTGTTTGATGGGGACAGTGTAGAGGGAGCTTTACTCTGTATCTAACCCCGTGCTGTACCTGTCCTGGGAGTGTATGATGTGGACAGTGTAGGGGAGCGTTACTCTGCATCTAACCCCTTGCTGTTCCTGTCCTGGGAGTGTTTGATGGGGACAGTGTAGAGGGAGCTTTACTCTGTATCTAACCCCGTGCTGTACCTGTCCTGGGAGTGTTTGATGGGGACAGTGTAGAGGGAGCTTTACTATGTATCTAACCCCGTGCTGTACCTGTCGTGGGAGTGTTTGATGGGGACAGTGTAGAGGGAGCTTTACTCTGTATCCAACCCCGTGCTGTACCTGTCCTGGGAGTGTTTGATGGGGACAGTGTAGAGGGAGCTTTACTCTGTATCTAACCCCGTGCTGTACCTGTCCTGGGAGTGTTTGATGGGGACAGTGTAGAGGGAGCTTTACTCTGTATCTAACCCCGTGCTGTACCTGTCCTGGGAGTGTTTAATGGGGACAGTGTAGAGGGAGCTCTTCTCTGTATCTAACCCCGTGCTCTACCTGTCCTGGGAGTGTTTGATCGGGACTGTGTAGAGGGAGCTTTACTCTGTATCTAACCCCGTGCTGTACCTGTCTTGGGAGTGTTTGATGGGGACAGTGTAGAGGGGGCTTTACTCTGTATACAACCCCGTGCTGTACCTGTCCTGGGAGTGTTTGATGGGGACTGTGTAGAGGGAGCTTTACTCTGTATCTAACCCCGTGCTGTACCTGTCCTGGGAGTGTTTGATGTGGACAGTGTAGGGGAGCTTTACTCTGCATCTAACCCCGTGCTGTTCCTGTCCTGGGAGTGTTTGATGGGGACAGTGTAGAGGGAGCTTTACTCTGTATCTAACCACGTGCTGTACCTGTCCTGGGAGTGTTTGATGGGGACAGTGTAGAGGGAGCTTTACTCTGTATCTAACCCCGTGCTGTACCTGTCGTGGGAGTGTTTGATGGGGACAGTGTAAAGGGAGCTTTACTCTGTATCTAACCCCGTGCTGTACCTGACCTGGGAGTGTTTGATGGGGACAGTGTAGAGCGAGCTTTACTCTGTATCTAACCCCGTGCTGTACCTGTCATGGGAGTGTTTGATGGGGACAGTGTAGAGGGAGCATTACTCTGTATCTAACCCCGTGCTGTACCTGTCGTGGGAGTGTTTGATGGGGACAGTGTAGAGGGAGCTTTACTCTGTACCTAACCCTGTGCTCTACCTGTCCTGGGAGTGTTTTATCGGGACAGTGTAGAGGGAGCTTTACTCTGTATCTAACACCGTGCTGTACCTGTCCTGGGAGTGTTTGATGGGACAGTGTAGAGGGAGCTTTACTCTGTATCCAACCCCGTTAAGTACCTGTCCTGGGAGTGTTTGATGGGGACAGTGTAGAGGGAGCTTTACTCTGTATCTAACCCCGTGCTGTACCTGCCCTGGGAGTGTTTGGTGGGGACAGTGTAGAGGGAGCTTGATTCTGTATCTAACCCCGTGCTGTACCTGTCCTGGGAGTGTTTGATGGGGACAGTGTAGAGGGAGCTTTACTCTGTATCTAACCCTGTGCTGTACCTGTCCAGTGAGTGTTTGATGGGGACAGTGTAGAGGGAGCTTTACTCTGTATCTAACCCCGTGCTGTACCTGTCCTGGGAGTGTTTGATGGGGACAGTGTAGAGGGAGCTTTACTCTGTATCTAACCCCGTGCTGTACCTGTCCTGGGAGTGTTTGATAGGTACAGTGTAGAGGGTGCTTTCCTCTGTATCTAACCCCGTGCTCTACCTGTCCTGGGAGTGTTTGATGGAGACAGTGTAGAGGGAGCTTTACTCTGTATCCAACCCCGTGCTGTACCTGTCCTGGGAGTGTTTGATGGGGACAGTGTAAAGGGAGCTTTACTCTGTATCTAACCCCGTGCTATACCTGTCCTGGGAGTGTTTGATGGGGACAGTGTTGAGCGAGCTTTACTCTGTATCTAACCCCGTGCTGTACCTGTCCTGGGAGTGTTTGATGGGGACAGTGTAGAGGGAGCTTTACTCTGTATCTAACCCCGTGCTCTACCCGTCCTGGGAGTGTTTGATGCGGACAGTGTAGAGGGAGCTTTACTCTGTATCCAACCCCGTGCTGTACCTGTCCTGGGAGTGTTTGATGGGGACAGTGTAGAGGGAGCTTTACTCTGTATCTAACCCCGTGCTGTACCTGTCCTGGGAGTGTTTGATGGGGACATTGTAGAGGGAGCTTTACTCTGTATCTAACCCCGTGCTGTACCTGTCCTGGGAGTGTTTGATGTTGACAGTGTAGTGGAGCTTTACTCTGTATCTAATCCCGTGCTGTACTTGCCCTGGGAGTGTTTGATGGCGACAGTGTAGAGGGAGCTTTACTCTGTATCTAACCCCGTGCTGTACCTGTCGTGGGAGTGTTTGATGGGGACAGTGTAGAGGGAGCTTTACTCTGTATCTAACCCCGTGCTGTACCTGCCCTGGGAGTGTTTGATGGGGACAGTGCAGAGGGAGCTTTATTCTGTATCTAACCCCGTGCTGTACTTGTCCTGGGAGTGTTTGATCGGGACTGTGTAGAGGGAGCTTTACTCTGTATCTAACCCCGTGCTGTACCTGTCTTGGGAGTGTTTGATGGGGACAGTGTAGAGGGAGCTTTACTCTGTATCTAACCCCGTGCTGTACCTGTCCTGGGAGTGTTTAATTGGGACACTGTAGAGGGACCTTTACTCTGTATCTAACCCCGTGCTCTACCTGTCCTGGGAGTGTTTGATGGGGACAGTGCAAAGGGAGCTTTACTCTGTATCCAACCCCGTGCTGTACCTGTCCTGGGAGCGTTTGATGGGGACAGTGTAGAGGGAGCTTTACTCTGTATCTAACCCCGTGCTGTACCTGTCCTGGGAGTGTATGATGTGGACAGTGTAGGGGAGCGTTACTCTGCATCTAACCCCTTGCTGTTCCTGTCCTGGGAGTGTTTGATGGGGACAGTGTAGAGGGAGCTTTACTCTGTATCTAACCCCGTGCTGTACCTGTCCTGGGAGTGTTTGATGGGGACAGTGTAGAGGGAGCTTTACTCTGTATCTAACCCCGTGCTGTACCTGTCGTGGGAGTGTTTGATGGGGACAGTGTAAAGGGAGCTTTACTCTGTACCTAACCCCGTGCTGTACCTGACCTGGGAGTGTTTGATGGGGACAGTGTAGAGGGAGCTTTACTCTGTATCTAACCCCGTGCTGTACCTGTCCTGGGAGTGTTTGATGGGGACAGTGTAGAGGGAGCATTACTCTGTATCTAACCCCGTGCTGTACCTGTCGTGGGAGTGTTTGATGGGGACAGTGTAGAGGGAGCTTTACTCTGTATCTAACCCCGTGCTGTACCTGCCCTGGGAGTGTTTGGTGGGGACAGTGTAGAGGGAGCTTGATTCTGTATCTAACCCCGTGCTGTACCTGTCCTGGGAGTGTTTGATGGGGACAGCGTAGAGGGAGCTTTACTCTGTGTCTAACCCTGTGCTGTACCTGTCCAGTGAGTGTTTGATGGGGACAGTGTAGAGGGAGCTTTACTCTGTATCTAACCCCGTGCTGTACCTGTCCTGGGAGTGTTTGATGGGGACAGTGTAGAGGGAGCTTTACTCTGTATCTAACCCCGTGCTGTACCTGTCCTGGGAGTGTTTGATGGGGACAGTGTAGAGCGAGCTTTACTCTGTATCTAACCCCGTGCTGTACCTGTCCTGGGAGTGTTTGATGTGGACAGATGTAGGGAGCTTTAATCTGTATCTAACCCCGTGCTGTACCTGTCCTGGGAGTGTTTGATGGGGACAGTGTAGAGGGAGCCTTACTCTGTATCTAACCCCGTGCTGTACCAGTCCTGGGAGTGTTTGATGGAGACATTGTAGAGGGAGCTTTACTCTATATCTAACCCCATGCTGTACCTGTCTTGGGAGTGTTGGATGGGGACAGTGTAGAGGGAGCTTTACTCTGTATCTAACCCCGTGCTGTACCTGTCCTGGGAGTGTTTGATGGGGACAGTGCAGACGGAGCTTTACTCTGTATCTAACCCCGTGCTGTACCTGTTCTGGGAGCGTTTGATTGGGACAGTGTAGAGGGAGCTTTACTCTGTATCTAACCCCGTGCTGTACCTGTCCTGGGAGTGTTTGATGGGGACAGTGTAGAGGGAGCTTTACTCTCTATTTAACCCCGTGATGTACCTGTCCTGGGAGTGTTTGATGGGGACAGTGTAGAGGGAGCTTTACTCTGTATCTAACCCCGTGCTGTACCTGTCCTGGGAGTGTTTGATGGGGACAGTGTAAAGGGAGCTTTACTCTGTATCTAACCCCGTGCTGTACCTGACCTGGGAGTGTTTGATCGGGACAGTGTAGAGGGAGCTTTACTCTGTTTCCAACCCCGAGCTGTACCTGTCCTGGGAGTGTTTGATGGGGACAGTGTAGAGGGAGCTTTACTCTGCATCTAACCCCGTTCTGTACCTGTCCAGTAAGTGTTTGATGGGGACAGTGTACAGGGAGCTTTACTCTGTATCTAACCCCGAGCTGTACCTGTCCTGGGAGTGTTTGATGGGGACTGTGTAAAGGGAGCTTTACTCTGTATCTAACCCCGTGCTATACCTGTCCTGGGAGTGTTTGATGGGGACAGTGTAGAGCGAGCTTTACTCTGTATCTAACCCCGTGCTGTACCTGTCCTGGGAGTGTTTGATGTGGACAGATGTAGGGGAGCTTTACTCAGTATCTAACCCCGTGCTGTACCTGTCCTGGGAGTGTTTGATGGGGACAGTGTAGAGGGAGCCTTACTCTGTATCTAACCCCGTGCTGTACCAGTCCTGGGAGTGTTTGATGGAGACAGTGTAGAGGGAGCTTTACTCTATATCTAACCCCATGCTGTACCTGCTTTGGGAGTGTTGGATGGGGACAGTGTAGAGGGAGCTTTACTCTGTATCTAACCCCGTGCTGTACCTGTCCTGGGAGTGTTTGATGGGGACAGTGCAGAGGGAGCTTTACTCTGTATCTAACCCCGTGCTGTACCTGTCCTGGGAGCGTTTGATTGGGACAGTGTAGAGGGAGCTTTACTCTGTATCTAACCCCGTGCTGTACCTGTCCTGGGAGTGTTTGATGGGGACAGTGTAGAGGGAGCTTTACTCTCTATCTAACCCCGTGATGTACCTGTCCTGGGAGTGTTTGATGGGGACAGTGTAGAGGGAGCTTTACTCTGTATCTAACCCCGTGCTGTACCTGTCCTGGGAGTGTTTGATGGGGACAGTGTAAAGGGAGCTTTACACTGTATCTAACCCCGTGCTGTACCTGACCTGGGAGTGTTTGATCGGGACAGTGTAGTGGGAGCTTTACTCTGTTTCCAACCCCGTGCTGTACCTGTCCTGGGAGTGTTTGATGGGGACAGTGTAGAGGGAGCTTTACTCTGTATCTAACCCCGTGCTGTACCTGTCCTGGGAGTGTTTAATGTGACCAGTGTAGAGGGACCTTTACTCTGTATCTAACCCCGTGCTCTACCTGTCCTGAGAGTGTTTGATGGGGACAGTGTAGAGGGAGCGTTACTCTGTATCTAACCCTGTGCTGTACCTGTCCTGGGAGTGTTTGATGGGGACAGTGTAGAGGGAGCTTTACTCTGTATCTAACCCTGTGCTGTACCTGTCCTGGGAGTGTTTGATGGGGACAGTGTAGAGGGAGCTTTACTCTGTATCTAACCCCGTGCTGTACCTGTCCTGGGAGTGTTTGATGGGGACTGTGTAAAGGGAGCTTTACTCTGTATCTAACCCCGTGCTGTACCTGTCCTGGGAGTGTTTGATGGGGACAGTGTAGAGGGAGCTTTACTCTGTATCTAACCCCGTGCTGTACCTGTCCTGGGAGTGTTTGATGTTGACAGTGTGGGGGAGCTTTACTCTGTATCTAACCCTGTTCTGTACTTGCCCTGGGAGTGTTTGATGGCAACAGTGTAGAGGGAGCTTTACTCTGTATCTAACCCCGAGCTGTACCTGTCGTGTGAGTGTTTGATGGGGACAGTGTAAAGGGAGCATTACTCTGTATCGAACCCCGTGCTGTACCTGTCCTGGGAGTGTTTGATGGGGACAGTGTAAAGGGAGCTTTACTCTGTATCTAACCCCGTGCTGTACCTGCCCTGGGAGTGTTTGTTCGGGACTGTGTAGAGGGAGCTTTACTCTGTATCTAACCCCGTGCTGTATCTGTCTTGGGAGTGTTTGATGGGGACAGTGTAGAGGGAGCTTTACTCTGTATCTAACCCCGTGCTGTACCTGTCCTGGGAGTGTTTGATGTGGACAGTGTAGGGGAGCTTTACTCTGCATCTAACCCCGTGCTGTTCCTGTCCTGGGAGTGTTTGATGGGGACAGTGTAGAGGGAGCTTTACTCTGTATCTAACCACGTGCTGTACCTGTCCTGGGAGTGTTTGATGGGGACAGTGTAGAGGGAGCTTTACTCTGTATTTAACCCCGTGCTGTACCTCTCGTGGGAGTGTTTGATGTGAAAAGTGTAGGCGGAGCTTTACTCTGTATCGAACCCCGTGCTGTACCTGTCCTGGGAGTGTTTGATGGGGACAGTGTCGAGGGAGCTTTACCCTGTATCTAACCCCGTGCTGTACCTGTCCTGGGAGTGTTTGATGGGGACAGTGTAGAGGGAGCTTTACTCTGTATCTAACCCCGTGCTGTACCTGTCCTGGGAGTGTTTGATGGGGACAGTGTAGAGGGAGCTTTACTCTGTATCTAACCCCGTGCTGTACCTGTCCTGGGAGTGTTTGATGGGGACAGTGTAGAGGGAGCTTTACTCTGTATCTAACCCCGTGCTGTACCTGTCCTGGGAGTGTTTGATGAGGACAGTGTAGAGGGAGCTTTACTCTGTATCTAACCCCGTGCTGTACCTGTCCTGGGAGTGTTTGATGGGGACAGTGTCGAGGGGCTTTTACTCTGTATCTAACCCCGTGCTGTACCTGTCCTGGGAGTGTTTGATGGGGACAGTGTCGAGGGAGTTTTACTCTGTATCTAACCCCGTGCTGTACCTGTCCTGGGAGTGTTTGATGGGGACAGTGTAGATGGAGCTTTACTCTGTATCTAACCCCGTGCTGTACCTGTCCTGGGAGTGTTTGATGGGGACAGTGTAGAGGGAGCTTTACTCTGTATCTAAACCCGTGCTGTACCTGTCCAGTGAGTGTTTGATGGGGACAGTGTACAGGGTGCTTTACTCTGTATCTAAACCCGTGCTGTACCTGTCCTGGGAGTGTTTGATGGGGACAGTGTAGAGGGAGCTTTACTCTGTATCTAACCCCGTGCTGTACCTGTCCTGGGAGTGTTTGATGGGGACAGTGTAGAGGGGGCTTTACTCTCTATCTAACCCCGTGCTGTACCTGTCCTGGGAGTGTTTGATGGGGACAGTGTAGAGGGAGCATTACTCTGTATCTAACCCCGTGCTGTACCTGTCCTGGGAGTGTTTGATGGGGACAGTGTAGAGTGAGCTTTACTCTGTATCTAACCCCGTGCTGTACCTGTCCTGGGAGTGTTTGATCGGGACAGTGTAGAGGGAGCTTTACTCTGTATCTAACCCCGTGCTGTATCTGTCCTGGGAGTGTTTGATGGGGACAGTGTAGAGGGATCTTTACTCTCTATCTAACCCTGTGCTGTACCTGTCCAGTGAGCGTTTGGTGGGGACAGTGTACAGGGAGCTTTACTCTGTATCTAACCCCGTGCTCTACCTGTCCTGGGAGTGTTTGATGGGGACAGTGTAGAGGGAGCTTTACTCTGTATCTAACCCCGTGCTGTACCTGTCCTGGGAGTGTTTGATGGGGACAGTGTAGAGGGAGCTTTACTCTGTATCTAACCCCGTGCTGTATCTGTCCTGGGAGTGTTTGATGGGGACAGTGTAGAGGGATCTTTACTCTCTATCTAACCCTGTGCTGTACCTGTCCAGTGAGCGTTTGGTGGGGACAGTGTACAGGGAGCTTTACTCTGTATCTAACCCCGTGCTCTACCTGTCCTGGGAGTGTTTGATGGGGACAGTGTAGAGGGAGCTTTACTCTGTATCTAACCCCATGCTCTACCTGTCCTGGGAGTGTTTGATGGGGACAGTGTAGAGGGAGTTTTACTCTGTATCTAACCCCGTGCTGTACCTGTCCTGGGAGTGTTTTATGGGGACAGTGTAGAGGGAGCTTTACTCTGTATCTAACCCCGTGCTGTACCTGTCCTGGGAGTGTTTGATGAGGACAGTGTAGAGGGAGCTTTACTCTGTATCTAACCCCGTGCTGTACCTGTCCTGGGAGTGTTTGATGCGGACAGTGTCGAGGGAGTTTTACTCTGTATCTAACCCCGTGCTGTACCTGTACTGGGAGTGTTTGATGGTGACAGTGTAGAGTGAGCTTTACTCTGTATCTAACCCCATGCTGTACCTGTCTTGGGAGTGTTTGATCGGGACAGTGTAGAGGGAGCTTTACTCTGTATCTAACCCCGTGGTGTATCTGTCCTGGGAGTGTTTGATGGGGACAGTGTAGAGGGAGCTTTACTCTCTATCTAACCCTGTGCTGTACCTGTCTAGTGAGCGTTTGGTGGGGACAGTGTACAGGGAGCTTTACTCTGTATCTAACCCCGTGCTGTACCTGTCCTGGGAGTGTTTGATGGGGACAGTGTAGAGGGAGCTTTACTCTGTATCTAACCCCGTGCTGTACCTGTCCTGGGAGTGTTGGATGGGGACAGTGTAGAGGGAGCTCTACTCTGTATGTAACCCCGTGCTCTACCTGTCCTGGGAGTGTTTGATGGGGACAGTGTAGAGGGAGCTTTACTCTGTATCCAACCCCGTGCTGTACCTGTCCTGGGAGTGTTTGATGGGGACAGTGTAGAGGGAGCTTTACTCTGTATCTAACCCCGTGCTGTACCTGTCCTGGGAGTGTTTGATGGGGACAGTGTAGAGGGAGCTTTACTCTGTATCTAACCCCGTGCTGTACCTGTCCTGGGAGTGTTTGATGTTGACAGTGTAGGGGAGCTTTACTCTGTATCTAACCCCGTGCTGTACTTGCCCTGGGAGTGTTTGATGGGGACAGTGTAGAGGGAGCTTTACTCTGTATCTAACCCCGTGCTGTACCTGTCCTGGGAGTGTTGGATGGGGACAGTGTAGAGGGAGCTCTACTCTGTATCTAACCCCGTGCTCTACCTGTCCTGGGAGTGTTTGATGGGGACAGTGTAGAGGGAGCTTTACTCTGTATCCAACCCCGTGCTGTACCTGTCCTGGGAGTGTTTGATGGGGACAGTGTAGAGGGAGCTTTACTCTGTATCTAACCCCGTGCTGTACCTGTCCTGGGAGTGTTTGATGGGGACAGTGTAGAGGGAGCTTTACTCTGTATCTAACCCCGTGCTGTACCTGTCCTGGGAGTGTTGGATGGGGACAGTGTAGAGGGAGCTCTACTCTGTATCTAACCCCGTGCTCTACCTGTCCTGGGAGTGTTTGATGGGGACAGTGTAGAGGGAGCTTTACTCTGTATCCAACCCCGTGCTGTACCTGTCCTGGGAGTGTTTGATGGGGACAGTGTAGAGGGAGCTTTACTCTGTATCGAACCCCGTGCTGTACCTGTCCTGGGAGTGTTTGATGGGGACAGTATCGAGGGAGCTTTACCCTGTATCTAACCCCGTGCTGTACCTGTCCTGGGAGTGTTTGATGGGGACAGTGTAGAGGGAGCTTTACTCTGTATCTAACCCCGTGCTGTACCTGTCCTGGGAGTGTTTGATGGGGACAGTGTAGAGGGAGCTTTACTCTGTATCTAACCCCGTGCTGTACCTGTCCTTGGAGTGTTTGATGAGGACAGTGTAGAGGGAGCTTTACTCTGTATCTAACCCCGTGCTGTACCTGTCCTGGGAGTGTTTGATGGGGACAGTGTCGAGGGACTTTTACTCTGTATCTAACCCGGTGCTGTACCTGTCCTGGGAGTGTTTGATGGGGACAGTGTCGAGGGAGTTTTACTCTGTATCTAACCCCGTGCTGTACCTGTCCTGGGAGTGTTTGATGGGGACAGTGTAGAGGGAGCTTTACTCTGTATCTAACCCCGTGCTGTACCTGTCCTGGGAGTGTTTGATGGGGACAGTGTAGAGGGAGCTTTACTCTGTATCTAAACCCGTGCTGTACCTGTCCAGTGAGTGTTTGATGGGGACAGTGTACAGGGAGCTTTACTCTGTATCTAAACCCGTGCTGTACCTGTCCTGGGAGTGTTTGATGGGGACAGTGTAGAGGGAGCTTTACTCTGTATCTAACCCCGTGCTGTACATGTCCTGGGAGTGTTTGATGGGGACAGTGTAGAGGGGGCTTTACTCTCTATCTAACCCCGTGCTGTACCTGTCCTGGGAGTGTTTGATGGGGACAGTGTAGAGGGAGCATTACTCTGTATCTAACCCCGTGCTGTAACTGTCCTGGGAGTGTTTGATGGGGACAGTGTAGAGTGAGCTTTACTCTGTATCTAACCCCGTGCTGTACCTGTCCTGGGAGTGTTTGATCGGGACAGTGTAGAGGGAGCTTTACTCTGTATCTAACCCCGTGCTGTATCTGTCCTGGGAGTGTTTGATGGGGACAGTGTAGAGGGATCTTTACTCTCTATCTAACCCTGTGCTGTACATGTCCAGTGAGCGTTTGGTGGGGACAGTGTACAGGGAGCTTTACTCTGTATCTAACCCCGTGCTCTACCTGTCCTGGGAGTGTTTGATGGGGACAGTGTAGAGGGAGCTTTACTCTGTATCTAACCCCGTGCTGTACCTGTCCTGGGAGTGTTTGATGGGGACAGTGTAGAGGGAGCTTTACTCTGTATCTAACCCCGTGCTGTATCTGTCCTGGGAGTGTTTGATGGGGACAGTGTAGAGGGATCTTTACTCTCTATCTAACCCTGTGCTGTATCTGTCCAGTGAGCGTTTGGTGGGGACAGTGTACAGGGAGCTTTACTCTGTATCTAACCCCGTGCTCTACCTGTCCTGGGAGTGTTTGATGGGGACAGTGTAGAGGGAGCTTTACTCTGTATCTAACCCCGTGCTCTACCTGTCCTGGGAGTGTTTGATGGGGACAGTGTAGAGGGAGTTTTACTTTGTATCTAACCCCGTGCTGTACCTGTCCTGGGAGTGTTTGATGGGGACAGTGTAGAGGGAGCTTTTCTCTGTATCTAACCCCGTGCTGTACCTGTCCTGGGAGTGTTTGATGAGGACAGTGTAGAGGGAGCTTTACTCTGTATCTAACCCCGTGCTGTACCTGTCCTGGGAGTGTTTGATGCGGACAGTGTCGAGGGAGTTTCACTCTGTATCTAACCCCGTGCTGTACCTGTACTGGGAGTGTTTGATGGTGACAGTGTAGAGTGAGCTTTACTCTGTATCTAACCCCATGCTGTACCTGTCTTGGGAGTGTTTGATCGGGACAGTGTAGAGGGAGCTTTACTCTGTATCTAACCCCGTGATGTATCTGTCCTGGGAGTGTTTGATGCGGACAGTGTAGAGGGAGCTTTACTCTCTATCTAACCCTGTGCTGTACCTGTCTAGTGAGCGTTTGGTGGGGACAGTGTACAGGGAGCTTTACTCTGTATCTAACCCCGTGCTGTACCTGTCCTGGGAGTGTTTGATGGGGACAGTGTAGAGGGAGCTTTACTCTGTATCTAACCCCGTGCTGTACCTGTCCTGGGAGTGTTGGATGGGGACAGTGTAGAGGGAGCTCTACTCTGTATCTAACCCCGTGCTCTACCTGTCCTGGGAGTGTTTGATGGGGACAGTGTAGAGGGAGCTTTACTCTGTATCCAACCCCGTGCTGTACCTGTCCTGGGAGTGTTTGATGGGGACAGTGTAGAGGGAGCTTTACTCTGTATCTAACCCCGTGCTGTACCTGTCCTGGGAGTGTTTGATGGGGACAGTGTAGAGGGAGCTTTACTCTGTATCTAACCCCGTGCTGTACCTGTCCTGGGAGTGTTTGATGTTGACAGTGTAGGGGAGCTTTACTCTGTATCTAACCCCGTGCTGTACTTGCCCTGGGAGTGTTTGATGGCAACAGTGTAGAGGGAGCTTTACTCTGTATCTAACCCCGTGCTGTACCTGTCCTGGGAGTGTTTAATGGGGACAGTGTAGAGGGAGCTCTTCTCTGTATCTAACCCTGTGCTCTACCTGTCCTGGGAGTGTTTGATCGGGACTGTGTAGAGGGAGCTTTACTCTGTATCTAACCCCGTGCTGTACCTGTCTTGGGAGTGTTTGATGGGGACAGTTTAGAGGGAGCTTTACTCTGTATCTAACCCCGTGCTGTACCTGTCCTGGGATTGTTTAATGGGGACAGTGTAGAGGGACCTTTACTCTGTATCTAACCCCGTGCTCTACCTGTCCTGAGAGTGTTTGATGGGGACAGTGTAGAGGGGGCTTTACTCTGTATACAACACCGTGCTGTACCTGTCCTGGGAGTGTTTGATGGGGACAGTGTACAGGGAGCTTTACTCTGTATCTAACCCCGTGCTGTACCTGTCCTGGGAGTGTTTGATGGGGACTGTGTAGAGGGAGCTTTACTCTGTATCTAACCCCGTGCTGTACCTGTCCTGGGAGTGTTTGATGTGGACAGTGTAGGGGAGCTTTACTCTGCATCTAACCCCGTGCTGTTCCTGTCCTGGGAGTGTTTGATGGGGACAGTGTAGAGGGAGCTTTACTCTGTATCTAACCACGTGCTGTACCTGTCCTGGGAGTGTTTGATGGGGACAGTGTAGAGGGAGCTTTACTCTGTATCTAACCCCGTGCTCTACCTGTCCTGGGAGTGTTTGATGGGGACAGTGTAGAGGGAGCTTTACTCTGTATCCAACCCCGTGCTGTACCTGTCCTGGGAGTGTTTGATGGGGACAGTGTAGAGGGAGCTTTACTCTGTATCTAACCCCGTGCTGTACCTGTCCTGGGATTGTTTGATGGGGACATTGTAGAGGGAGCTTTACTCTGTATCTAACCCCGTGCTGTACCTGTCCTGGGAGTGTTTGATGTTGACAGTGTAGGGGAGCTTTACTCTGTATCTAATCCCGTGCTGTACTTGCCCTGGGAGTGTTTGATGGCGACAGTGTAGAGGGAGCTTTACTCTGTATCTAACCCCGTGCTGTACCTGTCGTGGGAGTGTTTGATGGGGACAGTGTAAAGGGAGCATTACTCTGTATCGAACCCCGTGCTGTACCTGTCCTGGGAGTGTTTGATGGGGACAGTGTAGAGGGAGCTTTACTCTGTATCTAACCCCGTGCTGTACCTGCCCTGGGAGTGTTTGATGGGGACAGTGCAGAGGGAGCTTTATTCTGTATCTAACCCCGTGCTGTACTTGTCCTGGGAGTGTTTGATCGGGACTGTGTAGAGGGAGCTTTACTCTGTATCTAACCCCGTGCTGTACCTGTCTTGGGAGTGTTTAATGGGGACAGTGTAGAGGGAGCTTTACTCTGTATCTAACCCCGTGCTGTACCTGTCCTGGGAGTGTTTAATGGGGACAGTGTAGAGGGACCTTTACTCTGTATCTAACCCCGTGCTCTACCTGTCCTGGGAGTGTTTGATGGGGACAGTGTAGAGGGAGCTTTACTCTGTATCCAACCCCGTGCTGTACCTGTCCTGGGAGCGTTTGATGGGGACAGTGTACAGGGAGCTTTACTCTGTATCTAACCCCGTGCTGTACCTGTCCTGGGAGTGTTTGATGGGGACAGTGTAGAGGGAGCTTTACTCTGTATCTAACCCCGTGCTGTACCTGTCCTGGGAGTGTATGATGTGGACAGTGTAGGGGAGCGTTACTCTGCATCTAACCCCTTGCTGTTCCTGTCCTGGGAGTGTTTGATGGGGACAGTGTAGAGGGAGCTTTACTCTGTATCTAACCCCGTGCTGTACCTGTCCTGGGAGTGTTTGATGGGGACAGTGTAGAGGGAGCTTTACTCTGTATCTAACCCCGTGCTGTACCTGTCCTGGGATTGTTTGATGGGGACAGTGTAAAGGGAGCTTTACTCTGTACCTAACCCCGTGCTGTACCTGACCTGGGAGTGTTTGATGGGGACAGTGTAGAGGGAGCTTTACTCTGTATCTAACCCCGTGCTGTACCTGTCCTGGGAGTGTTTGATGGGGACAGTGTAGAGGGAGCATTACTCTGTATCTAACCCCGTGCTGTACCTGTCGTGGGAGTGTTTGATGGGGACAGTGTAGAGGGAGCTTTACTCTGTATCTAACCCCGTGCTGTACCTGTCCTGGGAGTGTTTGATGGGGACAGTGTAGAGGGAGCTTTACTCTGTATCTAACCCCGTGCTCTACCTGTCCTGAGAGTGTTTGATGGGACAGTGTAGAGGGAGCTTTACTCTGTATCCAACCCCGTTAAGTACCTGTCCTGGGAGGGTTTGATGGGGACAGTGTAGAGGGAGCTTTACTCTGTATCTAACCCCGTGCTGTACCTGTCCTGGGAGTGTTTGATGGGGACAGTGTAGAGGAAGCTTTACTCTGTATCTAACCCCGTGCTGTACCTGCCCTGGGAGTGTTTGGTGGGGACAGTGTAGAGGGAGCTTGATTCTGTATCTAACACCGTGCTGTACCTGTCCTGGGAGTGTTTGATGGGGACAGTGTAGAGGGAGCTTTACTCTGTATCTAACCCCGTGCTGTACATGTCCTGGGAGTGTTTGATGGGGACAGTGTAGAGCGAGCTTTACTCTGTATGTAACCCCGTGCTGTACCTGTCCTGGGAGTGTTTGATGTGGACAGATGTAGGGGAGCTTTACTCTGTATCTAACCCCGTGCTGTACCTGTCCTGGGAGTGTTTGATGGGGACAGTGTAGAGGGAGACTTACTCTGTATCTAACCCCGTGCTGTACCAGTCCTGGGAGTGTTTGATGGAGACATTGTAGAGGGAGCTTTACTCTATATCTAACCCCATGCTGTACCTGTCTTGGGAGTGTTGGATGGGGACAGTGTAGAGGGAGCTTTACTCTGTATCTAACCCCGTGCTGTACTGTCCTGGGAGTGTTTGATGGGGACAGTGCAGACGGAGCTTTACTCTGTATCTAACCCCGTGCTGTACCTGTTCTGGGAGCGTTTGATTGGGACAGTGTAGAGGGAGCTTTACTCTGTATCTAACCCCGTGCTGTACCTGTCCTGGGAGTGTTTGATGGGGACAGTGTAGAGGGAGCTTTACTCTCTATTTAACCCCGTGATGTACCTGTCCTGGGAGTGTTTGATGGGGACAGTGTAGAGGGAGGTTTACTCTGTATCTAACCCTGTGCTCTACCTGTCCTGGGAGTGTTTGATGGGGACAGTGTAAAGGGAGCTTTACTCTGTATCTAACCCCGTGCTGTACCTGACCTGGGAGTGTTTGATCGGGACAGTGTAGAGGGAGCTTTACTCTGTTTCCAACCCCGTGCTGTACCTGTCCTGGGAGTGTTTGATGGGGACAGTGTAGAGGGAGCTTTACTCTGCATCTAACCCCGTTCTGTACCTGTCCAGTAAGTGTTTGATGGGGACAGTGTACAGGGAGCTTTACTCTGTATCTAACCCCGAGCTGTACCTGTCCTGGGAGTGTTTGATGGGGACTGTGTAAAGGGAGCTTTACTCTGTATCTAACCCCGTGCTATACCTGTCCTGGGAGTGTTTGATGGGGACAGTGTAGAGCGAGCTTTACTCTGTATCTAACCCCGTGCTGTACCTGTCCTGGGAGTGTTTGATGTGGAGAGATGTAGGGGAGCTTTACTCTGTATCTAACCCCGTGCTGTACCTGTCCTGGGAGTGTTTGATGGGGACAGTGTAGAGGGAGCCTTACTCTGTATCTAACCCCGTGCTGTACCAGTCCTGGGAGTGTTTGATGGAGACAGTGTAGAGGGAGCTTTACTCTATATCTAACCCCATGCTGTACCTGCCTTGGGAGTGTTGGATGGGGACAGTGCAGAGGGAGCTTTACTCTGTATCTAACCCCGTGCTGTACCTGTCCTGGGAGTGTTTGATGGGGACAGTGCAGAGGGAGCTTTACTCTGTATCTAACCCCGTGCTGCACCTGTCCTGGGAGCGTTTGATTGGGACAGTGTAGAGGGAGCTTTACTCTGTATCTAACCCCGTGCTGTACCTGTCCTGGGAGTGTTTGATGGGGACAGTGGAGAGGGAGCTTTACTCTCTATCTAACCCCGTGATGTACCTGTCCTGGGAGTGTTTGATGGGGACAGTGTAGAGGGAGCTTTACTCTGTATCTAACCCCGTGCTGTACCTGTCCTGGGAGTGTTTGATGGGGACTGTGTAAAGGGAGCTTTACACTGTATCTAACCCCGTGCTGTACCTGACCTGGGAGTGTTTGATCGGGACAGTGTAGTGGGAGCTTTACTCTGTTTCCAACCCCGTGCTGTACCTGTCCTGGGAGTGTTTGATGGGGACAGTGTAGAGGGAGCTTTACTCTGCATCTAACCCCGTTCTGTACCTGTCCAGTGAGTGTTTGATGGGGACAGTGTGCAGGGAGCTTTACTCTGTATCTGACCCCGAGCTGTACCTGTCCTGGGAGTGTTTGATGGGGACAGTGTAGAGGGAGCTTTACTCTGTATCTAACCCCGTGCTGTACCTGTCCTGGGAGTGTTTGATGGGGACAGTGTCGAGGGAGCTTCACTCTGTATCTAACCCAGTGCTCTACCTGAACTGGGAGTGTTTGATGGGGACAGTGTAGAGGGAGCTTTACTCTGTCTCCAACCCCGTGCTGTACCTGTCCTGGGAGTGTTTGATGGGGACAGTGTCGAGGGAGCTTTACTCTGTATCTAATCCCGTGCTGTACCTGTCCTGGGAGTGTTTGATGGGGACAGTGTAGAGGGAGCTTTACTCTGTATCTAACCCTGTGCTGTAACTGTCCTGGGAGTGTTTGATGGGGACAGTATAGAGAGAGCATTACTCTGTATCTAACCCCATGCTGTTCCTGGCCTGGGAGTGTTTGATGGGGGCAGTGTAGAGTGAGCTTTACTCTGTATTTAACCCCGTGCTGGACCTGTCCTGGGAGTGTTTGATGGGGACAGTCTTGAGGGAGCTTTACTCAGTATCTAACCCCGTGCTGTACCTGTCCTGGGAGTGTTTGATGTGGACAGTGTAGAGAGAGCTTTACTCTGTACCTAACCCCGTGCTGTACCTGTCCTGGGAGTGTTTGATGAGGACAGTGTAGAGGGAGCTTTACTCTGTATCTAACCCCGTGCTGTACCTGTCCTGGGAGTGTTTGATGGGGACAGTGTATAGGGAGCTTTACTCTGTATCTAACCCCGTGCTGTACCTGTCCTGGGAGTGTTTGATGGGGACAGTGTAGAGGGAGCTTTACTCTGTATCTAACCCCGTGCTGTACCTGTCCTGGGAGTGTTTGATGGGAACAGTGTAGAGGGAGTTTTACTCTGTATCTAACCCCGTGCTGTACCTGTCCTGGGAGTGTTTGATGGGGACAGTGTAGAGGGAGCTTTACTCTGTACCCAAACCCGTGCTGTACCTGCCCTGGGAGTGTTTGGTGGGGACAGTGTAGAGGGAGCTTGATTCTGTATCTAACCCCGTGCTGTACCTGTCCTGGGAGTGTTTGATGGGGACAGCGTAGAGGGAGCTTTACTCTGTGTCTAACCCTGTGCTGTACCTGTCCAGTGAGTGTTTGATGGGGACAGTGTAGAGGGAGCTTTACTCTGTATCTAACCCCGTGCTGTACCTGTCCTGGGAGTGTTTGATGGGGACAGTGTAGAGGGAGCTTTACTCTGTATCTAACCCCGTGCTGTACCTGTCCTGGGAGTGTTTGATGGGGACAGTGTAGAGCGAGCTTTACTCTGTATCTAACCCCGTGCTGTACCTGTCCTGGGAGTGTTTGGTGTGGACAGATGTAGGGGAGCTTTACTCTGTATCTAACCCCGTGCTGTACCTGCCCTGGGAGTGTTTGATGGGGACAGTGTAGAGGGAGCCTTACTCTGTATCTAACCCCGTGCTGTACCAGTCCTGGGAGTGTTTGATGGAGACATTGTAGAGGGAGCTTTACTCTATATCTAACCCCATGCTTTACCTGTCTTGGGAGTGTTGGATGGGGACAGTGTAGAGGGAGCTTTACTCTGTATCTAACCCCGTGCTGTACCTGTCCTGGGAGTGTTTGATGGGGACAGTGCAGACGGAGCTTTACTCTGTATCTAACCCCGTGCTGTACCTGCCCTGGGAGCGTTTGATTGGGACAGTGTAGAGGGAGCTTTACTCTGTATCTAACCCCGTGCTGTACATGTCCTGGGAGTGTTTGATGGGGACAGTGTAGAGGGAGCTTTACTCTCTATTTAACCCCGTGATGTACCTGTCCTGGGAGTGTTTGATGGGGACAGTGTAGAGGGAGCTTTACTCTGTATCTAACCCCGTGCTGTACCTGTCCTGGGAGTGTTTGATGGGGACAGTGTAAAGGGAGCTTTACTCTGTATCTAACCCCGTGCTGTACCTGACCTGGGAGTGTTTGATCGGGACAGTGTAGAGGGAGCTTTACTCTGTTTCCAACCCCGTGCTGTACCTGTCCTGGGAGTGTTTGATGGGGACAGTGTAGAGGGAGCTTTACTCTGCATCTAACCCCGTTCTGTACCTGTCCAGTGAGTGTTTGATGGGGACAGTGTACAGGGAGCTTTACTCTGTATCTAACCCCGTGCTGTACCTGTCCTGGGAGTGTTTGATGTGGACAGATGTAGGGGAGCTTTACTCTGTATCTAACCCCGTGCTGTACCTGTCCTGGGAGTGTTTAATGGGGACAGTGTAGAGGGAGCCTTACTCTGTATCTAACCCCGTGCTGTACCAGTCCTGGGAGTGTTTGATGGAGACAGTGTAGAGGGAGCTTTACTCTATATCTAACCCCATGCTGTACCTGTCTTGGGAGTGTTGGATGGGGACAGTGTAGAGGGAGCTTTACTCTGTATCTAACCCCGTGCTGTACCTGTCCTGGGAGTGTTTGATGGGGACAGTGCAGAGGGAGCTTTACTCTGTATCTAACCCCGTGCTGTACCTGTCCTGGGAGTGTTTGATGGGGACAGTGTAGAGGGAGCTTTACTCTGTATCTAACCCCGTGCTGTACCTGTCCTGGGAGTGTTTGATGGGGACAGTGTAAAGGGAGCTTTACTCTGTATCTAACCCCGTGCTGTACCTGACCTGGGAGTGTTTGATCAGGACAGTGTAGTGGGAGCTTTACTCTGTTTCCAACCCCGTGCTGTACCTGTCATGGGAGTGTTTGATGGGGACAGTGTAGAGGGAGCTTTACTCTGCATCTAACCCCATTCTGTACCTGTCCAGTGAGTGTTTGATGGGGACAGTGTGCAGGGAGCTTTACTCTGTATCTGACCCCGAGCTGTACCTATCCTGGGAGTGTTTGATGGGGACTGTGTAGAGGGAGCTTTACTCTGTATCTAACCCCGTGCTGTACCTGTCCTGGGAGTGTTTGATGGGGACAGTGTCGAGGGAGCTTTACTCTGTATCTAACCCAGTGCTCTACCTGAACTGGGAGTGTTTGATGGGGACAGTGTAGAGGGAGCTTTACTCTGTCTCCAACCCCGTGCTGTACCTGTCCTGGGAGTGTTTGATGAGGACAGTGTCGAGGGAGCTTTACTCTGTATCTAATCCCGTGCTGTACCTGTCCTGGGAGTATTTCATGGGGACAGTGTAGAGGGAGCTCTACTCTGTATCTTACCCTGTGCTGTACCTGACCTGGGAGTGTTTGGTGGGGACAGTGTAGAGGAAGCTTTACTCTGTATCTAACCCTGTGCTGTAACTGTCCTGGGAGTGTTTGATGGGGACAGTATAGAGAGAGCATTACTCTGTATCTAACCCCATGCTGTTCCTGGCCTGGGAGTGTTTGATGGGGACAGTGTAGAGTGAGCTTTACTCTGTATTTAACCCCGTGCTGGACCTGTCCTGGGAGTGTTTGATGGGGACAGTCTTGTGGGAGCTTTACTCAGTATCTAACCCCGTGCTGTACCTGTCCTGGGAGTGTTTGATGGGGACAGTGTAGAGGGAGCTTTACTCTGTACCTAACCCCGTGCTGTACCTGTCCTGGGAGTGTTTGATGAGGACAGTGTAGAGGGAGCTTTACTCTGTATCTAACCCCGTGCTGTACCTGCCCTGGGAGTGTTTGATGGGGACAGTGTAGAGGGAGCTTTACTCTGTATCTAACCCCGTGCTGTACCTGTCCTGGGAGTGTTTGATGGGGACAGTGTAGAGGGAGCTTTACTCTGTAACCCCGTGCTGTACCTGTCCTGGGAGTGTTTGATGGGGACAGTGTATAGGGAGCTTTACTCTGTATCTAACCCCGTGCTGTACCTGTCCTGGGAGTGTTTGATGGGGACAGTGTAGAGGGAGCTTTACTCTGTATCTAACCCCGTGCTGTACCTGTCCTGGGAGTGTTTGATGGGAACAGTGTAGAGGGAGTTTTACTCTGTATCTAACCCCGTGCTGTACCTGTCCTGGGAGTGTTTGATGGGGACAGTGTAGAGGGAGCTTTACTCTGTATCTAACCCCGTGCTGTATCTGTCCTGGGAGTGTTTGATGGGGACAGTGTAGAGGGAGCTTTACTCTGTATCTAACCCCGTGCTGTACCTGTCCTGGGAGTGTTTGATGGGGACAGTGTAGAGGGAGCTTTATTCTGTATCTAACCCCGTGCTGTACCTGTCCTGGGAGTGTTTGATGGGGACAGTGTAGAGGGAGCTTTACTCTGTATCCAAACCCGTGCTGTACCTGCCCTGGGAGTGTTTGGTGGGGACAGTGTAGAGGGAGCTTGATTCTGTATCTAACCCCGTGCTGTACCTGTCCTGGGAGTGTTTGATGGGGACAGCGTAGAGGGAGCTTTACTCTGTGTCTAACCCTGTGCTGTACCTGTCCAGTGAGTGTTTGATGGGGACAGTGTAGAGGGAGCTTTACTCTGTATCTAACCCCGTGCTGTACCTGTCCTGGGAGTGTTTGATGGGGACAGTGTAGAGGGAGCTTTACTCTGTATCTAACCCCATGCTGTACCTGTCCTGGGAGTGTTTGATGGGGACAGTGTAGAGCGAGCTTTACTCTGTATCTAACCCCGTGCTGTACCTGTCCTGGGAGTGTTTGGTGTGGACAGATGTAGGGGAGCTTTACTCTGTATCTAACCCCGTGCTGTACCTGTCCTGGGAGTGTTTGATGGGGACAGTGTAGAGGGAGCCTTACTCTGTATCTAACCCCGTGCTGTACCAGTCCTGGGAGTGTTTGATGGAGACATTGTAGAGGGAGCTTTACTCTATATCTAACCCCATGCTTTACCTGTCTTGGGAGTGTTGGATGGGGACAGTGTAGAGGGAGCTTTACTCTGTATCTAACCCCGTGCTGTACCTGTCCTGGGAGTGTTTGATGGGGACAGTGCAGACGGAGCTTTACTCTGTATCTAACCCCGTGCTGTACCTGCCCTGGGAGCGTTTGATTGGGACAGTGTAGAGGGAGCTTTACTCTGTATCTAACCCCGTGCTGTACCTGTCCTGGGAGTGTTTGATGGGGACAGTGTAGAGGGAGCTTTACTCTCTATTTAACCCCGTGATGTACCTGTCCTGGGAGTGTTTGATGGGGACAGTGTAGAGGGAGCTTTACTCTGTATCTAACCCCGTGCTGTACCTGTCCTGGGAGTGTTTGATGGGGACAGTGTAAAGGGAGCTTTACTCTGTATCTAACCCCGTGCTGTACCTGACCTGGGAGTGTTTGATCGGGACAGTGTAGAGGGAGCTTTACTCTGTTTCCAACCCCGTGCTGTACCTGTCCTGGGAGTGTTTGATGGGGACAGTGTAGAGGGAGCTTTACTCTGCATCTAACCCCGTTCTGTACCTGTCCAGTGAGTGTTTGATGGGGACAGTGTACAGGGAGCTTTACTCTGTATCTAACCCCGTGCTGTACCTGTCCTGGGAGTGTTTGATGTGGACAGATGTAGGGGAGCTTTACTCTGTATCTAACCCCGTGCTGTACCTGTCCTGGGAGTGTTTAATGGGGACAGTGTAGAGGGAGCCTTACTCTGTATCTAACCCCGTGCTGTACCAGTCCTGGGAGTGTTTGATGGAGACAGTGTAGAGGGAGCTTTACTCTCTATCTAACCCCATGCTGTACCTGTCTTGGGAGTGTTGGATGGGGACAGTGTAGAGGGAGCTTTACTCTGTATCTAACCCCGTGCTGTACCTGTCCTGGGAGTGTTTGATGGGGACAGTGCAGAGGGAGCTTTACTCTGTATCTAACCCCGTGCTGTACCTGTCCTGGGAGTGTTTGATGGGGACAGTGTAGAGGGAGCTTTACTCTGTATCTAACCCCGTGCTGTACCTGTCCTGGGAGTGTTTGATGGGGACAGTGTAAAGGGAGCTTTACTCTGTATCTAACCCCGTGCTGTACCTGACCTGGGAGTGTTTGATCAGGACAGTGTAGTGGGAGCTTTACTCTGTTTCCAACCCCGTGCTGTACCTGTCATGGGAGTGTTTGATGGGGACAGTGTAGAGGGAGCTTTACTCTGCATCTAACCCCGTTCTGTACCTGTCCAGTGAGTGTTTGATGGGGACAGTGTGCAGGGAGCTTTACTCTGTATCTGACCCCGAGCTGTACCTATCCTGGGAGTGTTTGATGGGGACAGTGTAGAGGGAGCTTTACTCTGTATCTAACCCCGTACTGTACCTGTCCTGGGAGTGTTTGATGGGGACAGTGTCGAGGGAGCTTTACTCTGTATCTAACCCAGTGCTCTACCTGAACTGGGAGTGTTTGATGGGGACAGTGGGAGCTTTACTCTGTCTCCAACCCCGTGCTGTACCTGTCCTGGGAGTGTTTGATGAGGACAGTGTCGAGGGAGCTTTACTCTGTATCTAATCCCGTGCTGTACCTGTCCTGGGAGTATTTCATGGGGACAGTGTAGAGGGAGCTCTACTCTGTATCTTACCCTGTGCTGTACCTGTCCTGGGAGTGTTTGGTGGGGACAGTGTAGAGGAAGCTTTACTCTGTATCTAACCCTGTGCTGTAACTGTCCTGGGAGTGTTTGATGGGGACAGTATAGAGAGAGCATTACTCTGTATCTAACCCCATGCTGTTCCTGGCCTGGGAGTGTTTGATGGGGACAGTGTAGAGTGAGCTTTACTCTGTATTTAACCCCGTGCTGGACCTGTCCTGGGAGTGTTTGATGGGGACAGTCTTGTGGGAGCTTTACTCAGTATCTAACCCCGTGCTGTACCTGTCCTGGGAGTGTTTGATGGGGACAGTGTAGAGGGAGCTTTACTCTGTACCTAACCCCGTGCTGTACCTGTCCTGGGAGTGTTTGATGAGGACAGTGTAGAGGGAGCTTTACTCTGTATCTAACCCCGTGCTGTACCTGCCCTGGGAGTGTTTGATGGGGACAGTGTAGAGGGAGCTTTACTCTGTATCTAACCCCGTGCTGTACCTGTCCTGGGAGTGTTTGATGGGGACAGTGTAGAGGGAGCTTTACTCTGTAACCCCGTGCTGTACCTGTCCTGGGAGTGTTTGATGGGGACAGTGTATAGGGAGCTTTACTCTGTATCTAACCCCGTGCTGTACCTGTCCTGGGAGTGTTTGATGGGGACAGTGTAGAGGGAGCTTTACTCTGTATCTAACCCCGTGCTGTACCTGTCCTGGGAGTGTTTGATGGGAACAGTGTAGAGGGAGTTTTACTCTGTATCTAACCCCGTGCTGTACCTGTCCTGGGAGTGTTTGATGGGGACAGTGTAGAGGGAGCTTTACTCTGTATCTAACCCCGTGCTGTATCTGTCCTGGGAGTGTTTGATGGGGACAGTGTAGAGGGAGCTTTACTCTGTATCTAACCCCGTGCTGTACCTGTCCTGGGAGTGTTTGATGGGGACAGTGTAGAGGGAGCTTTACTCTGTATCTAACCCCGTGCTGTACCTGTCCTGGGAGTGTTTGATGGGGACAGTGTAGAGGGAGCTTTACTCTGTATCTAACCCCGTGCTGTACCTGTCCTGGGAGTGTTTGATGGGAACAGTGTAGAGGGAGTTTTACTCTGTATCTAACCCCGTGCTGTACCTGTCCTGGGTGTGTTTGATGGGGACAGTGTAGAGGGAGCTTTACTCTGTATCTAACCCCATGCTGTATCTGTCCTGGGAGTGTTTGATGGGGACAGTGTAGATGGAGCTTTACTCTGTATCTAACCCCGTGCTGTACCTGCCCTGGGAGTGTCTGATGGGGACAGTGTAGAGGGAGCTTTACTCTGTATCTAACCCCGTGCTGTACCTGTCCTGGGAGTGTTTGATGGGGACAGTGCAGAGGGAGCTTTACTCTGTATCTAACCCCGTGCTGTACCTGTCCTGGGAGTGTTTGATGAGGACACTGTAGAGGGAGCTTTACTCTGTATCTAACCCCGTGCTGTACCTGTCCTGGGAGTTGCTAAAATGTCCTCATTTTTTCTCCTCCCAGTTTGCAACGGACCCGAGGAATGACACAATATATCGGAAATATTTATACGTGTTGGGCACACGCGACATTCCTCCCTTGGTTACTCAGGACCCCAGTGATAGCACGCACACGTGTGATTGTGTGGAGGTATACCTACAGTCCAGTGGCCAGCGGGTGTTCAAGATGACATTTCACTCTTCCATGCGATTTAAGAAGATCAAGTTGGTGGGTCAGGAGACGGAACGTTCCCTGTTGCTGCTCACAGGTTGGTCAGCGAGGAACCTGACTGTTTAACAATGGGTGTGTGTCAAATCGAGCGTGGAGTGTGGGTCTGTCCCCCACAGGCAACAGTGCACTGCGGCCCGCCATCTGCATTTAAACCTCTTCACATCATGGAGGTGGGTCACACAGGGTGGAGGGCTGGGGCTAGATGCCACCTTCCTCTGGTCTATATTCTCCAGAGATGCCCATTCTCCCGCCTGAAATGACGGCTAGTTGGAATCGGAGTTGGGGTCAGGGTAGTAACTGGGTTAGGGTTAGAGTTAGGGCCTTTGGGTTAGAGTTAGAGTTAGGGCCTTTGGGCCATTGTCTGGGTTAGGATTAGAGTTAGGGCCTTTGGGTTTGAGTTAGAGTTAGGGCCTTTGGGTTAGGGTTCGAGTTCGGGCCTTTGGGTTAGGGTTAGAGTTAGGGCCTTTGGGTTAGGGTTAGAGTTAGGGCCTTTGGGTTAGGGTTAGAGTTAGGGCTTTTGGGTTAGGGTTAGAGTTACGGCCCTTGGGTTAGAGTTACGGCCTTTGGGTCATTGTCTGGGTTAGGATTAGAGTTGGTGTGTTTGGGTCATTATCTGGGTTAGGGTTAGAGTTAGGGCCTTTCGTCATTGTCTGTGTTAGAGTTAGAGTCAGGGCCTTTGGGTTAGAGTTAGGTCCTTTGGGTTAGAGTTAGGTCCTTTGGGTTAGAGTTAGAGCCTTTGGATCATTGTCTGGGTTAGAGTTAGAGTTAGAGCCTTTGGGTCATTGTCTGGGTTAGGATTAGAGTTAGTGCCTTTGGGTCATTATCTGGGTTAGGGTTAGAGTTAGGGCCTACAGTCATTGTCTGTGTTAGAGTTAGAGTTAGGGCCTTTGGGTTAAGATTAGAGTTAGGGCCTTTGGGTCATTGTCTGGGTTAGAGTTAGACTTAGGGCCTTTGGGTTAGAGTTAGACTTAGGGCCTTTGGGTTAGGGTTAGAATTAGGGCCTTTGGGTTAAAGTTAGAGTTAGGGCCTTTGGGTTAGGGTAAGAGTTAGGGCCTTTGGGTTAGTGTTAGAGTTGGGGCCTTTGGGTTAGTGTTAGAGTTGGGGCCTTTGGATTAGAGTTAGTTTAGGGCCTTTGGGTTAGGGTTAGAGTTAGGGCCTTTGGGTCATTGTCTGGGTTAGGATTAGAGTTAGGGCCTTTGGGTTAGAGTTAGACTTAGGGCCTTTGGGTTAGGGTTAGAATTAGGGCCTTTGGGTTAGAGTTAGAGTTAGGGCCTTTGGGTTAGGGTTAGAGTTAGGGCCTTTGGGTTAGGATTAGAGTTAGGGCTTTGGGTTAGGGTTAGAGTTAAAGCCTTTTGGTCATCTGAGTTAGGATTAGTAATTGGGCTAGTATTTGGGTTAGGGTTAGAGTTAGGGCCTTTGGGTTAGAGTTAGGTCCTTTGGGTTAGAGTTAGAGTTAGGGCTTTTGGGTTAGAGTTAGAGTTAGGGCCTTTGGGTTAGGGTTAGAGTTAGGGCCTTTGGGTTAGAGTTAGGGCCTTTGGGTTAGAGTTAGAGTTAGGGCTTTTGGGTTAGAGTTAGAGTTAGGGCCTTTGGGTTAGGGTTAGAGTTAGGGCCTTTGGGTTAGAGTTAGGGCCTTTGGGTTAGAGTTAGAGTTAGGGCTTTTGGGTTAGAGTTAGAGTTAGGGCCTTTGGGTTAGGGTTAGAGTTAGGGCCTTTGGGTTAGAGTTAGGGCCTTTGGGTCATTACCTGAGTTAGGATTAGTAACTGGGTTAGTATTTGGGTTAGGGTTAGAGTTAGGGCCTTTGGGTTAGGGTTAGAGTTAGGGCTTTTGGGTTAGAGTTAGAGTTAGGGCCTTTGGGTTCGGGTTAGAGTTAGGGCCTTTGGATTAGGGTTAGGGCCTTTGGGTCATTATCTGAGTAAGGATTAGTAACTGGGTTAGTATTTGGGTTAGGGTTAGAGTTAGGGACAGACCCTTTGACTCGTGTTCGCAAGGAAACCAAGGCGGGTTAATGGATAACTTTGGTGATCTGCCCTGCTCTAAGTGAATGGTTGTACAGTCTCCAAGATACTGAATGGCCTCCTCCTGTGCACACAGTCCTCTGGCGAAGCTCCTTCTGTTCCAGATGCACAGAGTTCCCACAGGACTACAACCCAACTTGATACAATCGTTTGAAGAGTTTGAAAAAGGCGATGATGGCCCAAACCCAGTTACTCCCGCCGGGGTCTGGCCAAGGCTCCGTGACACTGAAGCATCGCCTTTAAAGACCCCTCCCGCCTCCCGCCCCACATCCCCCACAGCAGCCTGCAGTGTTCCACTAACTGAAGTCAATGTGCCCTGGTCAATGGAATGGGCGGGAGAGACTCACTCTGCTTCCTATTTGCTTCTTTATTGCAGACGATGGGAAGATTTACAGCTTAACGATTAATGAGACCCAATTGGATCAGCCCAGGTCCTACACTGTCCAACTGTCCACGCGGAAAATCACCAAATGTCTCCCTCACATCACCATCTCGGAGGTCCACTCCAACCAGAGCAGTGCTCTCTATATCACAGGTAAGGGCATAGTGTGGGCCTCGATCTCTCTATCACAGGTAATGGCCTGGTGTGGGCCTCTACCTCTATATCACAGGCCTGGCGTGGGCCTCTACCTCTATATCACAGGCCTGGTGTGGGCCTCTACCTCTATATCACACTTAAGAGCATAGTGTGGGCCTCTACCTCTATACCAGAGGTAACAGCCTGGTGTAGGCCTCTACCTCTATATCACAGGCCTGGTGTGGGCCTCTACCTCTATATCACAGGCCTGGTGTGGGCCTCTACCTCTATACCAGAGGTAACAGCCTGGTGTAGGCCTCTACCTCTATATCACAGGCCTGGTGTGGGCCTCTACCTCTATATCACACGTAAGAGCATAGTGTGGGCCTCTAACTCTCTATCACAGGTAACAGCCTGGTGTGGGTCTCTACCTGTATATCACAGGCCTGGAGTGGGCCTCTGCCTCTATATCACAGGTATGGCGTGGGCCTCTACCTCTATATCACAAGTAACAGCCTGGTGTGGGCCTCTACCTCTACATGACAGGTAACAGCCTGGTGTGTGCCTCTACCTCAATACCACAGGTAAAGGCCTGGTGTAGGCCTCTTCCTCTATATCACAGGGCTGGTGTGGGCCTCTACCTCTATATCACAGGCCTGGTGTGGGCCTCTACCTCTATATCACAGGTAACGGCCTGGTGTGGGCCTCTACCTCTCTATCACAGGTAACAGCCTGGTGTAGGCCTCTACCTCTATATCACAGGCCTGGTGTGGGCCTCTACCTCTATATCACAGGTAACAGTCTGGTGTGGGCCCCTACCTCTACATGACAGGTAACAGCCTGGTGTGTGCCTCTACCTCAATACCACAGGTAACGGCCTGGTGTGGGCCTCTACCTCTATCTCACAGGCCTCGTGTGGGTCTCTACCTCTATATCACAGGCCTGGTGTGGGCCTCTACCTCTATATCACAGGTAACGGCCTGGTGTGGGCCTCTACCTCTCTATCACAGGTAACAGCCTGGTGTAGGCCTCTACCTCTATATCACAGGTAACAGCCTGGTGTGGGCCTCTACCTCTACATGACAGGTAACAGCATGGTGTGTGCCTCTACCTTAATACCACAGGTAACGGCCTGGTGTGGGCCTCTACCTCTCTATCACAGGCCTGGTGTGGGCCTCTACCTCTATATCACAGGCCTGGTGTGGGCCTCTACCTCTATACCACAGGTAACAGCCTGGTGTGGGCCTCTACCTTGATACCACAGGTAACGGCCTGGTGTGGGCCTCTACCTCTATATCACAGGTAACAGCCTGTTGTGGGCCTCTACCTCTACATGACAGGTAACAGCCTGGTGTGTGCCTCTACCTCTATATCACAGGTAACGGCCTGGTGTGGGCCTCTACCTCGATACCACAGGTAACGGCCTGGTGTGGGCCTCTACCTCTCTATCACAGGTAACAGCCTGGTGTGGGCCTCTACCTCTATATCACAGGCCTGGTGTGGGCCTCTACCTCTATATCACAGGTAACAGCCTGGTGTGGCCTCTACCTGTATATCACAAGCCTGGTGCGGGCCTCTACCTCTCTATCACAGGTAACAGCCTGGTGTAGGCCTCTACCTCTATATCACAGGCCTGGTGCGGGCCTCTACCTCTCTATCACAGGTAACAGCCTGGTGTAGGCCTCTACCTCTATATCACAGGCCTGGTGTGGGCCTCTACCTCTATATCACAGGCCTGGTGTGGGCCTCTACCTCTATCTCACAGGGAACAGCCTGGTGTGGGCCTCTACCTCTATATCACAGGTAATGGCCTGGTGTGGGCCTCTACCTCTATATCACAAGCAATGGCCTGGTGTGGGCCTCTACCTCTATATCACAGGCCTGGTGTGGGCCTCGACCTCTATATCACAGGCCTGGTGAGGGCCTCCACCTGTATATCACAGATAACGGCCTTGTGTGGGCCTCTACCTCTACATCACAGGTAACAGCCTGGTGTGGGCCTCTACCTCTATATCACAGGTAACAGCCTGGTGTGGCCTCCACCTGTATATCACAGGCCTGGTGCGGGCCTCTACCTCTCTATCACAGGTAACAGCCTGGTGTAGGCCTCTACCTCTATATCACAGGCCTGGTGCGGGCCTCTACCTCTCTATCACAGGTAACAGCCTGGTGTAGGCCTCTACATCTATATCACAGGTAATGGCCTGGTGTAGGCCTCTACCTCTATATCACAGGTAATGGCCTGGTGTGGGCCTCTACCTCTATATCACAGGTAATGGCCTGGTGTGGGCCTCTACCTCTATATCACAGGCCTGGTGTGGGCCTCGACCTCTATATCACAGGCCTGGTGAGGGCTTCCACCTCTATATCACAGATAACGGCCTTGTGTGGGCCTCTACCTCTACATCACAGGTAACAGCCTGGTGTGGGCCTCTACCTCTATATCACAGGCCTGGTGTATGCCTCTACCTCTATACCACAGGTAACAGCCTGGTGTGGGCCTCTACCTCTATATCACAGGTAACGGCCTGGTGTGGGCCTCTACCTCTATCTCACAGGCATCGTGTGGGTCTCTACCTCTATATCACAGGCCTGGTGTGGGCCTCTACCTCTATATCACAGGTAACGGCCTGGTGTGGGCCTCTACCTCTCTATCACAGGTAACAGCCTGGTGTAGGCCTCTACCTCTATATCACAGGTAACAGCCTGGTGTGGGCCTCTACCTCTGCATGACAGGTAACAGCCTGGTGTGTGCCTCTACCTCAATACCACAGGTAACGGCCTGGTGTAGGCCTCTACCTCTATCTCACAGGCCTCGTGTGGGTCTCTACCTCTATATCACAGGCCTGGTGTGGGCCTCTACCTCTATACCACAGGTAACAGCCTGGTGTGGGCCTCTACCTCTATATCACAGGTAACGGCCTGGTGTGGGCCTCTACCTCGATACCACAGGTAACGGCCTGGTGTGGGCCTCTACCTCTATATCACAGGCCTGGTGTGGGCCTCTACCTCTATATCACAGGCCTGGTGTGGGCCTCTACCTCTATACCACAGGTAACAGCCTGGTGTGGGCCTCTACCTTGATACCACAGGTAACGGCCTGGTGTGGGCCTCTACCTCTATATCACAGGTAACAGCCTGTTGTGGGCCTCTACCTCTACATGACAGGTAACAGCCTGGTGTGTGCCTCTACCTCTATATCACAGGTAACGGCATGGTGTGGGCCTCTACCTCGATACCACAGGTAACGGCCTGGTGTGGGCCTCTACCTCTCTATCACAGGTAACAGCCTGGTGTAGGCCTCTACCTCTATATCACAGGTAACAGCCTGGTGTGGGCCTCTACCTCTATATCACAGGCCTGGTGTGGGCCTCTACCTCTATATCACAGGTAACAGCCTGGTGTGGCCTCTACCTGTATATCACAGGCCTGGTGCGGGCCTCTACCTCTCTATCACAGGTAACAGCCTGGTGTAGGCCTCTACCTCTATATCACAGGCCTGGTGCGGGCCTCTACCTCTCTATCACAGGTAACAGCCTGGTGTAGGCCTCTACCTCTATATCACAGGCCTGGTGTGGGCCTCTACCTCTATATCACAGGCCTGGTGTGGGCCTCTACCTCTATCTCACAGGGAACAGCCTGGTGTGGGCCTCTACCTCTATATCACAGGCCTGGTGCGGGCCTCTACCTTTCTATCACAGGTAACAGCCTGGTGTAGGCCTCTACCTCTATATCACAGGTAATGGCCTGGTGTGGGCTTCTACCTCTATATCACAGGTAATGGCCTGGTGTGGGCCTCTACCTCTATATCACAGGCCTGGTATGGGCCTCGACCTCTATATCACAGGCCTGGTGAGGGCCTCCACCTCTATATCACAGATAACGGCCTTGTGTGGGCCTCTACCTCTACATCACAGGTAACAGCCTGGTGTGGGCCTCTACCTCTATATCACAGGTAACAGCCTGGTGTGGCCTCTACCTGTATATCACAGGCCTGGTGCGGGCCTCTACCTCACTATCACAGGTAACAGCCTGGTGTAGGCCTCTACCTCTATATCACAGGCCTGGTGCGGGCCTCTACCTCTCTATCACAGGTAACAGACTGGTGTAGGCCTCTACCTCTATCTCACAGGCCTGGTGTGGGCCTCTACCTCTATATCACAGGCCTGGTGTGGGCCTCTACCTCTATATCACAGGTAATGGCCTGGTGTGGGCCTCTACCTCTATATCACAGGTAATGGCCTGGTGTGGGCCTCTACCTCTATATGACAGGCCTGGTGTGGGCCTCGACCTCTATATCACAGGCCTGGTGTGGGCCTCTACCTCTATATCACAGGTAATGGCCTGTTGTGGGCCTCTACCTCTATATCACAGGTAATGGCCTGGTGTGGGCCTCTACCTCTATATCACAGGCCTGGTGTGGGCCTCGACCTCTATATCACAGGCCTGGTGAGGGCCTCCACCTCTATATCACAGATAACGGCCTTGTGTGGGCCTCTACCTCGAAACCACAGGTAACAGTCTGGTGTGGGCCTCTACCTCTATATCACAGGTAACAGCCTGGTGTGGGCCTCTACCTCTATATCACAGGCCTGGTGAGGGCCTCCACCTCTATATCACAGGTAAAGGCCTGGTGTGGGCCTCTACCTCGATATCACAGGTAACAGCCTAGTGTAGGCCTCTACCAATATATCACAGGTAACAGCCTAGTGTAGGCCTCTACCTCTGTATCACAGGTAACGGCCTGGTGTGGGCTCCTACCTGTATATCACAGGTAACAGCCTAGTGTAGGCCTCTACCTCTGTATCACAGTACGAAGTCTTACAACACCAGGTTAAAGTCCAACAGGTTTGTTTTGATGTCACTAGCTTTCGGAGCACTGCTCCTTCCTCAGGTGAATGAAGAGGTCTGTTCCAGAAACACATATATAGACAAATTCAAAGATGCCAAACAATGCTAGGAATGCGAGTATTAGCAGGTGATTAAATCTTTACAGATCCAGAGATGGGGTAACCCCAGGTTAAAGAGGTGTGAATTTGGCGATTTCGGCGGGAGAACAGCTGGTGAGTCAGTTTCAGCGGGAGCATTGCGGAAGGAGGTTGCTGGGAGGTAAGTCAACCTTTAAAAGCACTTGTCTTTGCAGGGGCAGGCCAGTCGATTTCGGCGTGAGAACAGCTGGTGAGTCAGTTTCAGCGGGAGCAGTGCGGAAGTGGCTGCTGGGAGGTAAGTCTGTCCTTTAAAAGCACTTGTCTTTGCAGGGGCAGGCCAGTCGATTTCGGCGTGAGAACAGCTGGTGAGTCAGTTTCAGCGGGAGCAGTGCGGAAGTGGCTGCTGGGAGGTAAGTCTGTCCTTTAAAAGCACTTGTCTTTGCAGGGGCAGGCCAGTCGATTTCGGCGGGAGAACAGCTGGTGAGTCAGTTTCAGCGGGAGCAGTGCGGAAGTGGCTGCTGGGAGATAAGTCTGTCCTTTAAAAACACTTGTCTTTGCAGGGGCTGGCCAGTCGAGTTCGGCGGGAGAATCAGCTGGTGAGTCAGTTTCAGCGGGAGCAGTGCGGAAGTGGCTGCTGGGAGATAAGTCTGTCCTTTAAAAGCACTTGTCTTTGCAGGGGCAGGCCAGTCGAGTTCGGCGGGAGTGGAGCTGGCTGGTTAGTCAATTTCAGCAGGAGCTGAGAATTTTTCTTTTTTTTAAATTAGTGTTTTAGGCGGGAACAGGAAGTCGACCCGCGGACGTCTGGGAAGACCCTCACCAATAAATTCTGGTGGAGAGGAAACCCGAGACACGACACGTGTAGCGTCTCCCACCCGCCCTCCTCCTCTAACCTAATAATAAAACCCTTTGGTCTGAGGTAAGTACCATATTTTATTATTGTTATTATTATTTTTTATAAAAAATTTAATTTAGTTGTTAGACAGATCTTGGTAGAAAGTTAGAGGAATGGCAGGGAAGGGAGTGCAATGTTCCTCCTGCAGGATGTTTGAGGTGAGGGATGCCGTTAGTGTCCCTGCTGATTTTACCTGCAGGAAGTGCTGCCATCTCCAGCTCCTCCAAGACCGAGTTAGGGAACTGGAGCTGGAGTTGGAAGAACTTCGGATCATTCGGGAGGCAGAAGGGGTCATAGATAGCAGCTTCAGGGAATTAGTTACAAAGATTGGAGATAGGTGGGTAACTGTAAGAGGGACTGGGAAAAAGCAGTCAGTGCAGGGATCCCCTGCGGTCGTACCCCTGAGAAACAAGTATACCGCTTTGGATACTTGTGGGGGGGGGGACTTACCAGGGGTAAGCCATGGGGTACGGGCCTCTGGCACGGAGTCTGTCCCTGTTGCTCAGAAGGGAAGGGGGGAGAGGAGCAGAGCATTAGTAATTGGGGACTCTATAGTCAGGGGCACAGATAGGAGATTTTGTGGGAGCGTGAGAGACTCACGTTTGGTATGTTGCCTCCCAGGTGCAAGGGTACGTGATGTCTCGGATCGTGTTTTCCGGGTCCTTAGGGGGGAGGGGGAGCAGCCCCAAGTCATGGTCCACATTGGCACTAACGACATAGGTAGGAAAGGGGACAAGGATGTCAGGCAGGCTTTCAGGGAGCTAGGATGGAAGCTCAGAACTAGAACAAACAGAGTTGTTATCTCTGGGTTGTTGCCCGTGCCACGTGATAGTGAGATGAGGAATAGGGAGAGAGAGCATTTAAACACGTGGCTACAGGGATGGTGCAGGCGGGAGGGATTCAGATTTCTGGATAACTGGGGCTCTTTCTGGGGAAGGTGGGACCTCTACAGACAGGATGGTCTACATCTGAACCTGAGGGGCACAAATATCCTGGGGGGGAGATTTGTTAGTGCTCTTTGGGGGGGTTTAAACTAATGCAGCAGGGGCATGGGAACCTGGATTGTAGTTTTAGGGTAAGGGAGAATGAGAGTATAGAGGTCAGGAGCACAGATTTGACGTCGCAGGAGGGGGCCAGTGTTCAGGTAGGTGGTTTGAAGTGTGTCTACTTCAATGCCAGGAGTATACGAAACAAGGTAGGGGAACTGGCAGCATGGGTTGGTACCTGGGACTTCGATGTTGTGGCCATTTCGGAGACATGGATAGAGCAGGGACAGGAATGGATGTTGCAGGTTCCGGGGTTTAGGTGTTTTAGTAAGCTCAGAGAAGGAGGCAAAAGAGGGGGAGGTGTGGCGCTGCTAGTCAAGAGCAGTATTACGGTGGCGGAGAGGATGCTAGATGGGGACTCTTCTTCCGAGGTAGTATGGGCTGAAGTTAGAAACAGGAAAGGAGAGGTCACCCTGTTGGGAGTTTTTTATAGGCCTCCTAATAGTTCTCGGGATGTAGAGGAAAGGATGGCGAAGATGATTCTGGATATGAGCGAAAGTAACAGGGTAGTTATTATGGGAGACTTTAACTTTCCAAATATTGACTGGAAAAGATATAGTTCGAGTACAATAGATGGGTCGTTTTTTGTACAGTGTGTGCAGGAGGGTTTCCTGAAACAATATGTTGACAGGCCAACAAGAGGCGAGGCCACGTTGGATTTGGTTTTGGGTAATGAACCAGGCCAGGTGTTGGATTTGGAGGTAGGAGAGCACTTTGGGGACAGTGACCACAATTCGGTGAATTTTACGTTAATGATGGAAAGGGATAAGTATACACCGCAGGGCAAGAGTTATAGCTGGGGGAAGGGCAATTATGATGCCATTAGACGTGACTTGGGGGGGATAAGGTGGAGAAGTAGGCTGCAAGTGTTGGGCACACTGGATAAGTGGGGCTTGTTCAAGGATCAGCTACTGCGTGTTCTTGATAAGTATGCACCGGTCAGACAGGGAGGAAGGCGTCGAGCGAGGGAACCGTGGTTTACCAAGGAAGTGGAATCTCTTGTTAAGAGGAAGAAGGAGGCCTATGTGAAGATGAGGAGTGAAGTTTCAGTTGGGGCGATGGATAGTTACAAGGTAGCGAGGAAGGATCTAAAGAGAGAGCTAAGACGAGCAAGGAGGGGACATGAGAAGTATTTGGCAGGAAGGATCAAGGAAAACCCAAAAGCTTTCTATAGGTATGTCAGGAATAAGCGAATGACTAGGGAAAGAGTAGGACCAGTTAAGGACAGGGATGGGAAATTGTGTGTGGAGTCTGAAGAGATAGGCGAGATACTAAATGAATATTTTTCGTCAGTATTCACTCAGGAAAAAGATAATGTTGTGGAGGAGAATGCTGAGCCCCAGGCTAATAGAATAGATGGCATTGAGGTACGTAGGGAAGAGGTGTTGGCAATTCTGGACAGGCTGAAAATAGATAAGTCCCCGGGACCTGATGGGATTTATCCTAGGATTCTCTGGGAGGCCAGGGAAGAGATTGCTGGACCTTTGGCTTTGATTTTTATGTCATCATTGGCTACAGGAATAGTGCCAGAGGACTGGAGGACAGCAAATGTGGTCCCTTTGTTCAAAAAGGGGAGCAGAGACAACCCCGGCAACTATAGACCGGTGAGCCTCACGTCTGTAGTGGGTAAAGTCTTGGAGGGGATTATAAGAGACAAGATTTATAATCATCTAGATAGGAATAATATGATCAGGGATAGTCAGCATGGCTTTGTGAAGGGTAGGTCATGCCTCACAAACCTTATTGAGTTCTTTTAGAAGGTGACTGAACAGGTAGACGAGGGTAGAGCAGTTGATGTGGTGTATATGGATTTCAGCAAAGCGTTTGATAAGGTTCCCCACGGTAGGCTATTGCAAAAAATACGGAGGCTGGGGATTGAGGGTGATTTAGAGATGTGGATCAGAAATTGGCTAGCTGAAAGAAGACAGAGGGTGGTGGTTGATGGGAAATGTTCAGAATGGAGTACAGTCACAAGTGGAGTACCACAAGGATCTGTTCTGGGGCCGTTGCTGTTTGTCATTTTTATCAATGACCTAGAGGAAGGCGCAGAAGGGTGGGTGAGTAAATTTGCAGACGATACTAAAGTCGATGGTGTTGTCGATAGTGTGGAAGGATGTAGCAGGTTACAGAGGGATATAGATAAGCTGCAGAGCTGGGCTGAGAGGTGGCAAATGGAGTTTAATGTAGAGAAGTGTGAGGTGATTCACTTTGGAAGGAATAACAGGAATGCGGAATATTTGGCTAATGGTAAAGTTCTTGAAAGTGTGGATGAGCAGAGGGATCTAGGTGTCCATGTACATAGATCCCTGAAAGTTGCCACCCAGGTTGATAGGGTTGTGAAGAAGGCCTATGGAGTGTTGGCCTTTATTGGTAGAGGGATTGAGTTCCGGAGTCGGGAGGTCATGTTGCAGCTGTACGGAACTCTGGTACGGCCGCATTTGGAGTATTGCGTACAGTTCTGGTCACCGCATTATAGGAAGGACGTGGAGGCTTTGGAGCGGGTGCAGAGGAGATTTACCAGGATGTTGCCTGGTATGGAGGGAAAATCTTATGAGGAAAGGCTGATGGACTTGAGGTTGTTTTCGTTGGAGAGAAGAAGGTTAAGAGGAGACTTAATAGAGGCATACAAAATGATCAGGGGGTTGGATAGGGTGGACAGTGAGAGCCTTCTCCCGCGGATGGATATGGCTGGCACGAGGGGACATAACTTTAAACTGAGGGGTAATAGATATAGGACAGAGGTCAGAGGTAGGTTCTTTACGCAAAGAGTAGTGAGGCCGTGGAATGCCCTACCTGCTACAGTAGTGAACTCGCCAACATTGAGGGCATTTAAAAGTTTATTGGATAAACATATGGATGATAATGGCATAGTGTAGGTTAGATGGTTTTTGTTTTGGTGCAACATCGTGGGCCGAAGGGCCTGTACTGCGCTGTATTGTTCTATGTTCTATGAATTGTGTCAAGCCAGGACAGTTGGTAGGATTTCGCAGGCCAGATGGTGGGGGATGAATGTAATGCAACATGAATCCCAGGTCCCGGTTGAGGCCGCACTCATGTGTGCGGAACTTGGCTATAAGTTTCTGCTCGGCGATTCTGCGTTGTCGCGGGTCCTGAAGGCCGCCTTAGAGAACGCTTACCCGGAGATCAGAGGCTGAATGCCCTTGACTGCTGAAGTGTTGCCCGACTGGAAGGGAACATTCCTGCCTGGCGATTGTTGCGCGATGTCCGTTCATTCGTTGTCGTAGTGTCTGCATGGTCTCGCCAATGTACCACGCATCGGGACATCCTTTCCTGCAGCGTATGAGGTAGACAACGTTGGCCGAGTCGCACGAGTATGTACCGCGTACCTGGTGGGTGGTGTTCTCACGTGTAATGGTGGTATCCATGTCGATGATCTGGCACGTCTTGCAGAGATTGCCATGACAGGGTTGTGTGGTGTCGTGGTCACTGTTCTGAAGGCTGGGTAGTTGGCTGCAAACAATGGTTCGTTTGAGGTTGCGCGGTTGTTTGAAGGCAAGTAGTGGGGGTGTGGGGATGACCTTGGCAAGATGTTCATCGTCATCAATGACGTGTTGAAGGCTGTGAAGAAGATGACGTAGTTTCTCCGCTCCGGGGAAGTACTGGACGACGAAGGGTATTCTGTCGGTTGTGTCCCATGTTTGTCTTCTGAGGAGGTCGGTGCGGTTTTTTGCTGTGGCGCTTTGGAACTGTCGATCGATGAGTCGAGTGCCATATCCCGTTCGTACGAGGGCATCTTTCAACGTCTGTAGATGTCTGTTACGCTCCTCCTCGTCTGAGCAGATCCTGTGTATACGGAGCGCTTGTCCATAGGGGATGGCTTCTTTAATGTGTTTAGGGTGGAAGCTGGAGAAGTGGAGCATCATGAGGTTATCCGTGGGTTTGCGGTAAAACGAAGTGCTGAGGTGACCGTCCTTGATGGAGACGAGTGTGTCCAAGAATGCAACTGATTTTGGAGAGTAGTCCACGGTGAGTCTGATGGTTGGATGGAACTTATTAATGTCATCGTGTAGTCGTTTCAGTGATTCTTCGCCGTGGGTCCAAAGGAAAAAAATGTCATCAATGTATCTGGTGTATAACGTCGGTTGAAGGTCCTGTGCGGTGAGTAGGTCCTGTTCAAACTTGTGCATGAAGATGTTGGCGTATTGGGGTGCGAATTTGGTCCCCATGGCTGTTCCGTGCGTCTGGATGAAGAACTTGTTGTCGAAGGTGAAGACGTTGTGATCCAGAATGAAGCGGATGAGTTGCAGAATTGCGTCTGGAGATTGGCAGTTGTCAGTGTTGAGTACTGAGGCTGTTGCAGCAATGCCGTCGTCATGGGGGATGCTGGTGTAGAGTGCCGAGACGTCCATTGTGACGAGGAATGTTCCTGGTTCAACTGGTCCATGGGTGCTGAGTTTCTGTAGGAAGTCCGTCGTGTCGCGACAGAAGCTGGGTGTACCTTGTACGATGGGTTTCAAGATGCCCTCGATGTAGCCAGAGAGGTTCTCACACAGGGTCCCATTGCCTGAAACGATAGGACGGCCTGGTGTGTTGGCCTTATGTATTTTCGGGAGGCAGTAGAGATCTCCAATGCGGGGAGTACGTGGGATGAGAGCACGTAGGGTGCTCTGAAGATCTGGATCCAAGGTCTTAATCAGTCTGTTAAGTTGGCGGATGTGTTTCTTGGTCGGATCTGCGGGTAACTGTCTGTAGTGTTCTTGGTTGTTCAGTTGTCGGTATACTTCTTTGCAGTAGTCCGTTCTGTTCAGTACGACAGTGGCCCCCCCTTTTTTTTATATCACAGGTAAGGGCATAGTGTGGGGCTCTACCTCTCTATCACAGGTAACAGCCTGGTGTGGGTCTCTACCTGTATATCACAGGCCTGGTGTGGGCCTCTACCTCTATATCACAGCTAATGGCCTGGTGTGGGCCTCTACCTCTATATCACAGGTAACAGCCTGGTGTGGGCCTCTACCTCTATACCACAGGCATGTCGTGGGCCTCTACCTCTGTATCACAAGTAACAACCTGGTGTGGGTCTCTACCTCTCTATCACAGGTATGTTGTAGGCCTCTACCTCTATATCACAGGCCTGGTGTGGGCCTCTACCTCTATATCACAGCTAATGGCCTGGTGTGGGCCTCTACCTCTATATCACAGGTAACAGCCTGGTGTGGGCCTCTACCTCTATATCACAGGTAACAGCCTGGTGTGGACCTCTACCTCTATACCACAGGTAACATCCTGGTGTGGGCCTCTACCTCTATATCACGAGTAACAGCCTAGTGTGGGCCTCTACCTCTATATCACAGGTAACGGCCTGGTGTGGGCCTCTACCTCTCTATCACAGGTATGGTGTGGGCCTCTACCTCTACATCACAGGCCAGGTGTGGGCCTCTACCTCTCTATCACTAGTAACAGCCTAGTGTGGGCCTCTACCTCTATCATGTAGGTAACAGCCTGGTATGGGCCTCTACCTCTATACCACAGGTAACAGCCTGGTGTGGGCCTCTACCTCTATATCACAGGTAACAGCCTGGTGTCGGCCTCTACCTCGATATCACAGGCCTGGTGTGCGCCTCTACCTCTATATCACAGGTAATGGCCTGGTGTGGGCCTCCATCTCTCTATCACAGTTAACAGCCTGGTGTGGGCCTCTACCTCTATATCACAGGCCGGGTGTGGGCCTCTACCTCTATATCACAGGCCTAGTGCGGACCTCTACCTCTATATCACAGGCCTAGTGTGGGTCTCTACCTCTATATCACAGGTAACGGCCTGGTGTGGGCCTCTACCTCGATACCACAGGTAACGGCCTGGTGTGGGCCGCTACCTCTCTATCACAGTTAACAGTCTGGTGTAGGCCTCTCCTTCTATATCACAGGCCTGGTGTGCGCCTCTACCTCTATATCACAGGTAATGGCCTGGTGTGGGCCTCCACCTCTATATCAGAGGCCTGGTGTGTGCCTCTACCTCGATACCACAGGTAACTGCCTGGTGTGGGCCTCTACCTCTATATCACAAGCCTGGTGTGGGCCTCTACCTCTATATCACAGGCCTGGTGAGGGCCTCCACCTCTTTTTCACAGTTAATAGCCTGGTGTGGGCCTCTACCTCAATCTCACAGGTAACAGCCTGGTGTCGGCCTCTACCTCTCTATCACAGGTACCAGCCTGGTGTGGGCCTCTACCTCTACATCAGAGGCCTGGTGGAGGCCTCTACCTCTATATCACAGGTAAGGGCCTGGTGTGGGCCTCTACCTCTCTACCACAGGTAACAGCCTGGTGTGGGCCTCTACCTCTATATCACAGGTAACAGCCTGGTGTGGGCCTCTACCTCTATATCACAGGTAACAGCCTGGTGTGGGCCTCTACCTCTATATCACAGGTAACGGCCTGGTGTGGGCCTCTACCTCGATACCACAGGTAATGGCCTGGTGTGGGCCTCTACCTCTCTATCACAGTTAACAGCCTGGTGTAGGCCTCTCCTATATCACAGGCCTGGTGTGCGGCTCTACCTCTATATCACAGGTAATGGCCTGGTGTGGGCCTCCACCTCTCTATCACAGTTAACAGCCTGGTGTGGGCCTCTACCTCTATATCACAAGCCTAGTGTGGGCCTCTACCTCTATATCAGAGGCCTGGTGTGTGCCTCTACCTCGATACCACAGGTAACTGCCTGGTGTGGGCCTCTACCTCTATATCACAAGCCTGGTGTGGGCCTCTACCTCTATATCACAGGCCTGGTGAGGGCCTCCACCTCTTTTTCACAGTTAATAGCCTGGTGTGGGCCTCTACCTCAATCTCACAGGTAATAGCCTGGTGTCGGCCTCTACCTCTCTATCACAGGTACCAGCCTGGTGTGGGCCTCTACCTCTACATCAGAGGCCTGGTGGAGGCCTCTACCTCTATATCACAGGTAAGGGCATAGTGTGGGCCTCTGCCTCTATACCACAGGTAACAGCCTGGTGTAGGCCTCTTCATCTCTATCACAGGTAACAGCCTGGTGTGGGCCTCTACCTCTCTGCCACAAGTAACATTCTGGTGTGGGCCTCTACCTCTTTCTCACAGGCCTGGTGTGGGCCACTACCTCTATACCACAGGTATTGGGCTGGTGTAGGCCTCTACCTCTATAGCACAGGTAACAGCCTGGTGTGGGCCTCTACCTCTATACCAGAGGTAGCAGCCTGGTGTAGGCGTCTACATCTATACCACAGGTAAAAGCCTGGTGTGGGCCTCTCCCTCTATATCACAGGTAACAGCATGGTGTGTGCCTCTACCTCTATATCACAGGCAACAGCCTGGTGTAGGCCTCTACCTCTATATCACAGGTAACAGCCTGGTCTGGGCCTCTACCTCTATATCACAGGTAACAGCCTGTTGTGGGCCTCTAACTCTATAACGCAGGTAACAGCCTGGTGTACGCCTCTACCTCTATATCACAGGTAACAGCCTGGTGTAGGCCTCTACCTCTATATCACAGGTAACAGCCTGGTGTGGGCCTCTACCTCTTTCTCACAGGCCTGGTGCGGGCCTCTACCTCTACACCACAGGTATTGGGCTGGTGTAGGCCTCTACCTCTATACCATAGATAACAGCCTTGTGTGAGCCTCTACCTCTATACCAGAGGTAACAGCCTGGTGTAGGCCTCTACCTCTATGCCACAGGTAACAGCCTGGTGTAGGCCTCTACCTCTATGCCACAGGTAACAGCCTGGTGTGGGCCTCTACCTCTATATCACAGGTAACGGCCTGGTGTAGGCCTCTACCTCTATATCACAGGTAACGGCCTGGTGTGGGCCTCCACCTCTATATCACATGCCTGGCGAGGGCCTCTACCTCTATAACGCAGGTACCAGTCTGGTGTAGGCCTCGACCTGTATATCACAGGTAACAGCCTGGTGTAGGCCTCTACCTCTATATCACAGATAACAGCCTGGTGTGGGCCTCTACATTTGGACCACAGGTAACAGCCTAGTGTAGGCCTCTACCTCAATATCACAGGCCTGGTGTGGGCCTTTACCTGTATATCACAGCATTGGTGTGGGCCTCTATCTCTATATCACAAGTAACAGCCTGCTCTGGGCCTCTACCTCTCTATCAGACGTATGGCATGGGCCTCTACCTCTGTATCACAGGTAATGGCCTGGTGTGGGCCTCTACCTCTATATCACAGGTAATGGCCTGGTGTGGGCCTCTAGCTCAATACCACAGGTAACGGACTGGTGTGGGCCTCTACCTCTCTATCACAGGTACCAGCCTGGTGTGGGCCTCTACCTCTACATCAGAGGCCCGGTGTGGGCCTCTACCTCTATATCACTAGTAATAGCCTGGTGTGGGCCTCTGCCTCTATATCACAGCTAATGGCCTGGTGTGGGCCTCTACCTCTACATCAGAGGCCTGGTGTAGGCCTCTTCCTGTATATCACAGGTAAGGGCATAGTGTGGGCCTCTGCCTCTATACCACAGGTAACAGCCTGGTGTAGGCCTCTTCATCTCTATCACAGATAAGGGCATAGTGTGGGCCTCTACCTCTCTATCACGGGTAACAGCCTGGTGTGGGCCTCCACCTCTATATCACAGGCCTGGTGTGGGCCTCTACCTCTATATCACAGGTAACGGCCTGGTGTGGGCATCTACCTCTCTGCCACAAGTAACATTCTGGTGTGGGCCTCTACCTCTATATCACAGGCCTGGTGTGGGCCTCTACCTCTATACCACAGGTATTGTGCTGGTGTAGGCCTCTACCTCTATACCACAGGTAACAGGCGGGTGTGGGCCTCTACCTCTATACCAGAGGTAACAGCCTGGTGTGGGCCTCTACCTCTATATCACAGATAACGGCCTGGTGTGGGCCTCTACCTCTACATCAGAGGCCTGGTGGAGGCCTCTACCTCTGTATCACAGGTAAGGGCATCGTGTGGACCTCTGCCTCTATACCACAGGTAACAGCCTGGTGTAGGCCTCTTCATCTCTATCACAGGTAACAGCCTGGTGTGGGCCTCTACCTCTCTGCCACAAGTAACATTCTGGTGTGGGCCTCTACCTCTTTCTCACAGGCCTGGTGTGGGCCACTACCTCTATACCACAGGTATTGGGCTGGTGTAGGCCTCTACCTCTATAGCACAGGTAACAGCCTGGTGTGGGCCTCTACCTCTATACCAGAGGTAGCAGCCTGGTGTAGGCGTCTACCTCTATACCACAGGTAAAAGCCTGGTGTGGGCCTCTCCCTCTATATCACAGGTAACTGCATGGTGTGTGCCTCTACCTCTATATCACAGGCAACAGCCTGGTGTAGGCCTCTACCTCTATATCACAGGTAACAGCCTGGTCTGGGCCTCTACCTCTATATCACAGGTAACAGCCTGTTGTGGGCCTCTAACTCTACAACGCAGGTAACAGCCTGGTGTAGGCCTCTACCTCTATATCACAGGTAACAGCCTGGTGTAGGCCTCTACCTCTATATCACAGGTAACAGCCTAGTGTGGGCCTCTACCTCTTTCTCACAGGCCTGGTGCGGGCCTCTACCTCTATACCACAGGTATTGGGCTGGTGTAGGCCTCTACCTCTATACCATAGGTAACAGCCTTGTGTGAGCCTCTACCTCTATACCAGAGGTAACAGCCTGGTGTAGGCCTCTACCTCTATACCATAGGTAACAGCCTTGTGTGAGCCTCTACCTCTATACCAGAGGTAACAGCCTGGTGTAGGCCTCTACCTCTATACCATAGGTAACAGCCTTGTGTGAACCTCTACCTCTATGCCACAGGTAACAGCCTGGTGTGGGCCTCTACCTCTATATCACAGGTAACGGCCTGGTGTAGGCCTCTACCTCTATATCACAGGTAACCGCCTGGTGTGGGCCTCCACCTCTATATCACATGCCTGGCGAGGGCCTCTACCTCTATAACGCAGGTAACAGTCTGGTGTAGGCCTCGACCTGTATATCACAGGTAACAGCCTGGTGTAGGCCTCTACCTCTATATCACAGATAACAGCCTGGTGTGGGCCTCTACATTTGGACCACAGGTAACAGCCTAGTGTAGGCCTCTACCTCAATATCACAGGCCTGGTGTGGGCCTTTACCTGTATATCACAGCATTGGTGTGGGCCTCTATCTCTATATCACAAGTAACAGCCTGCTCTGGGCCTCTACCTCTCTATCAGACGTATGGCATGGGCCTCTACCTCTGTATCACAGGTAACGGACTGGTGTGGGCCTCTACCTCTCTATCACAGGTACCAGCCTGGTGTGGGCCTCTACCTCTACATCAGAGGCCTGGTGTGGGCCTCTACCTCTATATCACTAGTAATAGCCTGGTGTGGGCCTCTGCCTCTATATCACAGCTAATGGCCTGGTGTGGGCCTCTACCTCTACATCAGAGGCCTGGTGTAGGCCTCTTCCTGTATATCACAGGTAAGGGCATAGTGTGGGCCTCTGCCTCTATACCACAGGTAACAGCCTGGTGTAGGCCTCTTCATCTCTATCACAGATAAGGGCATAGTGTGGGCCTCTACCTCTCTATCACAGGTAACAGCCTGGTGTGGGCCTCCACCTCTATATCACAGGCCTGGTGTGGGCCTCTACCTCTATATCACAGGTAACGGCCTGATGTGGGCATCTACCTCTCTGCCACAAGTAACATTCTGGTGTGGGCCTCTACCTCTATATCACAGGTAACAGGCGGGTGTGGGCCTCTACCTCTATACCAGAGGTAACAGCCTGGTGTGGGCCTCTACCTCTATATCACAGATAACGGCCTGGTGTGGGCCTCCACCTCTATATCACAGGCCTGGTGCGGGCCTCTACCTCTATATCACAGGCCTGGTGTAGGCCTCTACCTCTATACCACAGGTAACACTCTGGTGTGGGCCTCTACCACTATATCACAGGTAACAGCCTGGCGTGGGCCTCTACATTTAGACCACTGGTAACAGCCTAGTGTAGGCCTCTACCTCGATATCACAGGCCTGGTGTGGGCCTTTACCTGTATATCACAGGTATGGTGTGGTCCTCTATTTCTATATTACAAGTAACAGCCTGCTCTGGGCCTCTACCTCTCCATCAGAGGTAAAACATGGGCCTCTACCTCTGTATCACAGATAACGGCCTGGTGTGGGCCTCTACCTCTATATCACAGGTAACGGCCTGGTGTGGGCCTCTACCTCGATATCACAGGTAACGGCCTGGTGTGGGCCTCTCCCTCTATATCACAGGCATGGTGTGGGCCTCTACCTCTATATCACTAGTAATAGCCTGGTGTGGGCCTCTACCTCTATATCACAGGCCTGGTGTGGGCCTCTACCTCTATACCACAGCTAATGGCCTGGTGTGGGCCTCTACTTCTATATCACAGGCCTGGTGTGGGCCTCTACCTCTATACCACAGGTAACGGCCTGGTGTGGGCCTCTACCTCTATACCACAGGTAACAGCCTGTGTGGGCCTCTCCCTCTATATCACAGGTAACAGCCTGGTGTGGGCCTCTACCTCGATATCACAGGCCTGGTGTGGGCCTCCACCTCTATACCACATGTAACAGCCTGGTGTGGGCCTCTCCCTCTAAATCACAGGCCTGGTGTGGGCCTCTACCTCTATATCACAGGTAACAGCCTGGTGTGTGCCTCTACCTCTATACCACAGGTAACAGCCTGGTGTGGGCCTCTACCTCGATATCACAGGCCTGGTGTGGGCCTCTACCTCTATATCACAGGCCTGGTGTGCGCCTCTACCTCTATATCACAGGCCTGGTGTTGGCCTCTACCTCTATATCACTAGGAATAGCCTGGTGTGGGCCGCTACCTCTATATCGCAGGCCGGGTGTGGGCCTCTACCTCTATACCACAGGTAACAGCCTGGTGTGGGCCTCTACCTCGATATCACAGGCCTGGTGTGGGCCTCTACCTCTATATCACAGGCCTGGTGTGGGCCTCTACCTCGATATCACAGGCCTGGTGTGGGCCTCTACCTCTATACCAGAGGTAACAGCCTGGTGTGGGCCTCCACCTCTGTATCACAGGCCTAGTGAGGGCCTCTACCTCTATATCACAGGCCTGGTGTGGGGCTCTACCTCGATACCACCGGTAACACTCTGGTGTGGGCCTCTACCTCTATATCACAGGCCTGGTGTGGACCTCTACCTCTATATCACAAGCCTGGTGTGGGCCTCTACCTCTATATCACAGGCCTGGTGTGGGGCTCTACCTCTATACCACAGGTAACGGCCTGGTGTGGGCCTCTACCTCGAAACCACAGGTAACAGCCTGTTATGCACCTCTACCTCTATATCACAGGTAACATCCTGGTGTGGGCCTCTACCAATATATCACAGTTATGGTGTGGGCCTCTACCTCTATATCACAGGCCTGGTGTAGACCTGTACCTCTGTATCACAGGCCTGGTGTGGGCCTCTTCCTCTATATCACAGGTAACGGCGTGGTGTGGGCCTCTACCTCTATATCACAGGTAACGGCCTGGTGTGGGCCTCAACCTCTGTACCACAGGTAACAGCCTGTTGTGGGCCTCTACCTCTATATCACAGGTACCAGCCTGGTGTGGGCCTCTACCTCTATATCACAGGCCTGGTGTAGGCCTCTTCCTCCATATCACAGGTAAGGGCATAGTGTGGGCCTCTACCTCTATACCACAGGTAACAGCCTGGTGTAGGCCTTTACCTCTATACCACAGGTAACAGCCTGGTGTGGGCCTCAACATCTATATCACAGCGAATGGCCTGGTGTGGGCCTCTACCTCTATATCACAGGTATGGTGTGGGCCTCTACCTCTATACCACAGGTAACAGCCTGGTGTGGGCCTCTACCTCTACATCACAGGGACCAGCCTGGTGTGGGCCTCTACCTCTATATCACAGGGCTGGTGCTGACCTGTACCTCTATATCACAGGCCTGGTGTGGGCCTCTACCTCCATATCACAGGCCTGGTGTGGGGCTCTACCTCTATACCACAGGTAACGGCCTGGTGTGGGCCTCTACCTCGAAACCACAGGTAACAGCCTGGCGTGGGCCTCTACCTCTATATCACAGGTAACAGCCTGGTGTGGGCCTCTACCACTATACCACAGGCCTGGTGTGGGCCTCTACCTCTATATCACAGGTAACAGCCTGGTGTGGGCCTCTACCTCTATATCACAGGCCTGGTGTGGGCCTCCACCTCTATACCACAGGTAACAGCCTGGTGTGGGTCTCTACCTCTCTATCACAGGTAATGGCCTGGTGTGGGCCTCTACCTCTATATCACAGGCCTGGTGTGGGACTCCACCTCTATACCACAGGTAACGGCCTGGTATGGGCCTCTACCTCTATATCACAGGTAACAGCCTGGTGTGGGCCTCTCCCTCTATATCACAGACCAGGTGTGGGCCTCTACCTCTATATCACAGGCCTGGTGTGGGGCTCTACCTCTATACCACAGGTAACAGCCTGGTGAGGGTCTCTACCTCTATATCACAGGTAACAGCCTGTTATGCACCTCTACCTCTATATCACAGGTAACATCCTGGTGTGGGCCTCTACCAATATATCACAGTTATGGTGTGGGCCTCTACCTCTATATCACAGGCCTGGTGTGGACCTGTACCTCTGTATCACAGGCCTGGTGTGGGCCTCTTCCTCTATATCAGAGGTAACGGCCTGGTGTGGGCCTCTACCTCTATATCACAGGTAACGGCCTGGTGTGGGCCTCAACCTCTGTACCACAGGTAACAGCCTGTTGTGGGCCTCTACCTCTATATCACAGGTACCAGCCTGGTGTGGGCCTCTACCTCTATATCACAGGCCTGGTGTAGGCCTCTTCCTCCATATCACAGGTAAGGGCATAGTGTGGGCCTCTATCTCTATACCACAGGTAACAGCCTGGTGTAGGCCTTTACCTCTATACCACAGGTAACAGCCTGGTGTGGGCCTCAACATCTATATCACAGCGAATGGCCTGGTGTGGGCCTCTACCTCTATATCACAGGTATGGTGTGGGCCTCTACCTCTATACCACAGGTAACAGCCTGGTGTGGGCCTCTACCTCTACATCACAGGGACCAGCCTGGTGTGGGCCTCTACCTCTATATCACAGGGCTGGTGCTGACCTGTACCTCTATATCACAGGCCTGGTGTGGGCCTCTACCTCCATATCACAGGTAACGGCCTGGTGTGGGCCTCTACCTCTATATCACAGGCCTTGTGTGGTCCTCTACCTCTATATCACAGGCCTGGTGTGGGCCTCTACCTCTATATCACAGGCCTGGTGTGGGCCTCTACCTCTATATCACAGGCCTGGTGTGGGCCTCTACCTCTATATCACAGGCCTGGTGTGGGCCTCTACCTCTATATCACAGGCCTGGTGTGGGCCTCTACCTCTATACCACAGGTAACGGCCTGGTGTGGGTCTCTACCTCTACATGACAGGTAACAGCCTCGTGTGGGCCTCTACCTCTATATCACAGTCCTCGTGTGGCCCTCTACCTCTATATCACAGGGCTGGTGTGGACCTCTACCTCACAGGCCTGGTGTGGGCCTCTACCTCTATATCACAGGCCTGGTGTGGGCCCCTACCTCTATATCACAGGCCTGGTGTGGGCCTCTACCTCTATATCACAGGGCTGGTGTGGACGTCTACCTCACAGGCCTGGTGTGGGCCTCTACCTCTATATCACAGGCCTCGTGTGGTCCTCTACCTCTATATCACAGGGCTGGTGTGGACCTCTACCTCACAGGCCTGGTGTGGGCCTCTACCTCCATATCACAGGCCTTGTGTGGGCCTCTACCTCTATATCACAGGCCTGGTGTGGGCCTCTACCTCTATATCACAGGCCTAGTGTGGGCCTCTACCTCTATACCACAGGTAACGGCCTGGTGTGGGCCTGTACCTCTACATGACAGGTAACAGCCTCGTGTGGGCCTCTACCTCTATATCACAGGCCTGGTGTGGGCCTCTACCTCTATATCACAGGTAACGGCCTGGTGTGGGCCTCTACCTCTATATCACAGGCCTGGTGCGGGCCTCTACCTCTATATCACAGGCCTGGTGTAGGCCTCTACCTCTATATCACAGGCCTGGTGTGGGCCTCTAACTCAAAACCACAGGTAACAGCCTGGCGTGGGCCTCTACCTCCATATCACAGGCCTGGTGTGGGCCTCTACCACTATATCACAGGCCTGGTGTGGGGCTCTACCTCTATATCACAGGTAACAGCCTGGTGGGTTCTCTACCTCTATATCACAGGTAACAGCCTGGTGTGGGCCTCTACCTCTATACCACAGGTAACAGCCTGGTGTGGCCCTCTACCTCTATATCACAGGCCTGGCATGGACCTGTACCTCTATATCACAGGCCTGATGTGGGCCTCTACCTCTATACCACAGGTAACAGCCTGGTGTGGGCCTTTACCTCTATACCACAGGTAACAGCCTGGTGTGGGCCTCTACCTGTATATCACAGGTAACAGCCTGGTGTAGGCCTCTACCTCTATACCACAGGTAACAGCCTGGTGTGGGGTCCTACCTGTATATCACAGGTAACGGCCTGGTGTGGGCCTCTACCTCTATATCACAGGTAACAGCCTAGTGTGGGCCACTACCTCTATAATCACAGGCCTGGTGTGGGCCTCTACCTCTATATCACAGGTAACAGCCTGGTGTGGGCCTCTACATTTAGACCACATGTAACAGCCTAGTGTAGGCCTCTACCTCGATATCACAGGCCTGGTGTGGGTCTTTACCTGTGTATCACAGGTATGGTGTGGGCCTCTATATATTACAAGTAACAGCCTGCTCTGCGCCTCTAACTCTCCATCAGAGGTATGGCATGGGCCTCTACCTCTGTATCACAGGTAACGGCCTGGTGTGGGCCTCTACCTCTCTATCACAGTTAACAGCCTGGTGTAGGCTTCTCCCTCTATATCACAGGCCTGGTGTGGGCCTCTACCTCTATATCACTAGTAATAGCCTGGTGTGGGCCTCTACCTCTATATCACAGATAATGGCCTGGTGTGGGCCTCTACCTCTATATCACAGGTAATGGCCTGGTGTGGGCCTCTACCTCTGCATCACAGGTAACGGCCTGGTGTGGGCCTCTACCTCTATATCACAGGGCTGGTGTGGGCCTCTACCTCTATATCACAGGCCTGGTGTGGGCCTCTACCTCTATATCACATGCCTGGTGTGGGCCTCTACCTCTATATTGCAGGCCTGGTGTGGCCCTCTACCTCTATATCACAGGTAACGGCCTGGTGTGGGCGTCTACCTCTATATCACAGGCCTGGTGCGGGCCTCTACTTCTATATCACACGCCTGGTGTAGGCCTCTACCTCTATATCACAGGGCTGGTGTGGGCCTTCACCTCTATATCACATGCCTGGTGTGGGCCTCTACCTCTATATCACAGGCCTGGTGTGGGCCTCTACCTCTATAATCACAGGCCTGGTGTATGCCTCTACCTCTATATCACAGGCCTAGTGTGGGCCTCTACCTCGGAACCACAGGTAACAGCCAGGCGTGGGCCTCTACCTCTATATCACAGGCAACAGCCTGGTGTAGGCCTCTACCTGTATATCACAGGCCTGGTGTGGGCCTCCACCTCTATACCGCAGGTAACAGCCTGGTGTGGGCCTCTACCTCTATAATCACAGGCCTGGTGTGGGCCTCTACCTCTATACCGCAGGTAACGCCCTGGTGTGGGTCTCTACCTCAGTGCCGCACTGTCAGAGGGTCAGTACTGAGGGACTACCGCACTGTCAGAGGGTCAGTACTGTGGGAGTGCCGCACTGTCACAGGGTCAGTATTGAGGGAGTGCCGCACTGTCAGAGGGTCAGTACTGAGGGAGTGCCGCACTGTCAGAGGGTCAGTACTGAGGGAGCGCCACACTGTCAGAGGGTCAGTAAGGAGGGAGTGCCGCACTGTCAGAGGGTCAGTATTGAGGGAGTGCCGCACTGTCAGAGGGTCAGTACTGAGGGAGTGCCGCACTGTCAGAGGGTCAGTACTGAGGGAGTGCCGCAGTGTCAGAGGGTCAGTACTGAGGGAGTGCTGCACTGTCAGAGGGTGAGTACTGAGGGAGTGCTGCACTGTCAGAGGGTCTGTACTGAGGGAGTGCCGCACTGTCAGAGGGTCAGTACTGAGGGAGTGCCGCAGTGTCAGAGGGTCAGTACTGAGGGAGTGCTGCACTATCAGAGGGTGAGTACTGAGGGAGTGCTGCACTGTCAGAGGGTCAGTACTGAGGGAGTGCCGCACTGTCAGAGGGTCAGTACTGAGGGAGTGCCGCACTGTCAGAGGGTCAGTACTGAGGGAGTGCCGCACTGTCAGAGGGTCAGTACTGAGGGAGTGCCGCACTGCCGGAGGGTCAGTACTGAGGGAGTGCCGCACTGTCAGAGGGACAGTACTGAGGGAGTGCCGCACTGTCAGAGGGTCAGTACTGAGGGAGTGCCGCACTGTCGGAGGGTCAGTACTGAGGGAGTGCTGCATTGTCAGAGGGTCAGTACTGAGGGAGTGCTGCACTGTCAGAGGGACAGTACTGAGGGAGTGCCGCACTGTCAGAGGGTCGGTACTGAGGGAGTGCCGCACTGTCAGAGGGTCAGTACTGAGGGAGTGCCGCACTGTCAGAGGGTCAGTACTGAGGGAGTGCCGCACTGTCAGAGGGTCAGTACTGAGGGAGTGCCGCACTGTCAGAGGGTCAGTACTGAGGGAGTGCCGCACTGTCAGAGGGTCAGTACTGATTGAGTGCCGCACTGTCAGAGGGTCAGTACTGAGGGAGTGCCGCACTGTCAGAGGGTCAGTACTGAGGGAGTGCCGCACTGTCAGAGGGTCAGTACTGAGGGAGTGCCGCACTGTCAGAGGGTCAGTACTGAGGGAGTGCCGCACTGTCAGAGGGTCAGTACTGAGGGAGTGCCGCACTGTCAGAGGGTCAGTACTGAGGGAGTGCCGCACTGTCAGAGGGTCAGTACTGAGGGAGTGCCGCACTGTCAGAGGGTCAGTGCTGAGGGAGCGCCGCACTGTCAGAGGGTCAGTACTGAGGGAGTGCCGCACTGTCGGAGGGTCAGTACTGAGGGAGTGCTGCACTGTCAGAGGGTCAGTACTGAGGGAGTGCCGCACTGTCGGAGGGTCAGTACTGAGAATGTGGGACTCGCTCCCACGGGGAGTGGGGAGAATGTGGGACTCGCTCCCACGGGGAGTGGGGAGAATGTGGGACTCGCTCCCACGGGGAGTGGGGAGAATGTGGGACTCGCTCCCACAGGGAGTGGGGAGAATGTGGGACTCGCTCCCACAGGGAGTGGGGAGAATGTGGGACTCGCTCCCACGGGGAGTGGGGAGAATGTGGGACTCGCTCCCACGGGGAGTGGGGAGAATGTGGGACTCGCTCCCACAGGGAGTGGGGAGAATGTGGGACTCGCTCCCACGGGGAGTGGGGAGAATGTGGGATTTGTTATTGTTTGAATCTGCAGATAGTCGACCATTGGTCACACTGTCTTTTACACTTTGGCCTGTCCTGATGATCTGGGTTTTGGTTTGCAGATTCCGGAGCGGTTTATTTGGAAGTTCACACGGCCGGAGTTTATCGAGATCTCTTTGGGACTCTGCATGCGTTTGATCCGTTTGACCAGCAGATCCCATTGGCCCTGGCTCTGTCGTCCAAGGTAAACACCTTCCCTCTCCTTCCCCAAGAACCGCCATTGGGAAGATTCCTTCTGGAAAGGCCGACCTCTCCACCCATCATGCTGTTGACCTCATCGCCAGCGCCCCCCCCCCCTCCCATCTCCTCACCCCCCCCATCTCCACCGCCCATCTCCACCCCCCCACCTCCACCCCCCGTCTATGTTAGCTATTGTTAAGCCTGCCTCAGTTACAGCCACACGATATGGGATGTTTGTTTCTATGGACACTGGAGACTTGATGAAAAGACGAAAGTTTTAGACGCTGCTTATCTTAACCATTGAATCTAATTCAATAAGCTCTTTCCTTTTCCCGTTGACAATCAAACCCAGTTCAACAAAACCTTATTTCTTCAGTTCCTGTCGGTACTTGAGGACTGCTAAAAGCCTAATAACAGCAAAATCCGTTCTGATTCTGCTTTTTTATGATGTGGCTCTCTATCGGATCCCCATCAGCAAAGAAAGTACTCTTTTCCGCTCAGACATGACTCTAAAGGGGGCACTGAACCTGGCAAATCTGCTTTGGTGTCCTCTGCTGCTCCTTCAGCCGCCTGCCTCAAGCCAGCGTCGACCCTCTGTGCAGCCAGCTATCAACTTTCAGTAACCCATTCAATCAGCCCAATGTTAGGCTGCTGAACATATATTTCACACCTCGGCCACTATTAATGTAACTCACGACATCTTCACTTCACAAACTGGAATCTCCAGAATGGCTAATGAATCTAGTCGGGTCATTTATTCTACTGCAAACATTGAACAACTTCAGCTGAATGTCCAAGGCTGTATGTGCCAAATTCAATCCATTACTTTGTCTATTGATGCCGTTTCCCTTTCCTAACCCTGGCAGTTGACAATGCCATTGATTTCCTGCTCTAATTAATGACAAGACAAAATCACAAATAAACCATCGTTCCCATGACACAGGACATGGACCCATCATACCCAATACCCACACACCTTTCAAACCCCCTGATGCTGGTGGTCGGAGTATGTGCTTCTATTTCATACACCCCATTCCCCACCACTGAAAAAGATTACACAGGTGGCAGGTCAAATGCAGCACGGCGACACTGTGGTCAGCACAGTTGCTTCACAGCTCCAGGGTCCCGGGTCCGACTCCCGGCTTGGGTCACTGTCTGTGTGGAGTCTGCACGTCCTCCCCGTGTCTGCGTGGGTTTCCTCCGGGTGCTCCGGTTTCCTCCCACAGTCCAAAGATGTGCGGGTTAGGTGGATTGGCCGTGGTAAATTGTCCTTAGTGTCCAAAATTGCCCTTAGTGATGGGTGGGGTTACTGGGTTATGGGTATAAGGTGGGGGTGTGGGCTTGGGTAGGGTGCTCTTTCCAAGAGCCGGTGCAGACTCGATGGGCCAAATGGCCTCCTTCTGCACTGTAAATTCTATGATACTCTATGATCTCCACACACACCCCCATCTCCACCCCCCCATCTCCACCCCTCCCATCTCCACCTCCCCCCCATCTCCACCCCCCCATCTCCACCCTCCCATCTCCACACTCCCCCCCATCTCCACACACCCCCATCACAACTCCCCCCCCCATCTCCACCCCCCATCTCCACCCCCCTCCCCATCTCCACCCCCCAACTCCACCCCCTCTCCCCATCTCCACCCCCCCCATCTCCACACTCCCCCCATTTCCCCCCGCATCTCCACCCCCCCATCTCCACCCCCCCATCTCCAGCCCCCCATCTCCACACTCCTCCCATTTCCCCCCCATCTCCACTCCCCCCCCATCTCCACCCTCCCCCATCTCCACCCCCCCATCTCCACCCCACCATCTCCACCCCCCCATCACCACCCCCCCCATCTCCACACTCCCCCCATCTCCACCCCCCCATCGCCACACTCCCCCCATCTCCACCCCCCCATCTCCACCCTCCCCCATCTCCACCCCCCCATCTCCACCCTCCCATCACCACCCCCCATCTCCACAGTCCCCCCCATCTCCACCCCCCATCGCCACACTCCCCCCATCTCCACCCCCCATCTCCACCCCCCATCACCACCCTCCCCCATCTCCACCCCCCCATCTCCACCCCCATCTCCACAGTCCCCCCATCGCCACCCCCCCATCGCCACACTCCCCCCATCTCCACCCCCCATCTCCACTCCCCCCCATCTCCACACCCCCCCCATCTCCACACTCCCCCATCTCCATCCCCCCATCTCCACCCCCCCATCTCCACTCCCCCCATCTCCACCCCCCCCATCTCCACCCCCCCCATCTCCACCCCCCCCCATCTCCACCCCCCCCCCCATCTCCACCCCCCCCATCTCCACTCCCCCCCCATCTCCACCCCCCCATCTCCACCCCCCCCCCATCTCCACCCCCCCCCCCATCTCCACCCCCCCATCTCCACTCCCCCCCCCCCATCTCCACCCCCTTTCTACAAATACATAAAACAAAAAAGAGTGGCTAAGGTAAATATTGGTCCTTTAGAGGATGAGAAGGGAGATTTAATAATAGGAGATGAGGAAATGGCTGAGGAACTGAACAGGTTTTTTGGGTCGGTATTCACAGTGGAAGATACAAATAACATGCCAGTGACTGATGGAAATGAGGCTATGACAGGTGAGGACCTTGAGAGGATTGTTATCACCAAGGAGGTAGTGATGGGCAAGCTAATGGGGCTAAAGGTAGACAAGTCTCCTGGACCTGATGGAATGCATCCCAGAGTGCTAAAAGAGATGGCGAGGGAAATTGCAAATGCACTAGTGATAATTTACCAAAATTAACTAGACTCTGGGGTGGTCCCGGCGGATTGGAAATTAGCAAACGTGACACCACTGTTTAAAAAAGGAGGTAGGCAGAAAGCGGGTAATTATAGGCCAGTGAGCTTAACTTCGGTAGTCGGGAAGATGCTGGAATCTATCATCAAGGAAGAAATAGCGAGGCATCTGGATGGAAATTGTCCCATTGGACAGACGCAGCCTGGGTTCTTAAAGGGCAGGTCGTGCCTAACTAATTTAGTGGAATTTTTTGAGGACATTACCAGTGCGGTAGATAACGGGGAGCCAATGGATGTGGTATATCTGGATTTCCAGAAAGCCTTTGACAAGGTGCCACACAAAAGGTTGTTGCATAAGATAAAGATGCATGGCATTCAGGGGAAAGTAGTAGCATGGATAGAGGATTGGTTAATTAATAGAAAGCAAAGAGTGGGGATTAATGGGTATTTCTCTGGTTGACAATCAGTAGCTAGTGGTGTCCCTCAGGGATCAGTGTTGGGCCCACAACTGTTCACAATTTACATAGATGATTTGGAGTTGGGGACCAAGGGCAATGTGTCCAAGTTTGCAGACGACACTAAGATAAGTGGTAAAGCAAAAAGTGCAGAGGATACTGGAAGTCTGCAGAGGGATTTGGATAGGCTAAGTGAATGGGCTAGGGTCTGGCAGATGGAATACAATGTTCACAAATGCGAGGTTATCCATTTTGGTAGGAATAACAGCAAAAGGGATTATTATTTAAATGATAAAATATTAAAACATGCTGCTGTGCAGAGAGACCTGGGTGTGCTAGTGCATGAGTCGCAAAAAGTTGGTTTACAGGTGCAACAGGTGATTAAGAAGGCAAATGGAATTTTGTCCTTCATTGCTAGAGGGATGAAGTTTAAGACTAGGGAGGTTCTGCTGCAATTGTATAAGGTGTTAGTGAGGCCACACCTGGAGTATTGTGTTCAGTTTTGGTCTCCTTACTTGAGAAAGGACGTACTGGCACTGGAGGGTGTGCAGAGGAGATTCACTAGGTTAATCCCAGAGCTGAAGGGGTTGGATTACGAGGAGAGGTTGAGTAGACTGGGACTGTACGCGTTGGAATTTAGAAGGATGAGGGGGGATCTTACAGAAACATATAAAATTATGAAGGGAATAGATAGGATAGATGCGGGCAGGTTGTTTCACTGGCGGGTGAAAGCAGAACTAGGGGGCATAGCCTCAAAATAAGGGGAAGTTGATTTAGGACTGAGTTTAGGAGGAACTTCTTCACCCAAAGGGTTGTGAATCTATGGAATTCCTTGCCCAGTGAAGCAGTAGAGGCTCCTTCATTAAATGTTTTTAAGATAAAGATAGATAGTTTTTTGAAGAATAAAGGGATTAAGGGTTATGGTGTTCGGGCCGGAAAGTGGAGCTGAGTCCACAAAAGATCAGCCACGATCTCATTGAATGGTGGAGCAGGCTCGAGGGGCCAGATGGCCTACTCCTGCTCCTAGTTCTTATGTTACGTTCTTATGTCCACTCCCCCATCTCCACTCCCCCCCATCTCCACTCCCCCATCTCCACTCCCCCCCATCTCCACCCTCCCATCTCCACCCTCCCAATCTCCACTCCCCCCCCCATCTCCACCCTCCCCATCTCCACTCCCCCCCAATCTCCACCCCCCAATCTCCACCCCCCTCTCCACCCCCCCCAATCTCCACCCCCCATCTCCACTCCCCCCCATCTCCACCCCCCCAATCTCCACCCCCCCAATCTCCACCCCCCCAATCTCCACCCCCCCATCTCCACCCCCCCATCTCCACCCCCCCATCTCCACCCCCCCAATCTCCACCCCCCCAATCTCCACCCCCCCATCTCCACCCCCCCAATCTCCACCCCCCCCAATCTCCACTCCCCCCCATCTCCACCACCCATCTCCACCCTCCCATCTCCACTCCCCCCCATCTCCACCCTCCCCATCTCCACTCCCCCCAATCTCCACCCCCCCAATCTCTACCCCCCCTCTCCACCCCCCCCAATCTCCACCCCCCCAATCTCCACCCCCCCCCAATCTCCACCCCCCCAATCTCCACACCCCCATCTCCACCCCCCCCAATCTCCACCCCCCATCTCCACTCCCCCCCATCTCCACCCCCCCAATCTCCACCCCCCCAATCTCCACCCCCCATCTCCACCCCCCCATCTCCACCCCCCCATCTCCACCCCCCCCAATCTCCACCCCCCCAATCTCCACCCCCCCAATCTCCACCCCCCCATCTCCACCCCCCCCATCTCCACCCCCCCATCGCCACCCCCCCAAATCTCCACCCCCCCATCTCCACCCCCCCAATTTCCACCCCCCAATCTCCACCCCCCCAATCTCCACCCCCCAATCTCCACCCCCCCCAATCTCCACACCCCCCCAATCTCCACCCCCCATCTCCACTCCCCCCCCAATCTCCACCCCCCCCATCTCCACCCCCCCCCCATCTCTTCCCCCCCCCCCCCCCCCCCCCCCCCCCCCCACACCAGTCATTCCTGCCTCACTCAGTTCCAGCTGACCGGTTCTCCATGTCGGACTCGGGGTTTGTGGTTGGCTGACTGAGCGAGGACCCCACAACCTCCCCGTTCAGTCCTGGGGGGGCTGTTATTGAGGGCGGGAGGGGGGATGAGCTGGTTCCTCCCCTCCTCACGTGGGGAACTGAGTCCATTGGATTGGGTTGGATTTGTTTATTGTCACGTGTACCGAGGTGCAGTGAAAAGGATTTTCCTGCGAGCAGCTCAACAGATCATTAAATACATGGGAAGAAAATGGAAGAAAAGAAAATTTTAATCGGGCAACACAACATATTGTAAGGGCCCTGGCAGCTCAATTTAGTTGGGAAGGGTCTCAGAATGGAACCATTGGTGGCTGTCTTGGACGTTACCCACTGATGTGAGGTGGGGAGGCACGGTGGTTAGCACTGCTGCCTCACAGCTCCAGGGTCCCGGGTTCGATTCCCCGCTGGGTCACTGTCTGTGCGGAGTCTGCACGTCCTCCCCGTGTCCGCGTGGGTTTCCTCCGGGTGCTCCGGTTTCCTCCCACAGTCCACAGATGTGCAGGTTAGGTGGCTTGGCCGCGATAAATTGCCCTTAGTGCCCAAAGATGAGATAGTGTTACGGGGATAGGGCGGGTGGGGAAGTGGCTCAGATAAAGTGCTCTGACAGACGGTTAGCACAGACCCGAAGGACAGAATGGCCTCCCTCTGCGATGTAGGGAATGTACGGACCCCCCCCCCCCGGCGTCGGCTCTGACCTGCCAACATCCTGGGTTTAGCAAGGGCTTAGTGAGCGGCATTCCCAGGGCTAGGCCGGAACAGGGGAAGACGCTCCACAAAACCTTTACCAATGTCTCTCCACTGATCACTGCTGTCAGGAATGTTCTTGCAGGTCATCAGCTGCTCCTTGGGATACAACCATCTGGGATTGGTGGATGAATTTGGGCGGATTTACATGCAGGGGAACAACCGTTATGGACAACTAGGAACAGGTGACAAGATTGACCGAGGAGAACCAACGTTGGTAACGTCAAACTCTCTCTTATCTCAAACGCAGCACAATTCCTGTCTTAGTTCAGTTATGTTAGTGTCTAACCCCGTGCTGTACCTGTCCTGGGAGTGTTTGATGGGGACAGTGTAGAGGGAGCTTTACTCTGTATCTAACCCCGTGCTGTACCTGTCCTGGGAGTGTTTGATGGGGACAGTGTAGAGGGAGCTTTACTCTGTATCTAGCCCCGTGCTGTACCTGTCCTGGGAGTGATTGATGGGGACAGTGTAGAGGGAGCTTTACTCTGTATCTAGCCCCGTGCTGAACCTGACCTGGGAGGGTTTGATGGGGACAGTGTAGAGGGAGCTTTACTCTGTATCTAGCCCCGTGCTGTACCTGTCCTGGGAGTGTTTGATGGGGACAATGTAGAGGGAGCTTTACTCTGTATCTAACCCCGTGCTGTACCTGTCCTGGGAGTGTTTGATGGGTACAGTGTAGAGGGAGCTTTACTCTGTATCTAACCCCGTGCTGTACCTGTCCTGGGAGTGTTTGATGGGGACAGTGTAGAGGGAGCTTTACTCTGTATCTAACCCCGTGCTGTACCTGTCCTGGGAGTGTTTGATGGGGACAGTGTAGAGGGAGCTTTACTCTGTATCTAGCCCCGTGCTGTACCTGTCCTGGGAGTGATTGATGGGGACAGTGTAGAGGGAGCTTTACTCTGTATCTAGCCCCGTGCTGAACCTGACCTGGGAGGGTTTGATGGGGACAGTGTAGAGGGAGCTTTACTCTGTATCTAACCCCATGCTGTACCTGTCCTGGGAGTGTTTGATGGGGACAGTGTAGAGGGAGCTTTACTCTGTATCTAACCCCGCGCTGTACCTGTCCTGGGGGTGTTTGATGGGGACAGTGTAAGTGGACCTTTACTCTGTATCTAACCCCGTTCTGTACCTGGCTGGGAGGGTTTGATGGGGACAGTGTAGAGGGAGCTTTACTCTGTATCTAACTCCATGCTGTACCTGTCCTGGCAGTGTTTGATGGGGACAGTGCAGAGGGAGCTTTACTCTGTATCTAACCCCGTGCTGTACCTGTCCTGGGAGGGTTTGATGGGGACAGTGTAGAGGGAGGCTTACTCTGTATCTAACCCCATGCTGTACCTGTCCTGTGAGTGTTTGATGGGGACAGTGTAGAGTGAGATTTACTCTGTATCTAACCCCGCGCTGTACCTGTCCTGGGAGTGTTTGATGGGGACAGTGTAGAGGGAGTTTTACTCTGTATTTAACCCCGTGCTGTACCTGTCCTGGGAGTGTTTGATGGGGACAGTGTAGAGGGAGCTTTACTCTGTATCTAACCCCGTGCTGTACCTGTCCTGGGAGTGTTTGATGGGGACAGTGTAGAGGGAGCTTTACTCTGTATCTAACCCCGTACTCAACTGTCCTGGGAGGGTTTGATGGGGACAGTGTGGAGGGAGCTTTACTCTGTATCTAACCCTGTGCTGTACCTGTCCTGGGAGTGATTGATGGGGACAGTGTAGAGGGAGCTTTACTCTGTATCTAACCCCGTGCTGTACCTGTCCTGGGAGTGTATGTTGGGGACGGTGGAGAGGGAGCTTTACTCTGTATCTAACCCCGTGCTGTACCTGTCCTGGGAGTGTTTGACGGGGGCAGTGTAGAGGGAGCTTTACTCTGTATCTAACCCCGTGCTGTACCTGTCCTGGGAGGGTTTGATGGGGGCAGTGTAGAGGGAGCTTTACTCTGTATCTAACCCCGTGCTGTACCTGTCCTGGGAGTGTTTGATGCGGACAGTGTAGAGGGAGCTTTACTCTGTATCTAACCCCGTGCTGTACCTGTCCTGGGATGGTTTGATGGGGGCAGTGTAGAGGGAGCTTTACTCTGTATCTAACCCCGTGCTGTACCTGTGTTGGGAGTGTTTGATGGGGACAGTGTAGAGGGAGCCTTACTCTGTACCTAACCCCGTGCCGTACCTGTCCTGGGAAGGTTTGATGGGGGCAGTGCAGAGGGAGCTTTACTCTGTATCTAACCCCGTGCTGTACCTGTCCTGGGAGTGTTTTATGGGGACAGTGTAGAGGGAGCTTTTCTCTGTATCTAACCCCGTGCTGTACCTGTCCTGGGAGTGTTTGATGGGGACAGTGTAGAGGGAGCTTTACTCTGTATCTAACCCCGTGCTGTACCTGTCCTGGGAGGGTTTGATGGGGACAGTGTAAAGGGAGCTTTACTCTGTATCTAACCCCGTGCTGTACCTGTCCTGGGAGCGTTTGATGGGGACAGTGGAGAGGGAGCTTTACTCTGTATCTAACCCCGTGCTGTTACCTGTCCTGGGAGTGTTTGATGCGGACAGTGTAGAGGGAGCTTTACTCAGTATCTAACCCCGTGCTGTACCTGTCCTGGGATGGTTTGATGGGGGCAGTGTAGAGGGAGCTTTACTCTGTATCTAACCCCGTGCTGTACCTGTGTTGGGAGTGTTTGATGGCGACAGTGTAGAGGGAGCCTTACTCTGTACCTAACCCCGTGCGTACCTGTCCTGGGAGGTTTTGATGGGGGCAGTGTAGAGGGAGCTTTACTCTGTATCTAACCCCGTGCTGTACCTGTCCTGGGAGTGTTTGATGGGGACAGTGTAGAGGGAGCTTTACTCTGTATCTAACCCCGTGCTGTACCTGTCCTGGGAGTGTTTGATGGGGACAGTGTGGAGGGAGCTTTACTCTGTATCTAACCCCGTCCTGTACGTGTCCTGGGAGTGTTTGATGGGGACAGTGTAGAGGGAGCTTTACTCTGTATCTAGCCCCGTGCTGTACCTGTCCTGGGAGGGTTTGATGGGGACAGTGTAGAGGGAGCTTTACTCTGTATCTAACCCCATGCTGTACCTGTCCTGGGAGTGTTTGATGGGGACAGTGTAGAGGGAGCTTTACTCTGTATCTAACCCCGCGCTGTACCTGTCCTGGGGGTGTTTGATGGGGACAGTGTAGAGGGAGCTTTACTCTGTATCTAACTCCATGCTGTACCTGTCCTGGCAGTGTTTGATGGGGACAGTGCAGAGGGAGCTTTACTCTGTATCTAACCCCGTGCTGTACCTGTCCTGGGAGGGTTTGATGGGGACAGTGTAGAGGGAGCTTTACTCTGTATTTAACCCCGTGCTGTACCTGTCCTGGGAGTGTTTGATGGGGACAGTTTAGAGGGAGATTTACTCTGTATCTAACCCCGTGCTGTCCCTGTCCTGGGAGTGTTTGATGGGCACAGTGTAGAGGGAGCTTTACTCTGTATCTAACCCCGTGCTGTACATGTCTTGGGTGTGTTTGATGGGGACAGTGTAGAGGGAGCTTTACTCTGTATCTAACCCCGTGCTGTACCTGTCCTGGGAGTGTTTGACGGGGGCAGTGTAGAGGGAGCTTTACTCTGTATCTAACCCCGTGCTGTACCTGTCCTGGGAGGGTTTGATGGGGGCAGTGTAGAGGGAGCTTTACTCTGTATCTAACCCCGTGCTGTACCTGTCCTGGGAGTGTTTGATGCGGACAGTGTAGAGGGAGCTTTACTCTGTATCTAACCGCGTGCTGTACCTGTCCTGGGATGGTTTGATGGGGGCAGTGTAGAGGGAGCTTTACTCTGTATCTAACCCCGTGCTGTACCTGTGTTGGGAGTGTTTGATGGGGACAGTGTAGAGGGAGCCTTACTCTGTACCTAACCCCGTGCCGTACCTGTCCTGGGAGGGTTTGATGGGGGCAGTGCAGAGGGAGCTTTACTCTGTATCTAACCCCGTGCTGTACCTGGCCTGGGAGTGTTTTATGGGGACAGTGTAGAGGGAGCTTTTCTCTGTATCTAACCCCGTGCTGTACCTGTCCTGGGAGTGTTTGATGGGGACAGTGTAGAGAGAGCTTTACTCTGTATCTAACCCCGTGCTGTACCTGTCCTGGGAGGGTTTGATGGGGACAGTGTAAAGGGAGCTTTACTCTGTATCTAACCCCGTGCTGTACCTGTCCTGGGAGCGTTTGATGGGGACAGTGGAGAGGGAGCTTTACTCTGTATCTAACCCCGTGCTGTACCTGTCCTGGGAGTGTTTGATGCGGACAGTGTAGAGGGAGTTTTACTCAGTATCTAACCCCGTGCTGTACCTGTCCTGGGATGGTTTGATGGGGGCAGTGTAGAGGGAGCTTTACTCTGTATCTAACCCCGTGCTGTACCTGTGTTGGGAGTGTTTGATGGCGACAGTGTAGAGGGAGCCTTACTCTGTACCTAACCCCGTGCGTACCTGTCCTGGGAGGGTTTGATGGGGGCAGTGTAGAGGGAGCTTTACTCTGTATCTAACCCCGTGCTGTACCTGTCCTGGGAGTGTTTGATGGGGACAGTGTAGAGGGAGCTTTACTCTGTATCTAACCCCGTGCTGTACCTGTCCTGGGAGTGTTTGATGGGGACAGTGTGGAGGGAGCTTTACTCTGTATCTAACCCCGTCCTGTACGTGACCTGGGAGTGTTTGATGGGGACAGTGTAGAGGGAGCTTTACTCTGTATCTAGCCCCGTGCTGTACCTGTCCTGGGAGTGTTTGATGGGGACAGTGTAGAGGGAGCTTTACTCTGTATCTAACCCCGCGCTGTACCTGTCCTGGGGGTGTTTGATGGGGACAGTGTAGAGGGAGCTTTACTCTGTATCTAACTCCATGCTGTACCTGTCCTGGCAGTGTTTGATGGGGACAGTGCAGAGGGAGCTTTACTCTGTATCTAACCCCGTGCTGTACCTGTCCTGGGAGGGTTTGATGGGGACAGTGTAGAGGGAGCTTTACTCTGTATTTAACCCCGTGCTGTACCTGTCCTGGGAGTGTTTGATGGGGACAGTTTAGAGGGAGGTTTACTCTGTATCTAACCCCGTGCTGTCCCTGTCCTGGGAGTGTTTGATGGGCACAGTGTAGAGGGAGCTTTACTCTGTATCTAACCCCGTGCTGTACATGTCTTGGGTGTGTTTGATGGGGACAGTGTAGAGGGAGCTTTACTCTGTATCTAACCCCGTGCTGTACCTGTCCTGGGAGTGTATGCTGGGGACAGTGGAGAGGGAGCTTTACTCTGTATCTAACCCCGTGCTGTACCTGTCCTGGGAGTGTTTGACGGGGGCAGTGTAGAGGGAGTTTTACTCTGTATCTAACCCCGTGCTGTACCTGTCCTGGGAGGGTTTGATGGGGGCAGTGTAGAGGGAGCTTTACTCTGAATCTAACCCCATGGTGTACCTGTCCTGGGAGTGTTTGATGCGCACAGTGTAGAGGGAGCTTTACTCTGTATCTAACCCCGTGCTGTACCTGTCCTGGGAGGGTTTGATGGGGGCAGTGTAGAGGGAGATTTACTCTGTATCTAACCCCGTGCTGTAACTGTCCTGTGAGTGTTTGATGGGGACAGTGTAGAGGGAGCCGTACTCTGTATCTAACCCCGTGCCGTACCTGTCCTGGAAGGGTTTGATGGGGGCAGTGTAGAGGGAGCTTTACTCTGTATCTAAGCTCGTGCTGTACCTGTCCTGGGAGTGTTTGATGGGGACAGTGTAGAGGGAGCTTTACTCTGTATCTACCCCCGTGCTGTACCTGTCCTGGGAGTGTTTGATGGGGACAGTGTAGAGGGAGCTTTACTCTGTATCTAACCCCGTGCTGTACCTGTCCTGGGAGGGTTTGATGGGGACAGTGTAGAGGGAGCTTTACTCTGTATTTAACCCCGTGCTGTACCTGTCCTGGGAGTGTTTGATGGGGACAGTGTAGAGGGAGCTTTACTCTGTATCTAACCCCGTGCTGTACCTGTCCTGGGAGTGTTTGATGGGGACAGTGTAGAGGGAGGTTTACTCTGTATCTAACCCCATGCTGTTCTTGTCCTGGGAGTGTTTGATGGGGACAGTGTAGAGTGAGATTTACTCTGTATCTAACCCCGCGCTGTACCTGTCCTGGGGGTGTTTGATGGGGACAGTGTAGAGGGAGCTTTACTCTATATCTAACCCCGTGCTCAACTGTCCTGGGAGGGTTTGATGGGGACAGTGTAGAGGGAGCTTTACTCTGTATCTAACCCCGTGCTGTCCCTGTCCTGGGAGTGCTTGATGGGCACAGTGTAGAGGGAGCTTTACTCTGTATCTAACCCCGTCCTGTACGTGTCCTGGGAGGGTTTGATGGGGACAGTGTAGAGGGAGCTTTACTCTGTATCTAACCCTGTGCTGTACCAGTCCTGGGAGTGATTGATGGGGACAGTGTAGTGGAGCTTTACTCTGTATCTAACCCCGTGCTGTACCTGTCCTGGCAGTGTTTGATGGGGACAGTGCAGAGGGAGCTTTACTCTGTATCTAACCCCGTGCCGTACCTGTCCTGGGAGGGTTTGATGGGGGCAGTGTAGAGGGAGCTTTACTCTGTATCTAAGCCCGTGCTGTACCTGTCCTTGGAGTGTTTGATGGGGACAATGTAGAGGGAGCTTTACTCTGTATCTAACCCTGTGCTGTACCAGTCCTGGGAGTGATTGATGGGGACAGTGTAGTGGAGCTTTACTCTGTATCTAACCCCGTGCTGTACCTGTCCTGGGAGTGTATGTTGGGGACAGTGGAGAGGGAGCTTTACTCTGTATCTAACCCCGTGCTGTACCTGTCCTGGGAGTGTTTGACGGGGGCAGTGTAGAGGGAGCTTTACTCTGTATCTAACCCCGTGCTGTACCTGTCCTGGGAGGGTTTGATAGGGGCAGTGTAGAGGGAGCTTTACTCTGTATCTAACCCCATGCTGTACCTGTCCTGGGAGTGTTTGATGCGGACTGTGTAGAGGGAGCTTTACTCTGTATCTAACCCCGTGCCGTACCAGTCCTGGGAGGGTTTGATGGGGGCAGTGTAGAGGCAGCTTTACTCTGTATCTAACCCCGTGCTGTACCTGTCCTGGGAGTGTTTGATGGGAACAGTGTAGAGGGAGCTTTACTCTGTATCTAACCCCGTGCTGTACCTGTCCTGGGAGTGTTTGATGGGGACAGTGTAGAGGGAGGTTTACTCTGTATCTAACCCCGTGCTGTACCTGTCCTGGGAGGGTTTGATGGGGACAGTGTAAAGGGAGCTTTACTCTGTATCTAACCCCGTGCTGTACCTGTCCTGGGAGCTTTTGATGGGGACAGTGGAGAGGGAGTTTTACTCTGTATCTAACCCCGTGCTGTACCTGTCCTGGGAGTGTTTGACGGGGGCAGTGTAGAAGGAGCTTTACTCTGTATCTAACCCCGTGCTGTACCTGTCCTGGGAGGGTTTGATGGGGGCAGTGTAGAGGGAGCTTTACTCTGTATCTAACCCCGTGCTGTACCTGTCCTGGGAGTGTTTGATGCGGACAGTGTAGAGGGAGCTTTACTCTGTATCTAACCCCGTGCTGTACCTGTCCTGGGATGGTTTGATGGGGGCAGTGGAGAGGGAGCTTTACTCTGTATCTAACCCCGTGCTGTACCTGTGTTGGGAGTGTTTGATGGGGACAGTGTAGAGGGAGCCTTACTCTGTACCTAACCTCGTGCCGTACCTGTCCTGGGAGGGTTTGATGGGGGCAGTGCAGAGGGAGCTTTACTCTGTATCTAACCCCGTGCTGTACCTGTCCTGGGAGTGTTTGATGGGGACAGTGTAGAGGGAGCTTTACTCTGTATCTAACCCCGTGCTGTACCTGACCTGGGAGGGTTTGATGGGGACAGTGTAAAGGGAGCTTTACTCTGTATCTAACCCCGTGCTGTACCTGTCCTGGGAGCGTTTGATGGGGACAGTGGAGAGGGAGCTTTACTCTGTATCTAACCCCGTGCTGTACCTGTCCTGGGAGTGTTTGATGCGGACAGTGTAGAGGGAGCTTTACTCAGTATCTAACCCCGTGCTGTACCTGTCCTGGGAGGGTTTGATGGGGGCAGTGTAGAGGGAGCTTTACTCTGTATCTAACCCCGTGCTGCACCTGTGTTGGGAGTGTTTGATGGCGACAGTGTAGAGGGAGCCTTACTCTGTACCTAACCCCGTGCGTACCTGTCCTGGGAGGGTTTGACGGGGGCAGTGTAGAGGGAGCTTTACTCTGTATCTAACCCCGTGCTGTACCTGTCCTGGGAGTGTTTGATGGGGACAGTGTAGAGGGAGCTTTACTCTGTATCTAACCCCGTGCTGTACCTGTCCTGGGAGTTTTGATGGGGACAGTGTGGAGGGAGCTTTACTCTGTATCTAACCCCGTCATGTACGTGTCCTGGGAGTGTTTGATGGGGACAGTGTAGAGGGAGCTTAACTCTGTATCTAGCCCCGTGCTGTACCTGTCCTGGGAGGGTTTGATGGGGACAGTGTAGAGGGAGCTTTACTCTGTATCTAACCCCGCGCTGTACCTGTCCTGGGGGTGTTTGATGGGGACAGTGTAGAGGGAGCTTTACTCTGTATCTAACTCCATGCTGTACCTGTCCTGGCAGTGTTTGATGGGGACAGTGCAGAGGGAGCTTTACTCTGTATCTAACCCCGTGCTGTACCTGTCCTGGGAGGGTTTGATGGGGACAGTGTAGAGGGAGCTTTACTCTGTATTTAACCCCGTGCTGTACCTGTCCTGGGAGTGTTTGATGGGGACAGTGTAGAGGGAGCTTTACTCTGTATCTAACCCCGTGCTGTACCTGTCCTGGGAGTGTTTGATGGGGACAGTGTAGAGGGAGGTTTACTCTGTATCTAACCCCATGCTGTACTTGTCCTGGGAGTGTTTGATGGGGACAGTGTAGAGTGAGATTTACTCTGTATCTAACCCCGCGCTGTACCTGTCCTGGGAGTGTATGTTGGGGACAGTGGAGAGGGAGCTTTACTCTGTATCTAACCCCGTGCTGTACCTGTCCTGGGAGTGTTTGACGGGGGCAGTGTAGATGGAGCTTTACTCTGAATCTAACCCCGTGGTGTACCTGTCCTGGGAGTGTTTGATGCGCACAGTGTAGAGGGAGCTTTACTCTGTATCTAACCCCGTGCTGTACCTGTCCTGGGAGGGTTTGATGGGGGCAGTGTAGAGGGAGCGTTACTCTGTATCTAACCCCGTGCTGTAACTGTCCTGTGAGTGTTTGATGGGGACAGTGAAGAGGGAGCCTTACTCTGTATCTAACCCCGTGCCGTACCTGTCCTGGGAGGGTTTGATGGGGGCAGTGCAGAGGGAGCTTTACTCTGTATCTAAGCCCGTGCTGTACCTGTCCTGGGAGTGTTTGATGGGGACAGTGTAGAGGGAGCTTTACTCTGTATCTACCCCCGTGCTGTACCTGTCCTGGGAGTGTTTGATGGGGACAGTGTAGAGGGAGCTTTACTCTGTATCTAACCCCGTGCTCTACCTGTCATGGGAGGGTTTGATGGGGACAGTGTAAAGGGAACTTTACTCTGTATCTAACCCCGTGCTGTACCTGTCCTGGGAGCGTTTGATGGTGACAATGTAGAGGGAGATTTACTCTGTATCTAACCCCGTGCTGTACCTGTCCTGGGAGTGTTTGATGGGGACAGTGTAGAGGGAGGTTTTCTCTGTACCTAACCCCGTGCTGTACCTGTCCTGGGATTGGTTGATGGGGACAGTGTAGAGGGAGCTTTACTCTGTATCTAACCCCGTGCTGTATCTGTCCTAGGAGTGTTTGATGGAGACAGTGTAGAGGGAGCTTTACTCTGTATCTAACCCCGTGCCGTACCTGTCCTGGGAGGGTTTGATGGGGGCAGTGTAGAGGGAGCTTTACTCTGTATCTAACCCCGTGCTGTACCTGTCCTGGGAGTGTTTGATGGGGACAGTGTAGAGGGAGCTTTACTCTGTATCTAACCCCGTGCTGTACCTGTCCTGTGAGTGTTTGATGGGGTCAGTGTAGAGGGAGCTTTACTCTGTATCTAACCCCGTGCTGTACATGTCCTGCGAGGGTTTGATGGGGACAGTGTAAAGGGAGCTTTACTCTGTATCTAACCCCGTGCTGTGCCTGTCCTGGGAGTGTTTGATGGGGACAGTGGAGAGGGAGCTTTACTCTGTATCTGACGCCATGCTGTACCTGTCCTTGGAGTGTTTGACGGGGCAGTGTAGAGGGAGCTTAACTCTGTATCTAACTCCGTGCTGTACCTGTCCTGGGAGGGTTTGATGGGGGCAGTGTAGAGGGAGCTTTACTCTGTATCTAACCCCGTGCTGTACCTGTCTTGGGTGTGTTTGATGGGGACAGTGTAGAGGGAGCTTTACTCTGTATCTAACCCCGTGCTGTACCTGTCCTGGGAGTGTATGCTGGGGACAGTGGAGAGGGAGCTTTACTCTGTATCTAACCCCGTGCTGTACCTGTCCTGGGAGTGTTTGACGGGGGCAGTGTAGAGGGAGTTTTACTCTGTATCTAACCCCGTACTGTACCTGTCCTGGGAGGGTTTGATGGGGGCAGTGTAGAGGGAGCTTTACTCTGAATCTAACCCCATGGTGTACCTGTCCTGGGAGTGTTTGATGCGCACAGTGTAGAGGGAGCTTTACTCTGTATCTAACCCCGTGCTGTACCTGTCCTGGGAGGGTTTGATGGGGGCAGTGTAGAGGGAGCGTTACTCTGTATCTAACCCCGTGCTGTAACTGTCCTGTGAGTGTTTGATGGGGACAGTGTAGAGGGAGCCGTACTCTGTATCTAACCCCGTGCCGTACCTGTCCTGGAAGGGTTTGATGGGGGCAGTGTAGAGGGAGCTTTACTCTGTATCTAAGCCCGTGCTGTACCTGTCCTGGGAGTGTTTGATGGGGACAGTGTAGAGGGAGCTTTACTCTGTATCTACCCCCGTGCTGTACCTGTCCTGGGAGGGTTTGATGGGGGCAGTGTAGAGGGAGCTTTACTCTGAATCTAACCCCATGGTGTACCTGTCCTGGGAGTGTTTGATGCGCACAGTGTAGAGGGAGCTTTACTCTGTATCTAACCCCGTGCTGTACCTGTCCTGGGAGGGTTTGATGGGGGCAGTGTAGAGGGAGATTTACTCTGTATCTAACCCCGTGCTGTAACTGTCCTGTGAGTGTTTGATGGGGACAGTGTAGAGGGAGCCGTACTCTGTATCTAACCCCGTGCCGTACCTGTCCTGGAAGGGTTTGATGGGGGCAGTGTAGAGGGAGCTTTACTCTGTATCTAAGCCCGTGCTGTACCTGTCCTGGGAGTGTTTGATGGGGACAGTGTAGAGGGAGCTTTACTCTGTATCTACCCCCGTGCTGTACCTGTCCTGGGAGTGTTTGATGGGGACAGTGTAGAGGGAGCTTTACTCTGTATCTAACCCCGTGCTGTACCTGTCCTGGGAGGGTTTGATGGGGACAGTGTAGAGGGAGCTTTACTCTGTATTTAACCCCGTGCTGTACCTGTCCTGGGAGTGTTTGATGGGGACAGTGTAGAGGGAGCTTTACTCTGTATCTAACCCCGTGCTGTACCTGTCCTGGGAGTGTTTGATGGGGACAGTGTAGAGGGAGGTTTACTCTGTATCTAACCCCATGCTGTACTTGTCCTGGGAGTGTTTGATGGGGACAGTGTAGAGTGAGATTTACTCTGTATCTAACCCCGCGCTGTACCTGTCCTGGGGGTGTTTGATGGGGACAGTGTAGAGGGAGCTTTACTCTATATCTAACCCCGTGCTCAACTGTCCTGGGAGGGTTTGATGGGGACAGTGTAGAGGGAGCTTTACTCTGTATCTAACCCCGTGCTGTCCCTGTCCTGGGAGTGCTTGATGGGCACAGTGTAGAGGGAGCTTTACTCTGTATCTAACCCCGTCCTGTACGTGTCCTGGGAGGGTTTGATGGGGACAGTGTAGAGGGAGCTTTACTCTGTATCTAACCCTGTGCTGTACCAGTCCTGGGAGTGATTGATGGGGACAGTGTAGTGGAGCTTTACTCTGTATCTAACCCCGTGCTGTACCTGTCCTGGCAGTGTTTGATGGGGACAGTGCAGAGGGAGCTTTACTCTGTATCTAACCCCGTGCCGTACCTGTCCTGGGAGGGTTTGATGGGGGCAGTGTAGAGGGAGCTTTACTCTGTATCTAAGCCCGTGCTGTACCTGTCCTTGGAGTGTTTGATGGGGACAATGTAGAGGGAGCTTTACTCTGTATCTAACCCTGTGCTGTACCAGTCCTGGGAGTGATTGATGGGGACAGTGTAGTGGAGCTTTACTCTGTATCTAACCCCGTGCTGTACCTGTCCTGGGAGTGTATGTTGGGGACAGTGGAGAGGGAGCTTTACTCTGTATCTAACCCCGTGCTGTACCTGTCCTGGGAGTGTTTGACGGGGGCAGTGTAGAGGGAGCTTTACTCTGTATCTAACCCCGTGCTGTACCTGTCCTGGGAGGGTTTGATAGGGGCAGTGTAGAGGGAGCTTTACTCTGTATCTAACCCCATGCTGTACCTGTCCTGGGAGTGTTTGATGCGGACTGTGTAGAGGGAGCTTTACTCTGTATCTAACCCCGTGCCGTACCAGTCCTGGGAGGGTTTGATGGGGGCAGTGTAGAGGCAGCTTTACTCTGTATCTAACCCCGTGCTGTACCTGTCCTGGGAGTGTTTGATGGGAACAGTGTAGAGGGAGCTTTACTCTGTATCTAACCCCGTGCTGTACCTGTCCTGGGAGTGTTTGATGGGGACAGTGTAGAGGGAGGTTTACTCTGTATCTAACCCCGTGCTGTACCTGTCCTGGGAGGGTTTGATGGGGACAGTGTAAAGGGAGCTTTACTCTGTATCTAACCCCGTGCTGTACCTGTCCTGGGAGCTTTTGATGGGGACAGTGGAGAGGGAGTTTTACTCTGTATCTAACCCCGTGCTGTACCTGTCCTGGGAGTGTTTGACGGGGGCAGTGTAGAAGGAGCTTTACTCTGTATCTAACCCCGTGCTGTACCTGTCCTGGGAGGGTTTGATGGGGGCAGTGTAGAGGGAGCTTTACTCTGTATCTAACCCCGTGCTGTACCTGTCCTGGGAGTGTTTGATGCGGACAGTGTAGAGGGAGCTTTACTCTGTATCTAACCCCGTGCTGTACCTGTCCTGGGATGGTTTGATGGGGGCAGTGGAGAGGGAGCTTTACTCTGTATCTAACCCCGTGCTGTACCTGTGTTGGGAGTGTTTGATGGGGACAGTGTAGAGGGAGCCTTACTCTGTACCTAACCTCGTGCCGTACCTGTCCTGGGAGGGTTTGATGGGGGCAGTGCAGAGGGAGCTTTACTCTGTATCTAACCCCGTGCTGTACCTGTCCTGGGAGTGTTTGATGGGGGCAGTGTAGAGGGAGCTTTACTCTGTATCTAACCCCGTGCTGTACCTGTCCTGGGAGTGTTTGATGGGGACAGTGTGGAGGGAGCTTTACTCTGTATCTAACCCCGTCATGTACGTGTCCTGGGAGTGTTTGATGGGGACAGTGTAGAGGGAGCTTAACTCTGTATCTAGCCCCGTGCTGTACCTGTCCTGGGAGGGTTTGATGGGGACAGTGTAGAGGGAGCTTTACTCTGTATCTAACCCCGCGCTGTACCTGTCCTGGGGGTGTTTGATGGGGACAGTGTAGAGGGAGCTTTACTCTGTATCTAACTCCATGCTGTACCTGTCCTGGCAGTGTTTGATGGGGACAGTGCAGAGGGAGCTTTACTCTGTATCTAACCCCGTGCTGTACCTGTCCTGGGAGGGTTTGATGGGGACAGTGTAGAGGGAGCTTTACTCTGTATTTAACCCCGTGCTGTACCTGTCCTGGGAGTGTTTGATGGGGACAGTGTAGAGGGAGCTTTACTCTGTATCTAACCCCGTGCTGTACCTGTCCTGGGAGTGTTTGATGGGGACAGTGTAGAGGGAGGTTTACTCTGTATCTAACCCCATGCTGTACTTGTCCTGGGAGTGTTTGATGGGGACAGTGTAGAGTGAGATTTACTCTGTATCTAACCCCGCGCTGTACCTGTCCTGGGGGTGTTTGATGGGGACAGTGTAGAGGGAGCTTTACTCTGTATCTAACCCCGTGCTCAACTGTCCTGGGAGGGTTTGATGGGGACAGTGTAGAGGGAGCTTTACTCTGTATCTAACCCCGTGCTGTCCCTGTCCTGGGAGTGCTTGATGGGCACAGTGTAGAGGGAGCTTTACTCTGTATCTAACCCCGTGCTGTACATGTCTTGGGAGTGTTTGATGGGGACAGTGTAGAGGGAGCTTTACTCTGTATCTAACCCCGTGCTGTACCTGTCCTGGGAGTGTATGTTGGGGACAGTGGAGAGGGAGCTTTACTCTGTATCTAACCCCGTGCTGTACCTGTCCTGGGAGTGTTTGACGGGGGCAGTGTAGATGGAGCTTTACTCTGAATCTAACCCCGAGGTGTACCTGTCCTGGGAGTGTTTGATGCGCACAGTGTAGAGGGAGCTTTACTCTGTATCTAACCCCGTGCTGTACCTGTCCTGGGAGGGTTTGATGGCGGCAGTGTAGAGGGAGCGTTACTCTGTATCTAACCCCGTGCTGTAACTGTCCTGTGAGTGTTTGATGGGGACAGTGAAGAGGGAGCCTTACTCTGTATCTAACCCCGTGCCGTACCTGTCCTGGGAGGGTTTGATGGGGGCAGTGTAGAGGGAGCTTTACTCTGTATCTAAGCCCGTGCTGTACCTGTCCTGGGAGTGTTTGATGGGGACAGTGTAGAGGGAGCTTTACTCTGTATCTACCCCCGTGCTGTACCTGTCCTGGGAGTGTTTGATGGGGACAGTGTAGAGGGAGCTTTACTCTGTATCTAACCCCGTGCTCTACCTGTCATGGGAGGGTTTGATGGGGACAGTGTAAAGGGAACTTTACTCTGTATCTAACCCCGTGCTGTACCTGTCCTGGGAGCGTTTGATGGTGACAATGTAGAGGGAGATTTACTCTGTATCTAACCCCGTGCTGTACCTGTCCTGGGAGTGTTTGATGGGGACAGTGTAGAGGGAGGTTTTCTCTGTACCTAACCCCGTGCTGTACCTGTCCTGGGATTGGTTGATGGGGACAGTGTAGAGGGAGCTTTACTCTGTATCTAACCCCGTGCTGTATCTGTCCTAGGAGTGTTTGATGGAGACAGTGTAGAGGGAGCTTTACTCTGTATCTAAGCCCGTGCCGTACCTGTCCTGGGAGGGTTTGATGGGGGCAGTGTAGAGGGAGCTCTACTCTGTATCTAACCCCGTGCTGTACCTGTCCTGGGAGTGTTTGATGGGGACAGTGTAGAGGGAGCTTTACTCTGTATCTAACCCCGTGCTGTACCTGTCCTGTGAGTGTTTGATGGGGTCAGTGTAGAGGGAGCTTTACTCTGTATCTAACCCCGTGCTGTACATGTCCTGCGAGGGTTTGATGGGGACAGTGTAAAGGGAGCTTTACTCTGTATCTAACCCCGTGCTGTGCCTGTCCTGGGAGTGTTTGATGGGGACAGTGGAGAGGGAGCTTTACTCTGTATCTGACGCCATGCTGTACCTGTCCTTGGAGTGTTTGACGGGGGCAGTGTAGAGGGAGCTTAACTCTGTATCTAACTCCGTGCTGTACCTGTCCTGGGAGGGTTTGATGGGGGCAGTGTAGAGGGAGCTTTACTCTGTATCTAACCCCGTGCTGTACCTGTCTTGGGTGTGTTTGATGGGGACAGTGTAGAGGGAGCTTTACTCTGTATCTAACCCCGTGCTGTACCTGTCCTGGGAGTGTATGCTGGGGACAGTGGAGAGGGAGCTTTACTCTGTATCTAACCCCGTGCTGTACCTGTCCTGGGAGTGTTTGAAGGGGGCAGTGTAGAGGGAGTTTTACTCTGTATCTAACCCCGTACTGTACCTGTCCTGGGAGGGTTTGATGGGGGCAGTGTAGAGGGAGCTTTACTCTGAATCTAACCCCATGGTGTACCTGTCCTGGGAGTGTTTGATGCGCACAGTGTAGAGGGAGCTTTACTCTGTATCTAACCCCGTGCTGTACCTGTCCTGGGAGGGTTTGATGGGGGCAGTGTAGAGGGAGCGTTACTCTGTATCTAACCCCGTGCTGTAACTGTCCTGTGAGTGTTTGATGGGGATAGTGTAGAGGGAGCCGTACTCTGTATCTAACCCCGTGCCGTACCTGTCCTGGAAGGGTTTGATGGGGGCAGTGTAGAGGGAGCTTTACTCTGTATCTAAGCCCGTGCTGTACCTGTCCTGGGAGTGTTTGATGGGGACAGTGTAGAGGGAGCTTTACTCTGTATCTACCCCCGTGCTGTACCTGTCCTGGGAGTGTTTGATGGGGACAGTGTAGAGGGAGCTTTACTCTGTATCTAACCCCGTGCTCTACCTGTCATGGGAGGGTTTGATGGGGACAGTGTAAAGGGAACTTTACTCTGTATCTAACCCCGTGCTGTACCTGTCCTGGGAGCGTTTGATGGTGACAATGTAGAGGGAGATTTACTCTGTATCTAACCCCGTGCTGTACCTGTCCTGGGAGTGTTTGATGGGGACAGTGTAGAGGGAGGTTTACTCTGTACCTCACCCCGTGCTGTACCTGTCCTGGGATTGGTTGATGGGGACAGTGTAGAGGGAGCTTTACTCTGTATCTAACCCCGTGCTGTATCTGTCCTAGGAGTGTTTGATGGAGACAGTGTAGAGGGAGCTTTACTCTGTATCTAACCCCGTGCCGTACCTGTCCTGGGAGGGTTTGATGGGGGTAGTGTAGAGGGAGCTTTACTCTGTATCTAACCCCGTGCTGTACCTGTCCTGGGAGTGTTTGATGGGGACAGTGTAGTGGGAGCTTTACTCTGTATCTAACCCCGTGCTGTACCTGTCCTGGGAGTGTTTGATGGGGACAGTGTAGAGGGAGCTTTACTCTGTATCTAACCCCGTGCTGTACCTGTCCTGCGAGGGTTTGATGGGGACAGTGTAAAGGGAGCTTTACTCTGTATCTAACCCCGTGCTGTACCTGTCCTGGGAGTGTTTGATGGGGACAGTGGAGAGGGAGCTTTACTCTGTATCTAACCCCGTGCTCTATCTGTCCTTGGAGTGTTTGACGGGGGCAGTGTAGAGGGAGCTTAACTCTGTATCTAACCCCGTGCTGTACCTGTCCTGGGAGGGTTTGATGGGGGCAGTGCAGAGGGAGCTTTACTCTGTATCTAACCCCGTGCTGTACCTGTCCTGGGAGTGTTTGACGGGGACAGTGTAGAGGGAGCTTTACTCTGTATCTAACCCCGTGCTGTACCTGTCCTGGGAGGGTTTGATGGGGGCAGTGTAGAGGGAGCTTTACTCTGTATCTAACCCCGTGCTGTACCTGTCCTGGGAGTGTTTGATGCGGACAGTGTAGAGGGAGCTTTACTCTGTATCTAACCTCGTGCTGTACCTGTCCTGGGATGGTTTGATGGGGGCAGTGTAGAGGGAGCTTTACTCTGTATCTAACCCCGTGCTGTACCTGCGTTGGGAGTGTTTGATGGGGACAGTGTAGAGGGAGCCTTACTCTGTACCTAACCCCGTGCCGTACCTGTCCTGGGAGGGTTTGATGGGAGCAGTGCAGAGGGAGCTTTACTCTGTATCTAACCCCGTGCTGTACCTGTCCTGGGAGTGTTTGATGGGGACAGTGTAGAGGGAGCTTTTCTCTGTATCTAACCCCGTGCTGTACCTGTCCTGGGAGTGTTTGATGGGGACAGTGTAGAGGGAGCTTTACTCTGTATCTAACCCCGTGCTGTACCTGACCTGGGAGGGTTTGATGGGGACAGTGTAAAGGGAGCTTTACTCTGTATCTAACCCCGTGCTGTACCTGTCCTGGGAGCGTTTGATGGGGACAGTGGAGAGGGAGCTTTACTCTGTATCTAACCCCGTGCTGTACCTGTCCTGGGAGTGTTTGATGCGGACAGTGTAGAGGGAGCTTTACTCAGTATCTAACCCCGTGCTGTACCTGTCCTGGGAGGGTTTGATGGGGGCAGTGTAGAGGGAGCTTTACTCTGTATCTAACCCCGTGCTGTACCTGTGTTGGGAGTGTTTGATGGCGACAGTGTAGAGGGAGCCTTACTCTGTACCTAACCCCGTACGTACCTGTCCTGGGAGGGTTTGATGGGGGCAGTGTAGAGGGAGCTTTACTCTGTATCTAACCCCGTGCTGTACCTGTCCTGGGAGTGTTTGATGGGGACAGTGTGGAGGGAGCTTTACTCTGTATCTAACCCCGTCCTGTACGTGTCCTGGGAGTGTTTGATGGGGACAGTGTCAAGGGAGCTTTACTCTGTATCTAGCCCCGTGCTGTACCTGTCCTGGGAGGGTTTGATGGGGACAGTGTAGAGGGAGCTTTACTCTGCATCTAACCCCGCGCTGTACCTGTCCTGGGGGTGTTTGATGCGGACAGTGTAGAGGGAGCTTTACTCTGTATCTAACTCCATGCTTTACCTGTCCTGGCAGTGTTTGATGGGGACAGTGCAGAGGGAGCTTTACTCTGTATCTAACCCCGTGCCGTACCTGTCCTGGGAGGGTTTGATGGGGGCAGTGTAGAGGGAGCTTTACTCTGCATCTAACCCCGCGCTGTACCTGTCCTGGGGGTGTTTGATGCGGACAGTGTAGAGGGAGCTTTACTCTGTATCTAACTCCATGCTTTACCTGTCCTGGCAGTGTTTGATGGGGACAGTGCAGAGGGAGCTTTACTCTGTATCTAACCCCGTACGTACCTGTCCTGGGAGGGTTTGATGGGGGCAGTGTAGAGGGAGCTTTACTCTGTATCTAACCCCGTGCTGTACCTGTCCTGGGAGTGTTTGATGGGGACAGTGTGGAGGGAGCTTTACTCTGTATCTAACCCCGTCCTGTACGTGTCCTGGGAGTGTTTGATGGGGACAGTGTCAAGGGAGCTTTACTCTGTATCTAGCCCCGTGCTGTACCTGTCCTGGGAGGGTTTGATGGGGACAGTGTAGAGGGAGCTTTACTCTGCATCTAACCCCGCGCTGTACCTGTCCTGGGGGTGTTTGATGCGGACAGTGTAGAGGGAGCTTTACTCTGTATCTAACTCCATGCTTTACCTGTCCTGGCAGTGTTTGATGGGGACAGTGCAGAGGGAGCTTTACTCTGTATCTAACCCCGTGCCGTACCTGTCCTGGGAGGGTTTGATGGGGGCAGTGTAGAGGGAGCTTTACTCTGTATCTAAGCCCGTGCTGTACCTGTCCTTGGAGTGTTTGATGGGGACAGAGTAGAGGGAGCTTTACTCTGTATCTAACCCTGTGCTGTACCAGTCCTGGGAGTGATTGATGGGGACAGTGTAGTGGAGCTTTACTCTGTATCTAACCCCGTGCTGTACCTGTCCTGGGAGTGTATGTTGGGGACAGTGGAGAGGGAGCTTTACTCTGTATCTAACCCCGTGCTGTACCTGTCCTGGGAGTGTTTGACGGGGGCAGTGTAGAGGGAGCTTTACTCTGTATCTAACCCCGTGCTGTACTTGTCCTGGGAGGGTTTGATAGGGGCAGTGTAGAGGGAGCTTTACTCTGTATCTAACCCCATGCTGTACCTGTCCTGGGAGTGTTTGATGCGGACTGTGTAGAGGGAGCTTTACTCTGTATCTAACCCCGTGCCGTACCTGTCCTGGGAGGGTTTGATGGGGGCAGTGTAGAGGGAGCTTTACTCTGTATCTAACCCCGTGCTGTACCTGTCCTGGGAGTGTTTGATGGGAACAGTGTAGAGGGAGCTTTACTCTGTATCTAACCCCGTGCTGTACCTGTCCTGGGAGTGTTTGATGGGGACAGTGTAGAGGGAGGTTTACTCTGTATCTAACCCCGTGCTGTACCTGTCCTGGGAGGGTTTGATGGGGACAGTGTAAAGGGAGCTTTACTCTGTATCTAACCCCGTGCTGTACCTGTCCTGGGAGCGTTTGATGGGGACAGTGGAGAGGGAGTTTTACTCTGTATCTAACCCCGTGCTGTACCTGTCCTGGGAGTGTTTGACGGGGGCAGTGTAGAAGGAGCTTTACTCTGTATCTAACCCCGTGCTGTACCTGTCCTGGGAGGGTTTGATGGGGGCAGTGTAGAGGGAGCTTTACTCTGTATCTAACCCCGTGCTGTACCTGTCCTGGGAGTGTTTGATGCGGACAGTGTAGAGGGAGCTTTACTCTGTATCTAACCCCGTGCTGTACCTGTCCTGGGATGGTTTGATGGGGGCAGTGTAGAGGGAGCTTTACTCTGTACCTAACCTCGTGCCGTACCTGACCTGGGAGGGTTTGATGGGGGCAGTGTAGAGGGAGCTTTACTCTGAATCTAACCCCGTGCTGTACCTGTCCTGGGAGTGTTTGATGGGGACAGTGTAGAGGGATTTTTCTCTGTATCTAACCCCGTGCTGTACCTGTCCTGGGAGTGTTTGATGGGGACAGTGTAGAGGGAGCTTTACTCTGTATCTAACCCCGTGCTGTACCTGACCTGGGAGGGTTTGATGGGGACAGTGTAAAGGGAGCTTTACTCTGTATCTAACCCCGTGCTGTACCTGTCCTGGGAGCGTTTGATGGGGACAGTGGAGAGGGAGCTTTACTCTGTATCTAACCCCGTGCTGTACCTGTCCTGGGAGTGTTTGATGCGGACAGTGTAGAGGGAGCTTTACTCAGTATCTAACCCCGTGCTGTACCTGTCCTGGGAGGGTTTGATGGGGGCAGTGTAGAGGGAGCTTTACTCTGTATCTAACCCCGTGCTGTACCTGTGTTGGGAGTGTTTGATGGCGACAGTGTAGAGGGAGCCTTACTCTGTACCTAACCCCGTGCTGTACCTGTCCTGGGAGTGTTTGATGGGGACAGTGTAGAGGGAGCTTTACTCTGTATCTAACCCCGTGCTGTACCTGTCCTGGGAGTGTTTGATGGGGACAGTGTGGAGGGAGCTTTACTCTGTATCTAACCCCGTCATGTACGTGTCCTGGGAGTGTTTGATGGGGACAGTGGAGAGGGAGCTTAACTCTGTATCTAGCCCCGTGCTGTACCTGTCCTGGGAGGGTTTGATGGGGACAGTGTAGAGGGAGCTTTACTCTGTATCTAACCCCGTGCCGTACCTGTCCTGGGAGGGTTTGATGGGGGCAGTGTAGAGGGAGCTTTACTCTGTATCTAAGCCCGTACTGTACCTGTCCTGGGAGTGTTTGATGGGGACAGTGTAGAGGGAGCTTTACTCTGTATCTACCCCCGTGCTGTACCTGTCCTGGGAGTGTTTGATGGGGACAGTGTAGAGGGAGCTTTACTCTGTATCTAACCCCGTGCTCTACCTGTCATGGGAGGGTTTGATGGGGACAGTGTAAAGGGAACTTTACTCTGTATCTAACCCCGTGCTGTACCTGTCCTGGGAGCGTTTGATGGTGACAATGTAGAGGGAGATTTACTCTGTATCTAACCCCGTGCTGCACCTGTCCTGGGATTGGTTGATGGGGACAGTGTACAGGGAGCTTTACTCTGTATCTAACCCCGTGCTGTATCTGTCCTAGGAGTGTTTGATGGAGACAGTGTAGAGGGAGCTTTACTCTGTATCTAACCCCGTGCCGTACCTGTCCTGGGAGGGTTTGATGGGGGCAGTGTAGAGGGAGCTTTACTCTGTATCTAACCCTGTGCTGTACCTGTCCTGGGAGTGTTTGATGGGGACAGTGTAGAGGGAGCTTTACTCTGTATCTAACCCCGTGCTGTACCTGTCCTGGGAGTGTTTGATGGGGACAGTGGAGAGGGAGCTTTACTCTGTATCTGACACCATGCTGTACCTGTCCTTGGAGTGTTTGACGGGGGCAGTGTAGAGGGAGCTTAACTCTGTATCTAACTCCGTGCTGTACCTGTCCTGGGAGGGTTTGATGGGGGCAGTGTAGGGGGAGCTTTACTCTGTATCTAACCCCGTGCTGTACCTGTCCTGGGAGTGTTTGATGCGGACAGAGTAGAGGGAACTTTACTCTGTATCAAACCCCGTGCTGTACCTGTCCTGGGAGGGTTTGATGGGGACAGTGTAAAGGGAGCTTTACTCTGTATCTAACCCCGTGCTGTACCTGTCCTGGGAGTGTTTGATGGGGACAGTGGAGAGGGAGCTTTACTCTGTATCTAACCCCGTGCTGTACCTGTCCTGGGAGTGTTTGACGGGGGCAGTGTAGAGGGAGCTTTACTCTGTATCTAACCCCGTGCTGTACCTGTCCTGGGAGGGTTTGATGTGGGCAGTGTAGAGGGAGCTTTACTCTGTATCTAACCCCGTGCTCAACTGTCCTGGGAGGGTTTGATGGGGACAGTGTAGAGGGAGCTTTACTCTGTATCTAACCCCGTGCTGTACCTGTCTTGGGTGTGTTTGATGGGGACAGTGTAGAGGGAGCTTTACTCTGTATCTAACCCCGTGCTGTACCTGTCCTGGGAGTGTATGCTAGGGACAGTGGAGAGGGAGCTTTACTCTGTATCTAACCCCGTGCTGTACCTGTCCTGGGAGTGTTTGACGGGGGCAGTGTAGAGGGAGTTTTACTCTGTATCTAACCCCGTGCTGTACCTGTCCTGGGAGGGTTTGATGGGGGCAGTGTAGAGGGAGCTTTACTCTGAATCTAACCCCATGGTGTACCTGTCCTGGGAGTGTTTGATGCGCACAGTGTAGAGGGAGCTTTACTCTGTATCTAACCCCGTGCTGTACCTGTCCTGGGAGGGTTTGATGGGGGCAGTGTAGAGGGAGCGTTACTCTGTATCTAACCCCGTGCTGTAACTGTCCTGTGAGTGTTTGATGGGGACAGTGTAGAGGGAGCCGTACTCTGTATCTAACCCCGTGCCGTACCTGTCCTGGAAGGGTTTGATGGGGGCAGTGTAGAGGGAGCTTTACTCTGTATCTAAGCCCGTGCTGTACCTGTCCTGGGAGTGTTTGATGGGGACAGTGTAGAGGGAGCTTTACTCTGTATCTACCCCCGTGCTGTACCTGTCCTGGGAGTGTTTGATGGGGACAGTGTAGAGGGAGCTTTACTCTGTATCTAACCCCGTGCTCTACCTGTCATGGGAGGGTTTGATGGGGACAGTGTAAAGGGAACTTTACTCTGTATCTAACCCCGTGCTGTACCTGTCCTGGGAGCGTTTGATGGTGACAATGTAGAGGGAGATTTACTCTGTATCTAACCCCGTGCTGTACCTGTCCTGGGAGTGTTTGATGGGGACAGTGTAGAGGGAGGTTTACTCTGTACCTAACCCCGTGCTGTACCTGTCCTGGGATTGGTTGATGGGGACAGTGTAGAGGGAGCTTTACTCTGTATCTAACCCCGTGCTGTATCTGTCCTAGGAGTGTTTGATGGAGACAGTGTAGAGGGAGCTTTACTCTGTATCTAACCCCGTGCCGTACCTGTCCTGGGAGGGTTTGATGGGGGCAGTGTAGAGGGAGCTTAACTCTGTATCTAACCCCGTGCTGTACCTGTCCTGGGATTGTTTGATGGGGACAGTGTAGTGGGAGCTTTACTCTGTATCTAACCCCGTGCTGTACCTGTCCTGGGAGTGTTTGATGGGGACAGTGTAGAGGGAGCTTTACTCTGTATCTAACCCCGTGCTGTACCTGTCCTGCGAGGGTTTGATGGGGACAGTGTAAAGGGAGCTTTACTCTGTATCTAACCCCGTGCTGTACCTGTCCTGGGAGTGTTTGATGGGGACAGTGGAGAGGGAGCTTTACTCTGTATCTAACCCCGTGCTCTATCTGTCCTTGGAGTGTTTGACGGGGGCAGTGTAGAGGGAGCTTAACTCTGTATCTAACCCCGTGCTGTACCTGTCCTGGGAGGGTTTGATGGGGGCAGTGCAGAGGGAGCTTTACTCTGTATCTAGCCCCGTGCTGTACCTGTCCTGGGAGGGTTTGATGGGGACAGTGTAGAGGGAGCTTTACTCTGTATCTAACCCCGTGCTGTACCTGTCCTGGGAGTGTTTGACGGGGACAGTTTAGAGGGAGCTTTACTCTGTATCTAACCCCGTGCTGTACCTGTCCTGGGAGGGTTTGATGGGGGCAGTGTAGAGGGAGCTTTACTCTGTATCTAACCCCGTGCTGTACCTGTCCTGGGAGTGTTTGATGCGGACAGTGTAGAGGGAGCTTTACTCTGTATCTAACCCCGTGCTGTACCTGTCCTGGGATGGTTTGATGGGGGCAGTGTAGAGGGAGCTTTACTCTGTATCTAACCCCGTGCTGTACCTGTGTTGGGAGTGTTTGATGGGGACAGTGTAGAGGGAGCCTTACTCTGTATCTAACCCCGTGCCGTACCTGTCCTGGGAGGGTTTGATGGGGGCAGTGTAGAGGGAGCGTTACTCTGTATCTAACCCCGTGCTGTAACTGTCCTGTGAGTGTTTGATGGGGACAGTGTAGAGGGAGCCGTACTCTGTATCTAACCCCGTGCCGTACCTGTCCTGGAAGGGTTTGATGGGGGCAGTGTAGAGGGAGCTTTACTCTGTATCTAAGCCCGTGCTGTACCTGTCCTGGGAGTGTTTGATGGGGACAGTGTAGAGGGAGCTTTACTCTGTATCTACCCCCGTGCTGTACCTGTCCTGGGAGTGTTTGATGGGGACAGTGTAGAGGGAGCTTTACTCTGTATCTAACCCCGTGCTCTACCTGTCATGGGAGGGTTTGATGGGGACAGTGTAAAGGGAACTTTACTCTGTATCTAACCCCGTGCTGTACCTGTCCTGGGAGCGTTTGATGGTGACAATGTAGAGGGAGATTTACTCTGTATCTAACCCCGTGCTGTACCTGTCCTGGGAGTGTTTGATGGGGACAGTGTAGAGGGAGGTTTACTCTGTACCTAACCCCGTGCTGTACCTGTCCTGGGATTGGTTGATGGGGACAGTGTAGAGGGAGCTTTACTCTGTATCTAACCCCGTGCTGTATCTGTCCTAGGAGTGTTTGATGGAGACAGTGTAGAGGGAGCTTTACTCTGTATCTAACCCCGTGCCGTACCTGTCCTGGGAGGGTTTGATGGGGGCAGTGTAGAGGGAGCTTAACTCTGTATCTAACCCCGTGCTGTACCTGTCCTGGGATTGTTTGATGGGGACAGTGTAGTGGGAGCTTTACTCTGTATCTAACCCCGTGCTGTACCTGTCCTGGGAGTGTTTGATGGGGACAGTGTAGAGGGAGCTTTACTCTGTATCTAACCCCGTGCTGTACCTGTCCTGCGAGGGTTTGATGGGGACAGTGTAAAGGGAGCTTTACTCTGTATCGAACCCCGTGCTCTATCTGTCCTTGGAGTGTTTGACGGGGGCAGTGTAGAGGGAGCTTAACTCTGTATCTAACCCCGTGCTGTACCTGTCCTGGGAGGGTTTGATGGGGACAGTGTAAAGGGAGCTTTACTCTGTATCGAACCCCGTGCTCTATCTGTCCTTGGAGTGTTTGACGGGGGCAGTGTAGAGGGAGCTTAACTCTGTATCTAACCCCGTGCTGTACCTGTCCTGGGAGGGTTTGATGGGGGCAGTGTAGAGGGAGCTTTACTCTGTATCTAACCCCGTGCTGTACCTGTCCTGGGAGTGTTTGATGCGGACAGTGTAGAGGGAGCTTTACTCTGTATCTAACCCCGTGCTGTACCTGTCCTGGGATGGTTTGATGGGGGCAGTGTAGAGGGAGCTTTACTCTGTATCTAACCCCGTGCTGTACCTGTGTTGGGAGTGTTTGATGGGGACAGTGTAGAGGGAGCCTTACTCTGTATCTAACCCCGTGCCGTACCTGTCCTGGGAGGGTTTGATGGGGGCAGTGTAGAGGGAGCTTTACTCTGTATCTAAGCCCGTACTGTACCTGTCCTGGGAGTGTTTGATGGGGACAGTGTAGAGGGAGCTTTACTCTGTATCTACCCCCGTGCTGTACCTGTCCTGGGAGTGTTTGATGGGGACAGTGTAGAGGGAGCTTTACTCTGTATCTAACCCCGTGCTCTACCTGTCATGGGAGGGTTTGATGGGGACAGTGTAAAGGGAACTTTACTCTGTATCTAACCCCGTGCTGTACCTGTCCTGGGAGCGTTTGATGGTGACAATGTAGAGGGAGATTTACTCTGTATCTAACCCCGTGCTGCACCTGTCCTGGGATTGGTTGATGGGGACAGTGTAGAGGGAGCTTTACTCTGTATCTAACCCCGTGCTGTATCTGTCCTAGGAGTGTTTGATGGAGACAGTGTAGAGGGAGCTTTACTCTGTATCTAACCCCGTGCCGTACCTGTCCTGGGAGGGTTTGATGGGGGCAGTGTAGAGGGAGCTTTACTCTGTATCTAACCCTGTGCTGTACCTGTCCTGGGAGTGTTTGATGGGGACAGTGTAGAGGGAGCTTTACTCTGTATCTAACCCCGTGCTGTACCTGTCCTGGGAGTGTTTGATGGGGACAGTGTAGAGGGAGCTTTACTCTGTATCTAACCCCGTGCTGTACCTGTCCTGCGAGGGTTTGATGGGGACAGTGTAAAGGGAGCTTTACTCTGTATCTAACCCCGTGCTGTACCTGTCCTGGGAGTGTTTGATGGGGACAGTGGAGAGGGAGCTTTACTCTGTATCTGACACCATGCTGTACCTGTCCTTGGAGTGTTTGACGGGGGCAGTTTGGAGGGAGCTTAACTCTGTATCTAACTCCGTGCTGTACCTGTCCAGGGAGGGTTTGATGGGGGCAGTGTAGGGGGAGCTTTACTCTGTATCTAACCCCGTGCTGTACCTGTCCTGGGAGTGTTTGATGCGGACAGAGTAGAGGGAACTTTACTCTGTATCTAACCCCGTGCTGTACCTGTCCTGGGAGGGTTTGATGGGGACAGTGTAAAGGGAGCTTTACTCTGTATCTAACCCCGTGCTGTACCTGTCCTGGGAGTGTTTGATGGGGACAGTGGAGAGGGAGCTTTACTCTGTATCTAACCCCGTGCTGTACCTGTCCTGGGAGTGTTTGACGGGGGCAGTGTAGAGGGAGCTTTACTCTGTATCTAACCCCGTGCTGTACCTGTCCTGGGAGGGTTTGATGTGGGCAGTGTAGAGGGAGCTTTACTCTGTATCTAACCCCGTGCTCAACTGTCCTGGGAGGGTTTGATGGGGACAGTGTAGAGGGAGCTTTACTCTGTATCTAACCCCGTGCTGTACCTGTCTTGGGTGTGTTTGATGGGGACAGTGTAGAGGGAGCTTTACTCTGTATCTAACCCCGTGCTGTACCTGTCCTGGGAGTGTATGCTGGGGACAGTGGAGAGGGAGCTTTACTCTGTATCTAACCCCGTGCTGTACCTGTCCTGGGAGTGTTTGACGGGGGCAGTGTAGAGGGAGTTTTACTCTGTATCTAACCCCGTGCTGTACCTGTCCTGGGAGGGTTTGATGGGGGCAGTGTAGAGGGAGCTTTACTCTGAATCTAACCCCATGGTGTACCTGTCCTGGGAGTGTTTGATGCGCACAGTGTAGAGGGAGCTTTACTCTGTATCTAACCCCGTGCTGTACCTGTCCTGGGAGGGTTTGATGGGGGCAGTGTAGAGGGAGCGTTACTCTGTATCTAACCCCGTGCTGTAACTGTCCTGTGAGTGTTTGATGGGGACAGTGTAGAGGGAGCCGTACTCTGTATCTAACCCCGTGCCGTACCTGTCCTGGAAGGGTTTGATGGGGGCAGTGTAGAGGGAGCTTTACTCTGTATCTAAGCCCGTGCTGTACCTGTCCTGGGAGTGTTTGATGGGGACAGTGTAGAGGGAGCTTTACTCTGTATCTACCCCCGTGCTGTACCTGTCCTGGGAGTGTTTGATGGGGACAGTGTAGAGGGAGCTTTACTCTGTATCTAACCCCGTGCTCTACCTGTCATGGGAGGGTTTGATGGGGACAGTGTAAAGGGAACTTTACTCTGTATCTAACCCCGTGCTGTACCTGTCCTGGGAGCGTTTGATGGTGACAATGTAGAGGGAGATTTACTCTGTATCTAACCCCGTGCTGTACCTGTCCTGGGAGTGTTTGATGGGGACAGTGTAGAGGGAGGTTTACTCTGTACCTAACCCCGTGCTGTAACTGTCCTGGGATTGGTTGATGGGGACAGTGTAGAGGGAGCTTTACTCTGTATCTAACCCCGTGCTGTATCTGTCCTAGGAGTGTTTGATGGAGACAGTGTAGAGGGAGCTTTACTCTGTATCTAACCCCGTGCCGTACCTGTCCTGGGAGGGTTTGATGGGGACAGTGTAGAGGGAGCTTAACTCTGTATCTAACCCCGTGCTGTACCTGTCCTGGGATTGTTTGATGGGGACAGTGTAGTGGGAGCTTTACTCTGTATCTAACCCCGTGCTGTACCTGTCCTGGGAGTGTTTGATGGGGACAGTGTAGAGGGAGCTATACTCTGTATCTAACCCCGTGCTGTACCTGCCCTGCGAGGGTTTGATGGGGACAGTGTAAAGGGAGCTTTACTCTGTATCTAACCCCGTGCTGTACCTGTCCTGGGAGTGTTTGATGGGGACAGTGGAGAGGGAGCTTTACTCTGTATCTAACCCCGTGCTCTATCTGTCCTTGGAGTGTTTGACGGGGGCAGTGTAGAGGGAGCTTAACTCTGTATCTAACCCCGTGCTGTACCTGTCCTGGGAGGGTTTGATGGGGGCAGTGCAGAGGGAGCTTTACTCTGTATCTAGCCCCGTGCTGTACCTGTCCTGGGAGGGTTTGATGGGGACAGTGTAGAGGGAGCTTTACTCTGTATCTAACCCCGTGCTGTACCTGTCCTGGGAGTGTTTGACGGGGACAGTTTAGAGGGAGCTTTACTCTGTATCTAACCCCGTGCTGTACCTGTCCTGGGAGGGTTTGATGGGGGCAGTGTAGAGGGAGCTTTACTCTGTATCTAACCCCGTGCTGTACCTGTCCTGGGAGTGTTTGATGCGGACAGTGTAGAGGGAGCTTTACTCTGTATCTAACCCCGTGCTGTACCTGTCCTGGGATGGTTTGATGGGGGCAGTGTAGAGGGAGCTTTACTCTGTATCTAACCCCGTGCTGTACCTGTGTTGGGAGTGTTTGATGGGGACAGTGTAGAGGGAGCCTTACTCTGTATCTAACCCCGTGCCGTACCTGTCCTGGGAGGGTTTGATGGGGACAGTGTAGAGGGAGCTTTACTCTGTATCTACCCCCGTGCTGTACCTGTCCTGGGAGTGTTTGATGGGGACAGTGTAGAGGGAGCTTTACTCTGTATCTAACCCCGTGCTCTACCTGTCATGGGAGGGTTTGATGGGGACAGTGTAAAGGGAACTTTACTCTGTATCTAACCCCGTGCTGTACCTGTCCTCGGAGCGTTTGATGGTGACAATGTAGAGGGAGATTTACTCTGTATCTAACCCCGTGCTGTACCTGTCCTGGGAGTGTTTGATGGGGACAGTGTAGAGGGAGGTTTACTCTGTACCTAACCCCGTGCTGTACCTGTCCTGGGATTGGTTGATGGGGACAGTGTAGAGGGAGCTTTACTCTGTATCTAACCCCGTGCTGTATCTGTCCTAGGAGTGTTTGATGGAGACAGTGTAGAGGGAGCTTTACTCTGTATCTAACCCCGTGCCGTACCTGTCCTGGGAGGGTTTGATGGGGGCAGTGTAGAGGGAGCTTAACTCTGTATCTAACCCCGTGCTGTACCTGTCCTGGGATTGTTTGATGGGGACAGTGTAGTGGGAGCTTTACTCTGTATCTAACCCCGTGCTGTACCTGTCCTGGGAGTGTTTGATGGGGACAGTGTAGAGGGAGCTTTACTCTGTATCTAACCCCGTGCTGTACCTGTCCTGCGAGGGTTTGATGGGGACAGTGTAAAGGGAGCTTTACTCTGTATCGAACCCCGTGCTCTATCTGTCCTTGGAGTGTTTGACGGGGGCAGTGTAGAGGGAGCTTAACTCTGTATCTAACCCCGTGCTGTACCTGTCCTGGGAGGGTTTGATGGGGGCAGTGCAGAGGGAGCTTTACTCTGTATCTAGCCCCGTGCTGTACCTGTCCTGGGAGGGTTTGATGGGGACAGTGTAGAGGGAGCTTTACTCTGTATCTAACCCCGTGCTGTACCTGTCCTGGGAGTGTTTGACGGGGACAGTTTAGAGGGAGCTTTACTCTGTATCTAACCCCGTGCTGTACCTGTCCTGGGAGGGTTTGATGGGGGCAGTGTAGAGGGAGCTTTACTCTGTATCTAACCCCGTGCTGTACCTGTGTTGGGAGTGTTTGATGGGGACAGTGTAGAGGGAGCCTTACTCTGTATCTAACCCCGTGCCGTACCTGTCCTGGGAGGGTTTGATGGGGGCAGTGTAGGGAGCTTTACTCTGTATCTGAGCCCGTGCTGTACCTGTCCTTGGAGTGTTTGATGGGGACAGTGTAGAGGGAGCTTTACTCTGTATCTAACCCTGTGCTGTACCAGTCCTGGGAGTGATTGATGGGGACAGTGTAGTGGAGCTTTACTCTGTATCTAACCCCGTGCTGTACCTGTCCTGGGAGTGTATGTTGGGTACAGTGGAGAGGGAGCTTTACTCTGTATCTAACCCCGTGCTGTACCTGTCCTGGGAGTGTTTGACGGGGGCAGTGTAGAGGGAGCTTTACTCTGTATCTAACCCCGTGCTGTACCTGTCCTGGGAGGGTTGGATAGGGGCAGTGTAGAGGGAGCTTTACTCTGTATCTAACCCCATGCTGTACCTGTCCTGGGAGTGTTTGATGCGGACTGTGTAGAGGGAGCTTTACTCTGTATCTAACCCCGTGCCGTACCTGTCCTGGGAGGGTTTGATGGGGGCAGTGTAGAGGGAGCTTTACTCTGTATCTAACCCCGTGCTGTACCTGTCCTGGGAGTGTTTGATGGGAACAGTGTAGAGGGAGCTTTACTCTGTATCTAACCCCGTGCTGTACCTGTCCTGGGAGTGTTTGATGGGGACAGTGTAGAGGGAGGTTTACTCTGTATCTAACCCCGTGCTGTACCTGTCCTGGGAGGGTTTGATGGGGACAGTGTAAAGGGAGCTTTACTCTGTATCTAACCCCGTGCTGTACCTGTCCTGGGAGCGTTTGATGGGGACAGTGGAGGGGGAGTTTTACTCTGTATCTAACCCCGTGCTGTACCTGTCCTGGGAGTGTTTGACGGGGGCAGTGTAGAAGGAGCTTTACTCTGTATCTAACCCCGTGCTGTACCTGTCCTGGGAGGGTTTGATGGGGGCAGTGTAGAGGGAGCTTTACTCTGTATCTAACCCCGTGCTGTACCTGTCCTGGGAGTGTTTGATGCGGACAGTGTAGAGGGAGCTTTACTCTGTATCTAACCCCGTGCTGTACCTGTCCTGGGATGGTTTGATGGGGGCAGTGTAGAGGGAGCTTTACTCTGTATCTAACCCCGTGCTGTACCTGTGTTGGGAGTGTTTGATGGCGACAGTGTAGAGGGAGCCTTACTCTGTACCTAACCCCGTGCGTACCTGTCCTGGGAGGGTTTGATGGGGGCAGTGTAGAGGGAGCTTTACTCTGTATCTAACCCCGTGCTGTACCTGTCCTGGGAGTGTTTGATGGGGACAGTGTGGAGGGAGCTTTACTCTGTATCTAACCCCGTCCTGTACGTGTCCTGGGAGTGTTTGATGGGGACAGTGTCGAGGGAGCTTTACTCTGTATCTACCCCCGTGCTGTACCTGTCCTGGGAGGGTTTGATGGGGACAGTGTAGAGGGAGCTTTACTCTGCATCTAACCCCGCGCTGTACCTGTCCTGGGGGTGTTTGATGCGGACAGTGTAGAGGGAGCTTTACTCTGTATCTAACTCCATGCTGTACCTGTCCTGGCAGTGTTTGATGGGGACAGTGCAGAGGGAGCTTTACTCTGTATCTAACCCCGTGCCGTACCTGTCCTGGGAGGGTTTGATGGGGGCAGTGTAGAGGGAGCTTTACTCTGTATCTAAGCCCGTGCTGTACCTGTCCTTGGAGTGTTTGATGGGGACAGTGTAGAGGGAGCTTTACTCTGTATCTAACCCTGTGCTGTACCAGTCCTGGGAGTGATTGATGGGGACAGTGTAGAGGAGCTTTACTCTGTATCTAACCCCGTGCTGTACCTGTCCTGGGAGTGTATGTTGGGGACATTGGAGAGGGAGCTTTACTCTGTATCTAACCCCGTGCTGTACCTGTCCTGGGAGTGTTTGACGGGGGCAGTGTAGAGGGAGCTTTACTCTGTATCTAACCCCGTGCTGTACTTGTCCTGGGAGGGTTTGATAGGGGCAGTGTAGAGGGAGCTTTACTCTGTATCTAACCCCATGCTGTACCTGTCCTGGGAGTGTTTGATGCGGACTGTGTAGAGGGAGCTTTACTCTGTATCTAACCCCGTGCCGTACCTGTCCTGGGAGGGTTTGATGGGGGCAGTGTAGAGGGAGCTTTACTCTGTATCTAACCCCGTGCTGTACCTGTCCTGGGAGTGTTTGATGGGAACAGTGTAGAGGGAGCTTTACTCTGTATCTAACCCCGTGCTGTACCTGTCCTGGGAGTGTTTGATGGGGACAGTGTAGAGGGAGGTTTACTCTGTATCTAACCCCGTGCTGTACCTGTCCTGGGAGGGTTTGATGGGGACAGTGTAAAGGGAGCTTTACTCTGTATCTAACCCCGTGCTGTACCTGTCCTGGGAGCGTTTGATGGGGACAGTGGAGAGGGAGTTTTACTCTGTATCTAACCCCGTGCTGTACCTGTCCTGGGAGTGTTTGACGGGGGCAGTGTAGAAGGAGCTTTACTCTGTATCTAACCCCGTGCTGTACCTGTCCTGGGAGGGTTTGATGGGGGCAGTGTAGAGGGAGCTTTACTCTGTATCTAACCCCGTGCTGTACCTGTCCTGGGAGTGTTTGATGCGGATAGTGTAGAGGGAGCTTTACTCTGTATCTAACCCCGTGCTGTACCTGTCCTGGGATGGTTTGATGGGGGCAGTGTAGAGGGAGCTTTACTCTGTACCTAACCTCGTGCCGTACCTGACCTGGGAGGGTTTGATGGGGGCAGTGCAGAGGGAGCTTTACTCTGTATCTAACCCCGTGCTGACCCTGTCCTGGGAGTGTTTGATGGGGACAGTGTAGAGGGATTTTTGTCTGTATCTAACCCCGTGCTGTACCTGTCCTGGGAGTGTTTGATGGGGACAGTGTAGAGGGAGCTTTACTCTGTATCTAACCCCGTGCTGTACCTGACCTGGGAGGGTTTGATGGGGACAGTGTAAAGGGAGCTTTACTCTGTATCTAACCCCGTGCTGTACCTGTCCTGGGAGCGTTTGATGGGGACAGTGGAGAGGGAGCTTTACTCTGTATCTAACCCCGTGCTGTACCTGTCCTGGGAGTGTTTGATGCGGACAGTGTAGAGGGAGCTTTACTCAGTATCTAACCCCGTGCTGTACCTGTCCTGGGAGGGTTTGATGGGGGCAGTGTAGAGGGAGCTTTACTCTGTATCTAACCCCGTGCTGTACCTGTGTTGGGAGTGTTTGATGGCGACAGTGTAGAGGGAGCCTTACTCTGTACCTAACCCCGTGCGTACCTGTCCTGGGAGGGTTTGATGGGGGCAGTGTAGAGGGAGCTTTACTCTGTATCTAACCCCGTGCTGTACCTGTCCTGGGAGTGTTTGATGGGGACAGTGTAGAGGGAGCTTTACTCTGTATCTAACCCCGTGCTGTACCTGTCCTGGGAGTGTTTGATGGGGACAGTGTGGAGGGAGCTTTACTCTGTATCTAACCCCGTCATGTACGTGTCCTGGGAGTGTTTGATGGGGACAGTGGAGAGGGAGCTTAACTCTGTATCTAGCCCCGTGCTGTACCTGTCCTGGGAGGGTTTGATGGGGACAGTGTAGAGGGAGCTTTACTCTGTATCTAACCCCGTGCCGTACCTGTCCATGGAGGGCTTGATGGGGGCAGTGTAGAGGGAGCTTTACTCTGTATCTAAGCCCGTGCTGTACCTGTCCTGGGAGTGTTTGATGGGGACAGTGTAGAGGGAGCTTTACTCTGTATCTACCCCCGTGCTGTACCTGTCCTGGGAGTGTTTGATGGGGACAGTGTAGAGGGAGCTTTACTCTGTATCTAACCCCGTGCTCCAACTGTCATGGGAGGGTTTGATGGGGACAGTGTAAAGGGAACTTTACTCTGTATCTAACCCCGTGCTGTACCTGTCCTGGGAGCGTTTGATGGTGACAATGTAGAGGGAGATTTACTCTGTATCTAACCCCGTGCTGCACCTGTCCTGGGAGTGTTTGATGGGGACAGTGTAGAGGGAGGTTTTCTCTGTACCTAACCCCGTGCTGTACCTGTCCTGGGATTGGTTGATGGGGACAGTGTAGAGGGAGCTTTACTCTGTATCTAACCCCGTGCTGTATCTGTCCTAGGAGTGTTTGATGGAGACAGTGTAGAGGGAGCTTTACTCTGTATCTAACCCCGTGCCGTACCTGTCCTGGGAGGGTTTGATGGGGGCAGTGTAGAGGGAGCTTTACTCTGTATCTAACCCTGTGCTGTACCTGTCCTGGGAGTGTTTGATGGGGACAGTGTAGAGGGAGCTTTACTCTGTATCTAACTCCGTGCTGTACCTGTCCTGGGAGTGTTTGATGGGGACAGTGTAGAGGGAGCTTTACTCTGTATCTAACCCCGTGCTGTACCTGTCCTGCGAGGGTTTGATGGGGACAGTGTAAAGGGAGCTTTACTCTGTATCTAACCCCGTGCTGTACCTGTCCTGGGAGTGTTTGATGGGGACAGTGGAGAGGAAGCTTTACTCTGTATCTAACCCCGTGCTGTACCTGTCCTGGGAGTGTTTGACGGGGGCAGTGTAGAGGGAGCTTTACTCTGTATCTAACCCCTTGCTGTACCTGTCCTGGGAGGGTTGGATAGGGGCAGTGTAGAGGGAGCTTTACTCTGTATCTAACCCCATGCTGTACCTGTCCTGGGAGTGTTTGATGCGGACTGTGTAGAGGGAGCTTTACTCTGTATCTAACCCCGTGCCGTACCTGTCCTGGGAGGGTTTGATGGGGGCAGTGTAGAGGGAGCTTTACTCTGTATCTAACCCCGTGCTGTACCTGTCCTGGGAGTGTTTGATGGGAACAGTGTAGAGGGAGCTTTACTCTGTATCTAACCCCGTGCTGTACCTGTCCTGGGAGTGTTTGATGGGGACAGTGTAGAGGGAGGTTTACTCTGTATCTAACCCCGTGCTGTACCTGTCCTGGGAGGGTTTGATGGGGACAGTGTAAAGGGAGCTTTACTCTGTATCTAACCCCGTGCTGTACCTGTCCTGGGAGCGTTTGATGGGGACAGTGGAGGGGGAGTTTTACTCTGTATCTAACCCCGTGCTGTACCTGTCCTGGGAGTGTTTGACGGGGGCAGTGTAGAAGGAGCTTTACTCTGTATCTAACCCCGAGCTGTACCTGTCCTGGGAGGGTTTGATGGGGGCAGTGTAGAGGGAGCTTAACTCTGTATCTAACCCCGTGCTGTACCTGTCCTGGGAGTGTTTGATGCGGACAGTGTAGAGGGAGCTTTACTCTGTATCTAACCCCGTGCTGTACCTGTCCTGGGATGGTTTGATGGGGGCAGTGTAGAGGGAGCTTTACTCTGTATCTAACCCCGTGCTGTACCTGTGTTGGGAGTGTTTGATGGCGATAGTGTAGAGGGAGCCTTACTCTGTACCTAACCCCGTGCGTACCTGTCCTGGGAGGGTTTGATGGGGGCAGTGTAGAGGGAGCTTTACTCTGTATCTAACCCCGTGCTGTACCTGTCCTGGGAGTGTTTGATGGGGACAGTGTGGAGGGAGCTTTACTCTGTATCTAACCCCGTCCTGTACGTGTCCTGGGAGTGTTTGATGGGGACAGTGTCGAGGGAGCTTTACTCTGTATCTAGCCCCGTGCTGTACCTGTCCTGGGAGGGTTTGATGGGGACAGTGTAGAGGGAGCTTTACTCTGCATCTAACCCCGCGCTGTACCTGTCCTGGGGGTGTTTGATGCGGACAGTGTAGAGGGAGCTTTACTCTGTATCTAACTCCATGCTGTACCTGTCCTGGCAGTGTTTGATGGGGACAGTGCAGAGGGAGCTTTACTCTGTATCTAACCCCGTGCCGTACCTGTCCTGGGAGGGTTTGATGGGGGCAGTGTAGAGGGAGCTTTACTCTGTATCTAACCCCGTGCTGTACCTGTCCTGGGAGTGTTTGATGGGGACAGTGTAGAGGGAGCTTTACTCTGTATCTAACCCCGTGCTGTACCTGTCCTGGGAGTGTTTGATGGGGACAGTGTAGAGGGAGCTTTACTCTGTATCTAAGCCCGTGCTGTACCTGTCCTTGGAGTGTTTGATGGGGACAGTGTAGAGGGAGCTTTACTCTGTATCTAACCCTGTGCTGTACCAGTCCTGGGAGTGATTGATGGGGACAGTGTAGTGGAGCTTTACTCTGTATCTAACCCCGTGCTGTACCTGTCCTGGGAGTGTATGTTGGGGACAGTGGAGAGGGAGCTTCACTCTGTATCTAACCCCATGCTGTACCTGTCCTGGGAGTGTTTGACGGGGGCAGTGTAGAGGGAGCTTTACTCTGTATCTAACCCCGTGCTGTACTTGTCCTGGGCGGGTTTGATAGGGGCAGTGTAGAGGGAGCTTTACTCTGTATCTAACCCCATGCTGTACCTGTCCTGGGAGTGTTTGATGCGGACTGTGTAGAGGGAGCTTTACTCTGTATCTAACCCCGTGCCGTACCTGTCCTGGGAGGGTTTGATGGGGGCAGTGTAGAGGGAGCTTTACTCTGTATCTAACGCCGTGCTGTACCTGTCCTGGGAGTGTTTGATGGGGACAGTGTAGAGGGATTTTTCTCTGTATCTAACCCCGTGCTGTACCTGTCCTGGGAGTGTTTGATGGGGACAGTGTGGAGGGAGCTTTACTCTGTATCTAACCCCGTGCTGTCCCTGTCCTGGGAGTGTTTGATGGGGACAGTGGAGAGGGAGCTTTACTCTGTATCTAACCCCGTGCTGTACCTGTCCTGGGAGTGTTTGATGCGGACAGTGTAGAGGGAGCTTTACTCAGTATCTAACCCCGTGCTGTACCTGTCCTGGGAGGGTTTGATGGGGGCAGTGTAGAGGGAGCTTTACTCTGTATCTAACCCCGTGCTGTACCTGTGTTGGGAGTGTTTGATGGCGACAGTGTAGAGGGAGCCTTACTCTGTACCTAACCCCGTGCGTACCTGTCCTGGGAGGGTTTGATGGGGGCAGTGTAGAGGGAGCTTTACTCTGTATCTAACCCCGTGCTGTACCTGTCCTGGGAGTGTTTGATGGGGACAGTGTAGAGGGAGCTTTACTCTGTATCTAACCCCGTGCTGTACCTGTCCTGGGAGTGTTTGATGGGGACAGTGTGGAGGGAGCTTTACTCTGTATCTAACCCCGTCATGTACGTGTCCTGGGAGTGTTTGATGGGGACAGTGGAGAGGGAGCTTAACTCTGTATCTAGCCCCGTGCTGTACCTGTCCTGGAAGGGTTTGATGGGGACAGTGTAGAGGGAACTTTACTCTGTATCTAACCCCGTGCCGTACCTGTCCTGGGAGGGTTTGATGGGGGCAGTGTAGAGGGAGCTTTACTCTGTATCTAAGCCCGTGCTGTACCTGTCCTGGGAGTGTTTGATGGGGACAGTGTAGAGGGAGCTTTACTCTGTATCTACCCCCGTGCTGTACCTGTCCTGGGAGTGTTTGATGGGGACAGTGTAGAGGGAGCTTTACTCTGTATCTAACCCCGTGCTCTACCTGTCATGGGAGGGTTTGATGGGGACAGTGTAAAGGGAACTTTACTCTGTATCTAACCCCGTGCTGTACCTGTCCTGGGAGCGTTTGATGGTGACAATGTAGAGGGAGATTTACTCTGTATCTAACCCTGTGCTGCACCTGTCCTGGGAGTGTTTGATGGGGACAGTGTAGAGGGAGGTTTTCTCTGTACCTAACCCCGTGCTGTACCTGTCCTGGGATTGGTTGATGGGGACAGTGTAGAGGGAGCTTTACTCTGTATCTAACCACGTGCTGTATCTGTCCTAGGAGTGTTTGATGGAGACAGTGTAGAGGGAGCTTTACTCTGTATCTAACCCCGTGCCGTACCTGTCCTGGGAGGGTTTGATGGGGGCAGTGTAGAGGGAGCTTTACTCTGTATCTAACCCTGTGCTGTACCTGTCCTGGGAGTGTTTGATGGGGACAGTGTAGAGGGAGCTTTACTCTGTATCTAACCCCGTGCTGTACCTGTCCTGGGAGTGTTTGATGGGGACAGTGTAGAGGGAGCTTTACTCTGTATCTAACCCCGTGCTGTACCTGTCCTGCGAGGGTTTGATGGGGACAGTGTAAAGGGAGCTTTACTCTGTATCTAACCCCGTGCTGTACCTGTCCTGGGAGTGTTTGATGGGGACAGTGGAGAGGGAGCTTTACTCTGTATCTGACGCCATGCTGTACCTGTCCTTGGAGTGTTTGACGGGGGCAGTGTAGAGGGAGCTTAACTCTGTATCTAACTCCGTGCTGTACCTGTCCTGGGAGGGTTTGATGGGGGCAGTGTAGAGGGAGCTTTACTCTGTATCTAACCCCGTGCTGTACCTGTCCTGGGAGTGTTTGATGCGGACAGAGTAGAGGGAACTTTACTCTGTATCTAACCCCGTGCTGTACCTGTCCTGGGAGGGTTTGATGGGGACAGTGTAAAGGGAGCTTTACTCTGTATCTAACCCCGTGCTGTACCTGTCCTGGGAGTGTTTGATGGGGACAGTGTAGAGGGAGCTTTACTCTGTATCTAACCCTGTGCTGTACCTGTCCTGGGAGTGTTTGATGGGGACAGTGTAGAGGGAGCTTTACTCTGTATCTAACCCCGTGCTGTACCTGTCCTGGGAGTGTTTGATGGGGACAGTGTAGAGGGAGCTTTACTCTGTATCTAACCCCGTGCTGTACCTGTCCTGCGAGGGTTTGATGGGGACAGTGTAAAGGGAGCTTTACTCTGTATCTAACCCCGTGCTGTACCTGTCCTGGGAGTGTTTGATGGGGACAGTGGAGAGGGAGCTTTACTCTGTATCTAACCCCGTGCTGTACCTGTCCTGGGAGTGTTTGACGGGGGCAGTGTAGAGGGAGCTTTACTCTGTATCTAACCCCTTGCTGTACCTGTCCTGGGAGGGTTGGATAGGGGCAGTGTAGAGGGAGCTTTACTCTGTATCTAACCCCATGCTGTACCTGTCCTGGGAGTGTTTGATGCGGACTGTGTAGAGGGAGCTTTACTCTGTATCTAACCCCGTGCCGTACCTGTCCTGGGAGGGTTTGATGGGGGCAGTGTAGAGGGAGCTTTACTCTGTATCTAACCCCGTGCTGTACCTGTCCTGGGAGTGTTTGATGGGAACAGTGTAGAGGGAGCTTTACTCTGTATCTAACCCCGTGCTGTACCTGTCCTGGGAGTGTTTGATGGGGACAGTGTAGAGGGAGGTTTACTCTGTATCTAACCCCGTGCTGTACCTGTCCTGGGAGGGTTTGATGGGGACAGTGTAAAGGGAGCTTTACTCTGTATCTAACCCCGTGCTGTACCTGTCCTGGGAGCGTTTGATGGGGACAGTGGAGGGGGAGTTTTACTCTGTATCTAACCCCGTGCTGTACCTGTCCTGGGAGTGTTTGACGGGGGCAGTGTAGAAGGAGCTTTACTCTGTATCTAACCCCGAGCTGTACCTGTCCTGGGAGGGTTTGATGGGGGCAGTGTAGAGGGAGCTTAACTCTGTATCTAACCCCGTGCTGTACCTGTCCTGGGAGTGTTTGATGCGGACAGTGTAGAGGGAGCTTTACTCTGTATCTAACCCCGTGCTGTACCTGTCCTGGGATGGTTTGATGGGGGCAGTGTAGAGGGAGCTTTACTCTGTATCTAACCCCGTGCTGTACCTGTGTTGGGAGTGTTTGATGGCGACAGTGTAGAGGGAGCCTTACTCTGTACCTAACCCCGTGCGTACCTGTCCTGGGAGGGTTTGATGGGGGCAGTGTAGAGGGAGCTTTACTCTGTATCTAACCCCGTGCTGTACCTGTCCTGGGAGTGTTTGATGGGGACAGTGTGGAGGGAGCTTTACTCTGTATCTAACCCCGTCCTGTACGTGTCCTGGGAGTGTTTGATGGGGACAGTGTCGAGGGAGCTTTACTCTGTATCTAGCCCCGTGCTGTACCTGTCCTGGGAGGGTTTGATGGGGACAGTGTAGAGGGAGATTTACTCTGCATCTAACCCCGCGCTGTACCTGTCCTGGGGGTGTTTGATGCGGACAGTGTAGAGGGAGCTTTACTCTGTATCTAACTCCATGCTGTACCTGTCCTGGCAGTGTTTGATGGGGACAGTGCAGAGGGAGCTTTACTCTGTATCTAACCCCGTGCCGTACCTGTCCTGGGAGGGTTTGATGGGGGCAGTGTAGAGGGAGCTTTACTCTGTATCTAAGCCCGTGCTGTACCTGTCCTTGGAGTGTTTGATGGGGACAGTGTAGAGGGAGCTTTACTCTGTATCTAACCCTGTGCTGTACCAGTCCTGGGAGTGATTGATGGGGACAGTGTAGTGGAGCTTTACTCTGTATCTAACCCCGTGCTGTACCTGTCCTGGGAGTGTTTGACGGGGGCAGTGTAGAGGGAGCTTTACTCTGTATCTAACCCCGTGCTGTACTTGTCCTGGGAGGGTTTGATAGGGGCAGTGTAGAGGGAGCTTTACTCTGTATCTAACCCCATGCTGTACCTGTCCTGGGAGTGTTTGATGCGGACTGTGTAGAGGGAGCTTTACTCTGTATCTAACCCCGTGCCGTACCTGTCCTGGGAGGGTTTGATGGGGGCAGTGTAGAGGGAGCTTTACTCTGTATCTAACGCCGTGCTGTACCTGTCCTGGGAGTGTTTGATGGGGACAGTGTAGAGGGATTTTTCTCTGTATCTAACCCCGTGCTGTACCTGTCCTGGGAGTGTTTGATGGGGACAGTGTGGAGGGAGCTTTACTCTGTATCTAACCCCGTGCTGTCCCTGTCCTGGGAGTGTTTGATGGGGACAGTGGAGAGGGAGCTTTACTCTGTATCTAACCCCGTGCTGTCCCTGTCCTGGGAGTGTTTGATGCGGACAGTGTAGAGGGAGCTTTACTCAGTATCTAACCCCGTGCTGTACCTGTCCTGGGAGGGTTTGATGGGGGCAGTGTAGAGGGAGCTTTACTCTGTATCTAACCCCGTGCTGTACCTGTGTTGGGAGTGTTTGATGGCGACAGTGTAGAGGGAGCCTTACTCTGTACCTAACCCCGTGCGTACCTGTCCTGGGAGGGTTTGATGGGGGCAGTGTAGAGGGAGCTTTACTCTGTATCTAACCCCGTCCTGTACCTGTCCTGGGAGTGTTTGATGGGGACAGTGTAGAGGGAGCTTTACTCTGTATCTAACCCCGTGCTGTACCTGTCCTGGGAGTGTTTGATGGGGACAGTGTGGAGGGAGCTTTACTCTGTATCTAACCCCGTCATGTACGTGTCCTGGGAGTGTTTGATGGGGACAGTGGAGAGGGAGCTTAACTCTGTATCTAGCCCCGTGCTGTACCTGTCCTGGAAGGGTTTGATGGGGACAGTGTAGAGGGAGCTTTACTCTGTATCTAACCCCGTGCCGTACCTGTCCTGGGAGGGTTTGATGGGGGCAGTGTAGAGGGAGCTTTACTCTGTATCTAAGCCCGTGCTGTACCTGTCCTGGGAGTGTTTGATGGGGACAGTGTAGAGGGAGCTTTACTCTGTATCTACCCCCGTGCTGTACCTGTCCTGGGAGTGTTTGATGGGGACAGTGTAGAGGGAGCTTTACTCTGTATCTAACCCCGTGCTCTACCTGTCATGGGAGGGTTTGATGGGGACAGTGTAAAGGGAACTTTACTCTGTATCTAACCCCGTGCTGTACCTGTCCTGGGAGCGTTTGATGGTGACAATGTAGAGGGAGATTTACTCTGTATCTAACCCTGTGCTGCACCTGTCCTGGGAGTGTTTGATGGGGACAGTGTAGAGGGAGGTTTTCTCTGTACCTAACCCCGTGCTGTACCTGTCCTGGGATTGGTTGATGGGGACAGTGTAGAGGGAGCTTTACTCTGTATCTAACCACGTGCTGTATCTGTCCTAGGAGTGTTTGATGGAGACAGTGTAGAGGGAGCTTTACTCTGTATCTAACCCCGTGCCGTACCTGTCCTGGGAGGGTTTGATGGGGGCAGTGTAGAGGGAGCTTTACTCTGTATCTAACCCTGTGCTGTACCTGTCCTGGGAGTGTTTGATGGGGACAGTGTAGAGGGAGCTTTACTCTGTATCTAACCCCGTGCTGTACCTGTCCTGGGAGTGTTTGATGGGGACAGTGTAGAGGGAGCTTTACTCTGTATCTAACCCCGTGCTGTACCTGTCCTGCGAGGGTTTGATGGGGACAGTGTAAAGGGAGCTTTACTCTGTATCTAACCCCGTGCTGTACCTGTCCTGGGAGTGTTTGATGGGGACAGTGGAGAGGGAGCTTTACTCTGTATCTGACGCCATGCTGTACCTGTCCTTGGAGTGTTTGACGGGGGCAGTGTAGAGGGAGCTTAACTCTGTATCTAACTCCGTGCTGTACCTGTCCTGGGAGGGTTTGATGGGGGCAGTGTAGAGGGAGCTTTACTCTGTATCTAACCCCGTGCTGTACCTGTCCTGGGAGTGTTTGATGCGGACAGAGTAGAGGGAACTTTACTCTGTATCTAACCCCGTGCTGTACCTGTCCTGGGAGGGTTTGATGGGGACAGTGTAAAGGGAGCTTTACTCTGTATCTAACCCCGTGCTGTACCTGTCCTGGGAGTGTTTGATGGGGACAGTGGAGAGGGAGCTTTACTCTGTATCTAACCCCGTGCTGTACCTGTCCTGGGAGTGTTTGACGGGGGCAGTGTAGAGGGAGCTTTACTCTGTATCTAACCCCGTGCTGTATCTGTCCTGGGAGGGTTTGATGGGGGCAGTGTAGAGGGAGCTTTACTCTGTATCTAACCCCGTGCTCAACTGTCCTGGGAGGGTTTGATGGGGACAGTGTAGAGGGAGCTTTACTCTGTATCTAACCCCGTGCTGTACCTGTCTTGGGTGTATTTGATGGGGACAGTGTAGAGGGAGCTTTACTCTGTATCTAACCCCGTGCTGTACCTGTCCTGGGAGTGTATGCTGGGGACAGTGGAGAGGGAGCTTTACTCTGTATCTAACCCCGTGCTGTACCTGTCCTGGGAGGGTTTGATGGGGGCAGTGTAGAGGGAGCTTTACTCTGAATCTAACCCCATGGTGTACCTGTCCTGGGAGTGTTTGATGCGCACAGTGTAGAGGGAGCTTTACTCTGTATCTAACCCCGTGCTGTACCTGTCCTGGGAGGGTTTGATGGGGGCAGTGTAGAGGGAGCGTTACTCTGTATCTAACCCCGTGCTGTAACTGTCCTGTGAGTGTTTGATGGGGACAGTGTAGAGGGAGCCTTACTCTGTACCTAACCCCGTGCGTACCTGTCCTGGGAGGGTTTGATGGGGGCAGTGTAGAGGGAGCTTTACTCTGTATCTAACCCCGTGCTGTACCTGTCCTGGGAGTGTTTGATGGGCACAGTGTGGAGGGAGCTTTACTCTGTATCTAACCCCGTCCTGTACGTGTCCTGGGAGTGTTTGATGGGGACAGTGTCGAGGGAGCTTTACTCTGTATCTAGCCCCATGCTGTACCTGTCCTGGGAGGGTTTGATGGGGACAGTGTAGAGGGAGCTTTACTCTGCATCTAACCCCGCGCTGTACCTGTCCTGGGGGTGTTTGATGCGGACAGTGTAGAGGGAGCTTTACTCTGTATCTAACTCCATGCTGTACCTGTCCTGGCAGTGTTTGATGGGGACAGTGCAGAGGGAGCTTTACTCTGTATCTAACCCCGTGCCGTACCTGTCCTGGGAGGGTTTGATGGGGGCAGTGTAGAGGGAGCTTTACTCTGTATCTAAGCCCGTGCTGTACCTGTCCTTGGAGTGTTTGATGGGGACAGTGTAGAGGGAGCTTTACTCTGTATCTAACCCTGTGCTGTACCAGTCCTGGGAGTGATTGATGGGGACAGTGTAGTGGAGCTTTACTCTGTATCTAACCCCGTGCTGTACCTGTCCTGGGAGTGTATGTTGGGGACAGTGGAGAGGGAGCTTTACTCTGTATCTAACCCCGTGCTGTACCTGTCCTGGGAGTGTTTGACGGGGGCAGTGTAGAGGGAGCTTTACTCTGTATCTAACCCCGTGCTGTTCTTGTCCTGGGAGGGTTTGATAGGGGCAGTGTAGAGGGAGCTTTACTCTGTATCTAACCCCATGCTGTACCTGTCCTGGGAGTGTTTGATGCGGACTGTGTAGAGGGAGCTTTACTCTGTATCTAACCCCGTGCCGTACCTGTCCTGGGAGGGTTTGATGGGGGCAGTGTAGAGGGAGCTTTACTCTGTATCTAACCCCGTGCTGTACCTGTCCTGGGAGTGTTTGATGGGAACAGTGTAGAGGGAGCTTTACTCTGTATCTAACCCCGTGCTGTACCTGTCCTGGGAGTGTTTGATGGGGACAGTGTAGAGGGAGGTTTACTCTGTATCTAACCCCGTGCTGTACCTGTCCTGGGAGGGTTTGATGGGGACAGTGTAAAGGGAGCTTTACTCTGTATCTAACCCCGTGCTGTACCTGTCCTGGGAGCGTTTGATGGGGACAGTGGAGAGGGAGTTTTACTCTGTATCTAACCCCGTGCTGTACCTGTCCTGGGAGTGTTTGACGGGGGCAGTGTAGAAGGAGCTTTACTCTGTATCTAACCCCGTGCTGTACCTGTCCTGGGAGGGTTTGATGGGGGCAGTGTAGAGGGAGCTTTACTCTGTATCTAACCCCGTGCTGTACCTGTCCTGGGAGTGTTTGATGCGGATAGTGTAGAGGGAGCTTTACTCTGTATCTAACCCCGTGCTGTACCTGTCCTGGGATGGTTTGATGGGGGCAGTGTAGAGGGAGCTTTACTCTGTACCTAACCTCGTGCCGTACCTGACCTGGGAGGGTTTGATGGGGGCAGTGCAGAGGGAGCTTTACTCTGTATCTAACCCCGTGCTGTACCTGTCCTGGGAGTGTTTGATGGGGACAGTGTAGAGGGATTTTTCTCTGTATCTAACCCCGTGCTGTACCTGTCCTGGGAGTGTTTGATGGGGACAGTGTAGAGGGAGCTTTACTCTGTATCTAACCCCGTGCTGTACCTGACCTGGGAGGGTTTGATGGGGACAGTGTAAAGGGAGCTTTACTCTGTATCTAACCCCGTGCTGTACCTGTCCTGGGAGCGTTTGATGGGGACAGTAGAGAGGGAGCTTTACTCTGTATCTAACCCCGTGCTGTACCTGTCCTGGGAGTGTTTGATGCGGACAGTGTAGAGGGAGCTTTACTCAGTATCTAACCCCGTGCTGTACCTGTCCTGGGAGGGTTTGATGGGGGCAGTGTAGAGGGAGCTTTACTCTGTATCTAACCCCGTGCTGTACCTGTGTTGGGAGTGTTTGATGGCGACAGTGTAGAGGGAGCCTTACTCTGTACCTAACCCCGTGCGTACCTGTCCTGGGAGGGTTTGATGGGGGCAGTGTAGAGGGAGCTTTACTCTGTATCTAACCCCGTGCTGTACCTGTCCTGGGAGTGTTTGATGGGGACAGTGTAGAGGGAGCTTTACTCTGTATCTAACCCCGTGCTGTACCTGTCCTGGGAGTGTTTGATGGGGACAGTGTGGAGGGAGCTTTACTCTGTATCTAACCCCGTCATGTACGTGTCCTGGGAGTGTTTGATGGGGACAGTGGAGAGGGAGCTTAACTCTGTATCTAGCCCCGTGCTGTACCTGTCCTGGGAGGGTTTGATGGGGACAGTGTAGAGGGAGCTTTACTCTGTATCTAACCCCGTGCCGTACCTGTCCATGGAGGGTTTGATGGGGGCAGTGTAGAGGGAGCTTTACTCTGTATCTAAGCCCGTGCTGTACCTGTCCTGGGAGTGTTTGATGGGGACAGTGTAGAGGGAGCTTTACTCTGTATCTACCCCCGTGCTGTACCTGTCCTGGGAGTGTTTGATGGGGACAGTGTAGAGGGAGCTTTACTCTGTATCTAACCCCGTGCTCTACCTGTCATGGGAGGGTTTGATGGGGACAGTGTAAAGGGAACTTTACTCTGTATCTAACCCCGTGCTGTACCTGTCCTGGGAGCGTTTGATGGTGACAATGTAGAGGGAGATTTACTCTGTATCTAACCCCGTGCTGCACCTGTCCTGGGAGTGTTTGATGGGGACAGTGTAGAGGGAGGTTTTCTCTGTACCTAACCCCGTGCTGTACCTGTCCTGGGATTGGTTGATGGGGACAGTGTAGAGGGAGCTTTACTCTGTATCTAACCCCGTGCTGTATCTGTCCTAGGAGTGTTTGATGGAGACAGTGTAGAGGGAGCTTTACTCTGTATCTAACCCCGTGCCGTACCTGTCCTGGGAGGGTTTGATGGGGGCAGTGTAGAGGGAGCTTTACTCTGTATCTAACCCTGTGCTGTACCTGTCCTGGGAGTGTTTGATGGGGACAGTGGAGAGGGAGCTTTACTCTGTATCTAACCCCGTGCTGTACCTGTCCTGGGAGTGTTTGACGGGGGCAGTGTAGAGGGAGCTTTACTCTGTATCTAACCCCGTGCTGTATCTGTCCTGGGAGGGTTTGATGGGGGCAGTGTAGAGGGAGCTTTACTCTGTATCTAACCCCGTGCTCAACTGTCCTGGGAGGGTTTGATGGGGACAGTGTAGAGGGAGCTTTACTCTGTATCTAACCCCGTGCTGTACCTGTCTTGGGTGTATTTGATGGGGACAGTGTAGAGGGAGCTTTACTCTGTATCTAACCCCGTGCTGTACCTGTCCTGGGAGTGTATGCTGGGGACAGTGGAGAGGGAGCTTTACTCTGTATCTAACCCCGTGCCGTACCTGTCCTGGGAGGGTTTGATGGGGGCAGTGTAGAGGGAGCTTTACTCTGTATCTAAGCCCGTGCTGTACCTGTCCTGGGAGTGTTTGATGGGGACAGTGTAGAGGGAGCTTTACTCTGTATCTACCCCCGTGCTGTACCTGTCCTGGGAGTGTTTGATGGGGACAGTGTAGAGGGAGCTTTACTCTGTATCTAACCCCGTGCTCTACCTGTCATGGGAGGGTTTGATGGGGACAGTGTAAAGGGAACTTTACTCTGTATCTAACCCCGTGCTGTACCTGTCCTGGGAGCGTTTGATGGTGACAATGTAGAGGGAGATTTACTCTGTATCTAACCCTGTGCTGCACCTGTCCTGGGAGTGTTTGATGGGGACAGTGTAGAGGGAGGTTTTCTCTGTACCTAACCCCGTGCTGTACCTGTCCTGGGATTGGTTGATGGGGACAGTGTAGAGGGAGCTTTACTCTGTATCTAACCACGTGCTGTATCTGTCCTAGGAGTGTTTGATGGAGACAGTGTAGAGGGAGCTTTACTCTGTATCTAACCCCGTGCCGTACCTGTCCTGGGAGGGTTTGATGGGGGCAGTGTAGAGGGAGCTTTACTCTGTATCTAACCCTGTGCTGTACCTGTCCTGGGAGTGTTTGATGGGGACAGTGTAGAGGGAGCTTTACTCTGTATCTAACCCCGTGCTGTACCTGTCCTGGGAGTGTTTGATGGGGACAGTGTAGAGGGAGCTTTACTCTGTATCTAACCCCGTGCTGTACCTGTCCTGCGAGGGTTTGATGGGGACAGTGTAAAGGGAGCTTTACTCTGTATCTAACCCCGAGCTGTACCTGTCCTGGGAGTGTTTGATGGGGACAGTGGAGAGGGAGCTTTACTCTGTATCTGACGCCATGCTGTACCTGTCCTTGGAGTGTTTGACGGGGGCAGTGTAGAGGGAGCTTAACTCTGTATCTAACTCCGTGCTGTACCTGTCCTGGGAGGGTTTGATGGGGGCAGTGTAGAGGGAGCTTTACTCTGTATCTAACCCCGTGCTGTACCTGTCCTGGGAGTGTTTGATGCGGACAGAGTAGAGGGAACTTTACTCTGTATCTAACCCCGTGCTGTACCTGTCCTGGGAGGGTTTGATGGGGACAGTGTAAAGGGAGCTTTACTCTGTATCTAACCCCGTGCTGTACCTGTCCTGGGAGTGTTTGATGGGGACAGTGGAGAGGGAGCTTTACTCTGTATCTAACCCCGTGCTGTACCTGTCCTGGGAGTGTTTGACGGGGGCAGTGTAGAGGGAGCTTTACTCTGTATCTAACCCCGTGCTGTATCTGTCCTGGGAGGGTTTGATGGGGGCAGTGTAGAGGGAGCTTTACTCTGTATCTAACCCCGTGCTCAACTGTCCTGGGAGGGTTTGATGGGGACAGTGTAGAGGGAGCTTTACTCTGTATCTAACCCCGTGCTGTACCTGTCTTGGGTGTATTTGATGGGGACAGTGTAGAGGGAGCTTTACTCTGTATCTAACCCCGTGCTGTACCTGTCCTGGGAGTGTATGCTGGGGACAGTGGAGAGGGAGCTTTACTCTGTATCTAACCCCGTGCTGTACCTGTCCTGGGAGGGTTTGATGGGGGCAGTGTAGAGGGAGCTTTACTCTGAATCTAACCCCATGGTGTACCTGTCCTGGGAGTGTTTGATGCGCACAGTGTAGAGGGAGCTTTACTCTGTATCTAACCCCGTGCTGTACCTGTCCTGGGAGGGTTTGATGGGGGCAGTGTAGAGGGAGCGTTACTCTGTATCTAACCCCGTGCTGTAACTGTCCTGTGAGTGTTTGATGGGGACAGTGTAGAGGGAGCCTTACTCTGTACCTAACCCCGTGCGTACCTGTCCTGGGAGGGTTTGATGGGGGCAGTGTAGAGGGAGCTTTACTCTGTATCTAACCCCGTGCTGTACCTGTCCTGGGAGTGTTTGATGGGGACAGTGTGGAGGGAGCTTTACTCTGTATCTAACCCCGTCCTGTACGTGTCCTGGGAGTGTTTGATGGGGACAATGTCGAGGGAGCTTTACTCTGTATCTAGCCCCATGCTGTACCTGTCCTGGGAGGGTTTGATGGGGACAGTGTAGAGGGAGCTTTACTCTGCATCTAACCCCGCGCTGTACCTGTCCTGGGGGTGTTTGATGCGGACAGTGTAGAGGGAGCTTTACTCTGTATCTAACTCCATGCTGTACCTGTCCTGGCAGTGTTTGATGGGGACAGTGCAGAGGGAGCTTTACTCTGTATCTAACCCCGTGCCGTACCTGTCCTGGGAGGGTTTGATGGGGGCAGTGTAGAGGGAGCTTTACTCTGTATCTAAGCCCGTGCTGTACCTGTCCTTGGAGTGTTTGATGGGGACAGTGTAGAGGGAGCTTTACTCTGTATCTAACCCTGTGCTGTACCAGTCCTGGGAGTGATTGATGGGGACAGTGTAGTGGAGCTTTACTCTGTATCTAACCCCGTGCTGTACCTGTCCTGGGAGTGTATGTTGGGGACAGTGGAGAGGGAGCTTTACTCTGTATCTAACCCCGTGCTGTACCTGTCCTGGGAGTGTTTGACGGGGGCAGTGTAGAGGGAGCTTTACTCTGTATCTAACCCCGTGCTGTTCTTGTCCTGGGAGGGTTTGATAGGGGCAGTGTAGAGGGAGCTTTACTCTGTATCTAACCCCATGCTGTACCTGTCCTGGGAGTGTTTGATGCGGACTGTGTAGAGGGAGCTTTACTCTGTATCTAACCCCGTGCCGTACCTGTCCTGGGAGGGTTTGATGGGGGCAGTGTAGAGGGAGCTTTACTCTGTATCTAACCCCGTGCTGTACCTGTCCTGGGAGTGTTTGATGGGAACAGTGTAGAGGGAGCTTTACTCTGTATCTAACCCCGTGCTGTACCTGTCCTGGGAGTGTTTGATGGGGACAGTGTAGAGGGAGGTTTACTCTGTATCTAACCCCGTGCTGTACCTGTCCTGGGAGGGTTTGATGGGGACAGTGTAAAGGGAGCTTTACTCTGTATCTAACCCCGTGCTGTACCTGTCCTGGGAGCGTTTGATGGGGACAGTGGAGAGGGAGTTTTACTCTGTATCTAACCCCGTGCTGTACCTGTCCTGGGAGTGTTTGACGGGGGCAGTGTAGAAGGAGCTTTACTCTGTATCTAACCCCGTGCTGTACCTGTCCTGGGAGGGTTTGATGGGGGCAGTGTAGAGGGAGCTTTACTCTGTATCTAACCCCGTGCTGTACCTGTCCTGGGAGTGTTTGATGCGGATAGTGTAGAGGGAGCTTTACTCTGTATCTAACCCCGTGCTGTACCTGTCCTGGGATGGTTTGATGGGGGCAGTGTAGAGGGAGCTTTACTCTGTACCTAACCTCGTGCCGTACCTGACCTGGGAGGGTTTGATGGGGGCAGTGCAGAGGGAGCTTTACTCTGTATCTAACCCCGTGCTGTACCTGTCCTGGGAGTGTTTGATGGGGACAGTGTAGAGGGATTTTTCTCTGTATCTAACCCCGTGCTGTACCTGTCCTGGGAGTGTTTGATGGGGACAGTGTAGAGGGAGCTTTACTCTGTATCTAACCCCGTGCTGTACCTGACCTGGGAGGGTTTGATGGGGACAGTGTAAAGGGAGCTTTACTCTGTATCTAACCCCGTGCTGTACCTGTCCTGGGAGCGTTTGATGGGGACAGTAGAGAGGGAGCTTTACTCTGTATCTAACCCCGTGCTGTACCTGTCCTGGGAGTGTTTGATGCGGACAGTGTAGAGGGAGCTTTACTCAGTATCTAACCCCGTGCTGTACCTGTCCTGGGAGGGTTTGATGGGGGCAGTGTAGAGGGAGCTTTACTCTGTATCTAACCCCGTGCTGTACCTGTGTTGGGAGTGTTTGATGGCGACAGTGTAGAGGGAGCCTTACTCTGTACCTAACCCCGTGCGTACCTGTCCTGGGAGGGTTTGATGGGGGCAGTGTAGAGGGAGCTTTACTCTGTATCTAACCCCGTGCTGTACCTGTCCTGGGAGTGTTTGATGGGGACAGTGTAGAGGGAGCTTTACTCTGTATCTAACCCCGTGCTGTACCTGTCCTGGGAGTGTTTGATGGGGACAGTGTGGAGGGAGCTTTACTCTGTATCTAACCCCGTCATGTACGTGTCCTGGGAGTGTTTGATGGGGACAGTGGAGAGGGAGCTTAACTCTGTATCTAGCCCCGTGCTGTACCTGTCCTGGGAGGGTTTGATGGGGACAGTGTAGAGGGAGCTTTACTCTGTATCTAACCCCGTGCCGTACCTGTCCATGGAGGGTTTGATGGGGGCAGTGTAGAGGGAGCTTTACTCTGTATCTAAGCCCGTGCTGTACCTGTCCTGGGAGTGTTTGATGGGGACAGTGTAGAGGGAGCTTTACTCTGTATCTACCCCCGTGCTGTACCTGTCCTGGGAGTGTTTGATGGGGACAGTGTAGAGGGAGCTTTACTCTGTATCTAACCCCGTGCTCTACCTGTCATGGGAGGGTTTGATGGGGACAGTGTAAAGGGAACTTTACTCTGTATCTAACCCCGTGCTGTACCTGTCCTGGGAGCGTTTGATGGTGACAATGTAGAGGGAGATTTACTCTGTATCTAACCCCGTGCTGCACCTGTCCTGGGAGTGTTTGATGGGGACAGTGTAGAGGGAGGTTTTCTCTGTACCTAACCCCGTGCTGTACCTGTCCTGGGATTGGTTGATGGGGACAGTGTAGAGGGAGCTTTACTCTGTATCTAACCCCGTGCTGTATCTGTCCTAGGAGTGTTTGATGGAGACAGTGTAGAGGGAGCTTTACTCTGTATCTAACCCCGTGCCGTACCTGTCCTGGGAGGGTTTGATGGGGGCAGTGTAGAGGGAGCTTTACTCTGTATCTAACCCTGTGCTGTACCTGTCCTGGGAGTGTTTGATGGGGACAGTGGAGAGGGAGCTTTACTCTGTATCTAACCCCGTGCTGTACCTGTCCTGGGAGTGTTTGACGGGGGCAGTGTAGAGGGAGCTTTACTCTGTATCTAACCCCGTGCTGTATCTGTCCTGGGAGGGTTTGATGGGGGCAGTGTAGAGGGAGCTTTACTCTGTATCTAACCCCGTGCTCAACTGTCCTGGGAGGGTTTGATGGGGACAGTGTAGAGGGAGCTTTACTCTGTATCTAACCCCGTGCTGTACCTGTCTTGGGTGTATTTGATGGGGACAGTGTAGAGGGAGCTTTACTCTGTATCTAACCCCGTGCTGTACCTGTCCTGGGAGTGTATGCTGGGGACAGTGGAGAGGGAGCTTTACTCTGTATCTAACCCCGTGCTGTACCTGTCCTGGGAGGGTTTGATGGGGGCAGTGTAGAGGGAGCTTTACTCTGAATCTAACCCCATGGTGTACCTGTCCTGGGAGTGTTTGATGCGCACAGTGTAGAGGGAGCTTTACTCTGTATCTAACCCCGTGCTGTACCTGTCCTGGGAGGGTTTGATGGGGGCAGTGTAGAGGGAGCGTTACTCTGTATCTAACCCCGTGCTGTAACTGTCCTGTGAGTGTTTGATGGGGACACTGTAGAGGGAGCCTTACTCTGTACCTAACCCCGTGCGTACCTGTCCTGGGAGGGTTTGATGGGGGCAGTGTAGAGGGAGCTTTACTCTGTATCTAACCCCGTGCTGTACCTGTCCTGGGAGTGTTTGATGGGGACAGTGTGGAGGGAGCTTTACTCTGTATCTAACCCCGTCCTGTACGTGTCCTGGGAGTGTTTGATGGGGACAGTGTCGAGGGAGCTTTACTCTGTATCTAGCCCCGTGCTGTACCTGTCCTGGGAGGGTTTGATGGGGACAGTGTAGAGGGAGCTTTACTCTGCATCTAACCCCGCGCTGTACCTGTCCTGTGGGTGTTTGATGCGGACAGTGTAGAGGGAGCTTTACTCTGTATCTAACTCCATGCTGTACCTGTCCTGGCAGTGTTTGATGGGGACAGTGCAGAGGGAGCTTTACTCTGTATCTAACCCCGTGCCGTACCTGTCCTGGGAGGGTTTGATGGGGGCAGTGTAGAGGGAGCTTTACTCTGTATCTAAGCCCGTGCTGTACCTGTCCTTGGAGTGTTTGATGGGGACAGTGTAGAGGGAGCTTTACTCTGTATCTAACCCTGTGCTGTACCAGTCCTGGGAGTGATTGATGGGGACAGTGTAGTGGAGCTTTACTCTGTATCTAACCCCGTGCTGTACCTGTCCTGGGAGTGTATGTTGGGGACAGTGGAGAGGGAGCTTTACTCTGTATCTAACCCCGTGCTGTACCTGTCCTGGGAGTGTTTGACGGGGGCAGTGTAGAGGGAGCTTTACTCTGTATCTAACCCCGTGCTGTACTTGTCCTGGGAGGGTTTGATAGGGGCAGTGTAGAGGGAGCTTTACTCTGTATCTAACCCCATGCTGTACCTGTCCTGGGAGTGTTTGATGCGGACTGTGTAGAGGGAGCTTTACTCTGTATCTAACCCCGTGCCGTACCTGTCCTGGGAGGGTTTGATGGGGGCAGTGTAGAGGGAGCTTTACTCTGTATCTAACCCCGTGCTGTACCTGTCCTGGGAGTGTTTGATGGGAACAGTGTAGAGGGAGCTTTACTCTGTATCTAACCCCGTGCTGTACCTGTCCTGGGAGTGTTTGATGGGGACAGTGTAGAGGGAGGTTTACTCTGTATCTAACCCCGTGCTGTACCTGTCCTGGGAGGGTTTGATGGGGACAGTGTAAAGGGAGCTTTACTCTGTATCTAACCCCGTGCTGTACCTGTCCTGGGAGCGTTTGATGGGGACAGTGGAGAGGGAGTTTTACTCTGTATCTAACCCCGTGCTGTACCTGTCCTGGGAGTGTTTGACGGGGGCAGTGTAGAAGGAGCTTTACTCTGTATCTAACCCCGTGCTGTACCTGTCCTGGGAGGGTTTGATGGGGGCAGTGTAGAGGGAGCTTTACTCTGTATCTAACCCCGTGCTGTACCTGTCCTGGGAGTGTTTGATGCGGATAGTGTAGAGGGAGCTTTACTCTGTATCTAACCCCGTGCTGTACCTGTCCTGGGATGGTTTGATGGGGGCAGTGTAGAGGGAGCTTTACTCTGTACCTAACCTCGTGCCGTACCTGACCTGGGACGGTTTGATGGGGGCAGTGCAGAGGGAGCTTTACTCTGTATCTAACCCCGTGCTGTACCTGTCCTGGGAGTGTTTGATGGGGACAGTGTAGAGGGATTTTTCTCTGTATCTAACCCCGTGCTGTACCTGTCCTGGGAGTGTTTGATGGGGACAGTGTAGAGGGAGCTTTACTCTGTATCTAACCCCGTGCTGTACCTGACCTGGGAGGGTTTGATGGGGACAGTGTAAAGGGAGCTTTACTCTGTATCTAACCCCGTGCTGTACCTGTCCTGGGAGCGTTTGATGGGGACAGTGGAGAGGGAGCTTTACTCTGTATCTAACCCCGTGCTGTACCTGTCCTGGGAGTGTTTGATGCGGACAGTGTAGAGGGAGCTTTACTCAGTATCTAACCCCGTGCTGTACCTGTCCTGGGAGGGTTTGATGGGGGCAGTGTAGAGGGAGCTTTACTCTGTATCTAACCCCGTGCTGTACCTGTGTTGGGAGTGTTTGATGGCGACAGTGTAGAGGGAGCCTTACTCTGTACCTAACCCCGTGCGTACCTGTCCTGGGAGGGTTTGATGGGGGCAGTGTAGAGGGAGCTTTACTCTGTATCTAACCCCGTGCTGTACCTGTCCTGGGAGTGTTTGATGGGGACAGTGTAGAGGGAGCTTTACTCTGTATCTAACCCCGTGCTGTACCTGTCCTGGGAGTGTTTGATGGGGACAGTGTGGAGGGAGCTTTACTCTGTATCTAACCCCGTCATGTACGTGTCCTGGGAGTGTTTGATGGGGACAGTGGAGAGGGAGCTTAACTCTGTATCTAGCCCCGTGCTGTACCTGTCCTGGGAGGGTTTGATGGGGACAGTGTAGAGGGAGCTTTACTCTGTATCTAACCCCGTGCCATACCTGTCCATGGAGGGTTTGATGGGGGCAGTGTAGAGGGAGCTTTACTCTGTATCTAACCCCGTGCTGTACCTGTCTTGGGTGTATTTGATGGGGACAGTGTAGAGGGAGCTTTACTCTGTATCTAACCCCGTGCTGTACCTGTCCTGGGAGTGTATGCTGGGGACAGTGGAGAGGGAGCTTTACTCTGTATCTAACCCCGTGCTGTACCTGTCCTGGGAGGGTTTGATGGGGGCAGTGTAGAGGGAGCTTTACTCTGAATCTAACCCCATGGTGTACCTGTCCTGGGAGTGTTTGATGCGCACAGTGTAGAGGGAGCTTTACTCTGTATCTAACCCCGTGCTGTACCTGTCCTGGGAGGGTTTGATGGGGGCAGTGTAGAGGGAGCGTTACTCTGTATCTAACCCCGTGCTGTAACTGTCCTGTGAGTGTTTGATGGGGACAGTGTAGAGGGAGCCTTACTCTGTACCTAACCCCGTGCGTACCTGTCCTGGGAGGGTTTGATGGGGGCAGTGTAGAGGGAGCTTTACTCTGTATCTAACCCCGTGCTGTACCTGTCCTGGGAGTGTTTGATGGGGACAGTGTGGAGGGAGCTTTACTCTGTATCTAACCCCGTCCTGTACGTGTCCTGGGAGTGTTTGATGGGGACAATGTCGAGGGAGCTTTACTCTGTATCTAGCCCCATGCTGTACCTGTCCTGGGAGGGTTTGATGGGGACAGTGTAGAGGGAGCTTTACTCTGCATCTAACCCCGCGCTGTACCTGTCCTGGGGGTGTTTGATGCGGACAGTGTAGAGGGAGCTTTACTCTGTATCTAACTCCATGCTGTACCTGTCCTGGCAGTGTTTGATGGGGACAGTGCAGAGGGAGCTTTACTCTGTATCTAACCCCGTGCCGTACCTGTCCTGGGAGGGTTTGATGGGGGCAGTGTAGAGGGAGCTTTACTCTGTATCTAAGCCCGTGCTGTACCTGTCCTTGGAGTGTTTGATGGGGACAGTGTAGAGGGAGCTTTACTCTGTATCTAACCCTGTGCTGTACCAGTCCTGGGAGTGATTGATGGGGACAGTGTAGTGGAGCTTTACTCTGTATCTAACCCCGTGCTGTACCTGTCCTGGGAGTGTATGTTGGGGACAGTGGAGAGGGAGCTTTACTCTGTATCTAACCCCGTGCTGTACCTGTCCTGGGAGTGTTTGACGGGGGCAGTGTAGAGGGAGCTTTACTCTGTATCTAACCCCGTGCTGTTCTTGTCCTGGGAGGGTTTGATAGGGGCAGTGTAGAGGGAGCTTTACTCTGTATCTAACCCCATGCTGTACCTGTCCTGGGAGTGTTTGATGCGGACTGTGTAGAGGGAGCTTTACTCTGTATCTAACCCCGTGCCGTACCTGTCCTGGGAGGGTTTGATGGGGGCAGTGTAGAGGGAGCTTTACTCTGTATCTAACCCCGTGCTGTACCTGTCCTGGGAGTGTTTGATGGGAACAGTGTAGAGGGAGCTTTACTCTGTATCTAACCCCGTGCTGTACCTGTCCTGGGAGTGTTTGATGGGGACAGTGTAGAGGGAGGTTTACTCTGTATCTAACCCCGTGCTGTACCTGTCCTGGGAGGGTTTGATGGGGACAGTGTAAAGGGAGCTTTACTCTGTATCTAACCCCGTGCTGTACCTGTCCTGGGAGCGTTTGATGGGGACAGTGGAGAGGGAGTTTTACTCTGTATCTAACCCCGTGCTGTACCTGTCCTGGGAGTGTTTGACGGGGGCAGTGTAGAAGGAGCTTTACTCTGTATCTAACCCCGTGCTGTACCTGTCCTGGGAGGGTTTGATGGGGGCAGTGTAGAGGGAGCTTTACTCTGTATCTAACCCCGTGCTGTACCTGTCCTGGGAGTGTTTGATGCGGATAGTGTAGAGGGAGCTTTACTCTGTATCTAACCCCGTGCTGTACCTGTCCTGGGATGGTTTGATGGGGGCAGTGTAGAGGGAGCTTTACTCTGTACCTAACCTCGTGCCGTACCTGACCTGGGAGGGTTTGATGGGGGCAGTGCAGAGGGAGCTTTACTCTGTATCTAACCCCGTGCTGTACCTGTCCTGGGAGTGTTTGATGGGGACAGTGTAGAGGGATTTTTCTCTGTATCTAACCCCGTGCTGTACCTGTCCTGGGAGTGTTTGATGGGGACAGTGTAGAGGGAGCTTTACTCTGTATCTAACCCCGTGCTGTACCTGACCTGGGAGGGTTTGATGGGGACAGTGTAAAGGGAGCTTTACTCTGTATCTAACCCCGTGCTGTACCTGTCCTGGGAGCGTTTGATGGGGACAGTAGAGAGGGAGCTTTACTCTGTATCTAACCCCGTGCTGTACCTGTCCTGGGAGTGTTTGATGCGGACAGTGTAGAGGGAGCTTTACTCAGTATCTAACCCCGTGCTGTACCTGTCCTGGGAGGGTTTGATGGGGGCAGTGTAGAGGGAGCTTTACTCTGTATCTAACCCCGTGCTGTACCTGTGTTGGGAGTGTTTGATGGCGACAGTGTAGAGGGAGCCTTACTCTGTACCTAACCCCGTGCGTACCTGTCCTGGGAGGGTTTGATGGGGGCAGTGTAGAGGGAGCTTTACTCTGTATCTAACCCCGTGCTGTACCTGTCCTGGGAGTGTTTGATGGGGACAGTGTAGAGGGAGCTTTACTCTGTATCTAACCCCGTGCTGTACCTGTCCTGGGAGTGTTTGATGGGGACAGTGTGGAGGGAGCTTTACTCTGTATCTAACCCCGTCATGTACGTGTCCTGGGAGTGTTTGATGGGGACAGTGGAGAGGGAGCTTAACTCTGTATCTAGCCCCGTGCTGTACCTGTCCTGGGAGGGTTTGATGGGGACAGTGTAGAGGGAGCTTTACTCTGTATCTAACCCCGTGCCGTACCTGTCCATGGAGGGTTTGATGGGGGCAGTGTAGAGGGAGCTTTACTCTGTATCTAAGCCCGTGCTGTACCTGTCCTGGGAGTGTTTGATGGGGACAGTGTAGAGGGAGCTTTACTCTGTATCTACCCCCGTGCTGTACCTGTCCTGGGAGTGTTTGATGGGGACAGTGTAGAGGGAGCTTTACTCTGTATCTAACCCCGTGCTCTACCTGTCATGGGAGGGTTTGATGGGGACAGTGTAAAGGGAACTTTACTCTGTATCTAACCCCGTGCTGTACCTGTCCTGGGAGCGTTTGATGGTGACAATGTAGAGGGAGATTTACTCTGTATCTAACCCCGTGCTGCACCTGTCCTGGGAGTGTTTGATGGGGACAGTGTAGAGGGAGGTTTTCTCTGTACCTAACCCCGTGCTGTACCTGTCCTGGGATTGGTTGATGGGGACAGTGTAGAGGGAGCTTTACTCTGTATCTAACCCCGTGCTGTATCTGTCCTAGGAGTGTTTGATGGAGACAGTGTAGAGGGAGCTTTACTCTGTATCTAACCCCGTGCCGTACCTGTCCTGGGAGGGTTTGATGGGGGCAGTGTAGAGGGAGCTTTACTCTGTATCTAACCCTGTGCTGTACCTGTCCTGGGAGTGTTTGATGGGGACAGTGGAGAGGGAGCTTTACTCTGTATCTAACCCCGTGCTGTACCTGTCCTGGGAGTGTTTGACGGGGGCAGTGTAGAGGGAGCTTTACTCTGTATCTAACCCCGTGCTGTATCTGTCCTGGGAGGGTTTGATGGGGGCAGTGTAGAGGGAGCTTTACTCTGTATCTAACCCCGTGCTCAACTGTCCTGGGAGGGTTTGATGGGGACAGTGTAGAGGGAGCTTTACTCTGTATCTAACCCCGTGCTGTACCTGTCTTGGGTGTATTTGATGGGGACAGTGTAGAGGGAGCTTTACTCTGTATCTAACCCCGTGCTGTACCTGTCCTGGGAGTGTATGCTGGGGACAGTGGAGAGGGAGCTTTACTCTGTATCTAACCCCGTGCTGTACCTGTCCTGGGAGGGTTTGATGGGGGCAGTGTAGAGGGAGCTTTACTCTGAATCTAACCCCATGGTGTACCTGTCCTGGGAGTGTTTGATGCGCACAGTGTAGAGGGAGCTTTACTCTGTATCTAACCCCGTGCTGTACCTGTCCTGGGAGGGTTTGATGGGGGCAGTGTAGAGGGAGCGTTACTCTGTATCTAACCCCGTGCTGTAACTGTCCTGTGAGTGTTTGATGGGGACACTGTAGAGGGAGCCTTACTCTGTACCTAACCCCGTGCGTACCTGTCCTGGGAGGGTTTGATGGGGGCAGTGTAGAGGGAGCTTTACTCTGTATCTAACCCCGTGCTGTACCTGTCCTGGGAGTGTTTGATGGGGACAGTGTGGAGGGAGCTTTACTCTGTATCTAACCCCGTCCTGTACGTGTCCTGGGAGTGTTTGATGGGGACAGTGTCGAGGGAGCTTTACTCTGTATCTAGCCCCGTGCTGTACCTGTCCTGGGAGGGTTTGATGGGGACAGTGTAGAGGGAGCTTTACTCTGCATCTAACCCCGCGCTGTACCTGTCCTGTGGGTGTTTGATGCGGACAGTGTAGAGGGAGCTTTACTCTGTATCTAACTCCATGCTGTACCTGTCCTGGCAGTGTTTGATGGGGACAGTGCAGAGGGAGCTTTACTCTGTATCTAACCCCGTGCCGTACCTGTCCTGGGAGGGTTTGATGGGGGCAGTGTAGAGGGAGCTTTACTCTGTATCTAAGCCCGTGCTGTACCTGTCCTTGGAGTGTTTGATGGGGACAGTGTAGAGGGAGCTTTACTCTGTATCTAACCCTGTGCTGTACCAGTCCTGGGAGTGATTGATGGGGACAGTGTAGTGGAGCTTTACTCTGTATCTAACCCCGTGCTGTACCTGTCCTGGGAGTGTATGTTGGGGACAGTGGAGAGGGAGCTTTACTCTGTATCTAACCCCGTGCTGTACCTGTCCTGGGAGTGTTTGACGGGGGCAGTGTAGAGGGAGCTTTACTCTGTATCTAACCCCGTGCTGTACTTGTCCTGGGAGGGTTTGATAGGGGCAGTGTAGAGGGAGCTTTACTCTGTATCTAACCCCATGCTGTACCTGTCCTGGGAGTGTTTGATGCGGACTGTGTAGAGGGAGCTTTACTCTGTATCTAACCCCGTGCCGTACCTGTCCTGGGAGGGTTTGATGGGGGCAGTGTAGAGGGAGCTTTACTCTGTATCTAACCCCGTGCTGTACCTGTCCTGGGAGTGTTTGATGGGAACAGTGTAGAGGGAGCTTTACTCTGTATCTAACCCCGTGCTGTACCTGTCCTGGGAGTGTTTGATGGGGACAGTGTAGAGGGAGGTTTACTCTGTATCTAACCCCGTGCTGTACCTGTCCTGGGAGGGTTTGATGGGGACAGTGTAAAGGGAGCTTTACTCTGTATCTAACCCCGTGCTGTACCTGTCCTGGGAGCGTTTGATGGGGACAGTGGAGAGGGAGTTTTACTCTGTATCTAACCCCGTGCTGTACCTGTCCTGGGAGTGTTTGACGGGGGCAGTGTAGAAGGAGCTTTACTCTGTATCTAACCCCGTGCTGTACCTGTCCTGGGAGGGTTTGATGGGGGCAGTGTAGAGGGAGCTTTACTCTGTATCTAACCCCGTGCTGTACCTGTCCTGGGAGTGTTTGATGCGGATAGTGTAGAGGGAGCTTTACTCTGTATCTAACCCCGTGCTGTACCTGTCCTGGGATGGTTTGATGGGGGCAGTGTAGAGGGAGCTTTACTCTGTACCTAACCTCGTGCCGTACCTGACCTGGGACGGTTTGATGGGGGCAGTGCAGAGGGAGCTTTACTCTGTATCTAACCCCGTGCTGTACCTGTCCTGGGAGTGTTTGATGGGGACAGTGTAGAGGGATTTTTCTCTGTATCTAACCCCGTGCTGTACCTGTCCTGGGAGTGTTTGATGGGGACAGTGTAGAGGGAGCTTTACTCTGTATCTAACCCCGTGCTGTACCTGACCTGGGAGGGTTTGATGGGGACAGTGTAAAGGGAGCTTTACTCTGTATCTAACCCCGTGCTGTACCTGTCCTGGGAGCGTTTGATGGGGACAGTGGAGAGGGAGCTTTACTCTGTATCTAACCCCGTGCTGTACCTGTCCTGGGAGTGTTTGATGCGGACAGTGTAGAGGGAGCTTTACTCAGTATCTAACCCCGTGCTGTACCTGTCCTGGGAGGGTTTGATGGGGGCAGTGTAGAGGGAGCTTTACTCTGTATCTAACCCCGTGCTGTACCTGTGTTGGGAGTGTTTGATGGCGACAGTGTAGAGGGAGCCTTACTCTGTACCTAACCCCGTGCGTACCTGTCCTGGGAGGGTTTGATGGGGGCAGTGTAGAGGGAGCTTTACTCTGTATCTAACCCCGTGCTGTACCTGTCCTGGGAGTGTTTGATGGGGACAGTGTAGAGGGAGCTTTACTCTGTATCTAACCCCGTGCTGTACCTGTCCTGGGAGTGTTTGATGGGGACAGTGTGGAGGGAGCTTTACTCTGTATCTAACCCCGTCATGTACGTGTCCTGGGAGTGTTTGATGGGGACAGTGGAGAGGGAGCTTAACTCTGTATCTAGCCCCGTGCTGTACCTGTCCTGGGAGGGTTTGATGGGGACAGTGTAGAGGGAGCTTTACTCTGTATCTAACCCCGTGCCATACCTGTCCATGGAGGGTTTGATGGGGGCAGTGTAGAGGGAGCTTTACTCTGTATCTAAGCCCGTGCTGTACCTGTCCTGGGAGTGTTTGATGGGGACAGTGTAGAGGGAGCTTTACTCTGTATCTACCCCCGTGCTGTACCTGTCCTGGGAGTGTTTGATGGGGACAGTGTAGAGGGAGCTTTACTCTGTATCTAACCCCGTGCTCTACCTGTCATGGGAGGGTTTGATGGGGACAGTGTAAAGGGAACTTTACTCTGTATCTAACCCCGTGCTGTACCTGTCCTGGGAGCGTTTGATGGTGACAATGTAGAGGGAGATTTACTCTGTATCTAACCCCGTGCTGCACCTGTCCTGGGAGTGTTTGATGGGGACAGTGTAGAGGGAGGTTTTCTCTGTACCTAACCCCGTGCTGTACCTGTCCTGGGATTGGTTGATGGGGACAGTGTAGAGGGAGCTTTACTCTGTATCTAACCCCGTGCTGTATCTGTCCTAGGAGTGTTTGATGGAGACAGTGTAGAGGGAGCTTTACTCTGTATCTAACCCCGTGCCGTACCTGTCCTGGGAGGGTTTGATGGGGGCAGTGTAGAGGGAGCTTTACTCTGTATCTAACCCTGTGCTGTACCTGTCCTGGGAGTGTTTGATGGGGACAGTGTAGAGGGAGCTTTACTCTGTATCTAACCCCGTGCTGTACCTGTCCTGGGAGTGTTTGATGGGGACAGTGTAGAGGGAGCTTTACTCTGTATCTAACCCCGTGCTGTACCTGTCCTGCGAGGGTTTGATGGGGACAGTGTAAAGGGAGCTTTACTCTGTATCTAACCCCGTGCTGTACCTGTCCTGGGAGTGTTTGATGGGGACAGTGGAGAGGGAGCTTTACTCTGTATCTAACCCCGTGCTGTACCTGTCCTGGGAGTGTTTGACGGGGGCAGTGTAGAGGGAGCTTTACTCTGTATCTAACCCCGTGCTGTACCTGTCCTGGGAGGGTTGGATAGGGGCAGTGTAGAGGGAGCTTTACTCTGTATCTAACCCCATGCTGTACCTGTCCTGGGAGTGTTTGATGCGGACTGTGTAGAGGGAGCTTTACTCTGTATCTAACCCCGTGCCGTACCTGTCCTGGGAGGGTTTGATGGGGGCAGTGTAGAGGGAGCTTTACTCTGTATCTAACCCCGTGCTGTACCTGTCCTGGGAGTGTTTGATGGGAACAGTGTAGAGGGAGCTTTACTCTGTATGTAACCCCGTGCTGTACCTGTCCTGGGAGTGTTTGATGGGGACAGTGTAGAGGGAGGTTTACTCTGTATCTAACCCCGTGCTGTACCTGTCCTGGGAGGGTTTGATGGGGACAGTGTAAAGGGAGCTTTACTCTGTATCTAACCCCGTGCTGTACCTGTCCTGGGAGCGTTTGATGGGGACAGTGGAGGGGGAGTTTTACTCTGTATCTAACCCCGTGCTGTACCTGTCCTGGGAGTGTTTGACGGGGGCAGTGTAGAAGGAGCTTTACTCTGTATCTAACCCCGTGCTGTACCTGTCCTGGGAGGGTTTGATGGGGGCAGTGTAGAGGGAGCTTTACTCTGTATCTAACCCCGTGCTGTACCTGTCCTGGGAGTGTTTGATGCGGACAGTGTAGAGGGAGCTTTACTCTGTATCAAACCCGTGCTGTACCTGTCCTGGGATGGTTTGATGGGGTCAGTGTAGAGGGAGCTTTACTCTGTATCTAACCCCGTGCTGTACCTGTGTTGGGAGTGTTTGATGGCGACAGTGTAGAGGGAGCCTTACTCTGTACCTAACCCCGTGCGTACCTGTCCTGGGAGGGTTTGATGGGGGCAGTGTAGAGGGAGCTTTACTCTGTATCTAACCCCGTGCTGTACCTGTCCTGGGAGTGTTTGATGGGGACAGTGTGGAGGGAGCTTTACTCTGTATCTAACCCCGTCCTGTACGTGTCCTGGGAGTGTTTGATGGGGACAGTGTCGAGGGAGCTTTACTCTGTATCTAGCCCCGTGCTGTACCTGTCCTGGGAGGGTTTGATGGGGACAGTGTAGAGGGAGCTTTACTCTGCATCTAACCCCGCGCTGTACCTGTCCTGGGGGTGTTTGATGCGGACAGTGTAGAGGGAGCTTTACTCTGTATCTAACTCCATGCTGTACCTGTCCTGGCAGTGTTTGATGGGGACAGTGCAGAGGGAGCTTTACTCTGTATCTAACCCCGTGCCGTACCTGTCCTGGGAGGGTTTGATGGGGGCAGTGTAGAGGGAGCTTTACTCTGTATCTAACCCCGTGCTGTACTTGTCCTGGGAGGGTTTGATAGGGGCAGTGTAGAGGGAACTTTACTCTGTATCTAACCCCATGCTGTACCTGTCCTGGGAGTGTTTGATGCGGACTGTGTAGAGGGAGCTTTACTCTGTATCTAACCCCGTGCCGTACCTGTCCTGGGAGGGTTTGATGGGGGCAGTGTAGAGGGAGCTTTACTCTGTATCTAACCCCGTGCTGTACCTGTCCTGGGAGTGTTTGATGGGAACAGTGTAGAGGGAGCTTTACTCTGTATCTAACCCCGTGCTGTACCTGTCCTGGGAGTGTTTGATGGGGACAGTGTAGAGGGAGGTTTACTCTGTATCTAACCCCGTGCTGTACCTGTCCTGGGAGGGTTTGATGGGGACAGTGTAAAGGGAGCTTTACTCTGTATCTAACCCCGTGCTGTACCTGTCCTGGGAGCGTTTGATGGGGACAGTGGAGAGGGAGTTTTACTCTGTATCTAACCCCGTGCTGTACCTGTCCTGGGAGTGTTTGACGGGGGCAGTGTAGAAGGAGCTGTACTCTGTATCTAACCCCGTGCTGTACCTGTCCTGGGAGGGTTTGATGGGGGCAGTGTAGAGGGAGCTTTACTCTGTATCTAACCCCGTGCTGTACCTGTCCTGGGAGTGTTTGATGCGGACAGTGTAGAGGGAGCTTTACTCTGTACCTAACCCCGTGCTGTACCTGTCCTGGGATGGTTTGATGGGGGCAGTGTAGAGGGAGCTTTACTCTGTACCTAACCTCGTGCCGTACCTGACCTGGGAGGGTTTGATGGGGGCAGTGCAGAGGGAGCTTTACTCTGTATCTAACCCCGTGCTGTACCTGTCCTGGGAGTGTTTGATGGGGACAGTGTAGAGGGATTTTTCTCTGTATCTAACCCCGTGCTGTACCTGTCCTGGGAGTGTTTGATGGGGGCAGTGTAGAGGGAGCTTTACTCTGTATCTAACCCCGTGCTGTACCTGACCTGGGAGGGTTTGATGGGGACAGTGTAAAGGGAGCTTTACTCTGTATCTAACCCCGTGCTGTACCTGTCCTGGGAGCGTTTGATGGGGACAGTGGAGAGGGAGCTTTACTCTGTATCTAACCCCGTGCTGTACCTGTCCTGGGAGTGTTTGATGCGGACAGTGTAGAGGGAGCTTTACTCAGTATCTAACCCCGTGCTGTACCTGTCCTGGGAGTGTTTGATGGGGGCAGTGTAGAGGGAGCTTTACTCTGTATCTAACCCCGTGCTGTACCTGTGTTGGGAGTGTTTGATGGCGACAGTGTAGAGGGAGCCTTACTCTGTACCTAACCCCGTGCTGTACCTGTCCTGGGAGGGTTTGATGGGGGCAGTGTAGAGGGAGCTTTACTCTGTATCTAACCCCGTGCTGTACCTGTGTTGGGAGTGTTTGATGGCGACAGTGTAGAGGGAGCCTTACTCTGTACCTAACCCCGTGCGTACCTGTCCTGGGAGGGTTTGATGGGGGCAGTGTAGAGGGAGCTTTACTCTGTATCTAACCCCGTGCTGTACCTGTCCTGGGAGTGTTTGATGGGGACAGTGTAGAGGGAGCTTTACTCTGTATCTAACCCCGTGCTGTACCTGTCCTGGGAGTGTTTGATGGGGACAGTGTGGAGGGAGCTTTACTCTGTATCTAACCCCGTCATGTACGTGTCCTGGGAGTGTTTGATGGGGACAGTGGAGAGGGAGCTTAACTCTGTATCTAGCCCCGTGCTGTACCTGTCCTGGGAGGGTTTGATGGGGACAGTGTAGAGGGAGCTTTACTCTGTATCTAACCCCGTGCCGTACCTGTCCTGGGAGGGTTTGATGGGGGCAGTGTAGAGGGAGCTTTACTCTGTATCTAAGCCCGTGCTGTACCTGTCCTGGGAGTGTTTGATGGGGACAGTGTAGAGGGAGCTTTACTCTGTATCTACCCCCGTGCTGTACCTGTCCTGGGAGTGTTTGATGGGGACAGTGTAGAGGGAGCTTTACTCTGTATCTAACCCCGTGCTCTACCTGTCATGGGAGGGTTTGATGGGGACAGTGTAAAGGGAACTTTACTCTGTATCTAACCCCGTGCTGTACCTGTCCTGGCAGCGTTTGATGGTGACAATGTAGAGGGAGATTTACTCTGTATCTAACCCCGTGCTGCACCTGTCCTGGGAGTGTTTGATGGGGACAGTGTAGAGGGAGGTTTTCTCTGTACCTAACCCCGTGCTGTACCTGTCCTGGGATTGGTTGATGGATACAGTGTAGAGGGAGCTTTACTCTGTATCTAACCACGTGCTGTATCTGTCCTAGGAGTGTTTGATGGAGACAGTGTAGAGGGAGCTTTACTCTGTATCTAACCCCGTGCCGTACCTGTCCTGGGAGGGTTTGATGGGGGCAGTGTAGAGGGAGCTTTACTCTGTATCTAACCCTGTGCTGTACCTGTCCTGGGAGTGTTTGATGGGGACAGTGTAGAGGGAGCTTTACTCTGTATCTAACCCCGTGCTGTACCTGTCCTGGGAGTGTTTGATGGGGACAGTGCAGAGGGAGCTTTACTCTGTATCTAACCCCGTGCTGTACCTGTCCTGCGAGGGTTTGATGGGGACAGTGTAAAGGGAGCTTTACTCTGTATCTAACCCCGTGCTGTACCTGTCCTGGGAGTGTTTGATGGGGACAGTGGAGAGGGAGCTTTACTCTGTATCTGACGCCATGCTGTACCTGTCCTTGGAGTGTTTGACGGGGGCAGTGTAGAGGGAGCTTAACTCTGTATCTAACTCCGTGCTGTACCTGTCCTGGGAGGGTTTGATGGGGGCAGTGTAGAGGGAGCTTTACTCTGTATCTAACCCCGTGCTGTACCTGTCCTGGGAGTGTTTGATGCGGACAGAGTAGAGGGAACTTTACTCTGTATCTAACCCCGTGCTGTACCTGTCCTGGGAGGGTTTGATGGGGACAGTGTAAAGGGAGCTTTACTCTGTATCTAACCCCGTGCTGTACCTGTCCTGGGAGTGTTTGATGGGGACAGTGGAGAGGGAGCTTTACTCTGTATCTAACCCCGTGCTGTACCTGTCCTGGGAGTGTTTGACGGGGGCAGTGTAGAGGGAGCTTTACTCTGTATCTAACCCCGTGCTGTATCTGTCCTGGGAGGGTTTGATGGGGGCAGTGTAGAGGGAGCTTTACTCTGTATCTAACCCCGTGCTCAACTGTCCTGGGAGGGTTTGATGGGGACAGTGTAGAGGGAGCTTTACTCTGTATCTAACCCCGTGCTGTACCTGTCTTGGGTGTGTTTGATGGGGACAGTGTAGAGGGAGCTTTACTCTGTATCTAACCCCGTGCTGTACCTGTCCTGGGAGTGTATGCTGGGGACAGTGGAGAGGGAGCTTTACTCTGTATCTAACCCCGTGCTGTACCTGTCCTGGGAGGGTTTGATGGGGGCAGTGTAGAGGGAGCTTTACTCTGAATCTAACCCCATGGTGTACCTGTCCTGGGAGTGTTTGATGCGCACAGTGTAGAGGGAGCTTTACTCTGTATCTAACCCCGTGCTGTACCTGTCCTGGGAGGGTTTGATGGGGGCAGTGTAGAGGGAGCGTTACTCTGTATCTAACCCCGTGCTGTAACTGTCCTGTGAGTGTTTGATGGGGACAGTGTAGAGGGAGCCGTACTCTGTATCTAACCCCGTGCCGTACCTGTCCTGGAAGGGTTTGATGGGGGCAGTGTAGAGGGAGCTTTACTCTGTATCTAAGCCCGTGCTGTACCTGTCCTGGGAGTGTTTGATGGGGACAGTGTAGAGGGAGCTTTACTCTGTATCTACCCCCGTGCTGTACCTGTCCTGGGAGTGTTTGATGGGGACAGTGTAGAGGGAGCTTTACTCTGTATCTAACCCCGTGCTCTACCTGTCATGGGAGGGTTTGATGGGGACAGTGTAAAGGGAACTTTACTCTGTATCTAACCCCGTGCTGTACCTGTCCTGGGAGCGTTTGATGGTGACAATGTAGAGGGAGATTTACTCTGTATCTAACCCCGTGCTGTACCTGTCCTGGGAGTGTTTAATGGGGACAGTGTAGAGGGAGCTTTACTCTGTATCTAACCCCGTGCTCTACCTGTCATGGGAGGGTTTGATGGGGACAGTGTAAAGGGAACTTTACTCTGTATCTAACCCCGTGCTGTACCTGTCCTGGGAGCGTTTGATGGTGACAATGTAGAGGGAGATTTACTCTGTATCTAACCCCGTGCTGTACCTGTCCTGGGAGTGTTTGATGGGGACAGTGTAGAGGGATTTTTCTCTGTATCTAACCCCGTGCTGTACCTGTCCTGGGAGTGTTTGATGGGGGCAGTGTAGAGGGAGCTTTACTCTGTATCTAACCCCGTGCTGTACCTGACCTGGGAGGGTTTGATGGGGACAGTGTAAAGGGAGCTTTACTCTGTATCTAACCCCGTGCTGTACCTGTCCTGGGAGCGTTTGATGGGGACAGTGGAGAGGGAGCTTTACTCTGTATCTAACCCCGTGCTGTACCTGTCCTGGGAGTGTTTGATGCGGACAGTGTAGAGGGAGCTTTACTCAGTATCTAACCCCGTGCTGTACCTGTCCTGGGAGTGTTTGATGGGGGCAGTGTAGAGGGAGCTTTACTCTGTATCTAACCCCGTGCTGTACCTGTGTTGGGAGTGTTTGATGGCGACAGTGTAGAGGGAGCCTTACTCTGTACCTAACCCCGTGCTGTACCTGTCCTGGGAGGGTTTGATGGGGGCAGTGTAGAGGGAGCTTTACTCTGTATCTAACCCCGTGCTGTACCTGTGTTGGGAGTGTTTGATGGCGACAGTGTAGAGGGAGCCTTACTCTGTACCTAACCCCGTGCGTACCTGTCCTGGGAGGGTTTGATGGGGGCAGTGTAGAGGGAGCTTTACTCTGTATCTAACCCCGTGCTGTACCTGTCCTGGGAGTGTTTGATGGGGACAGTGTAGAGGGAGCTTTACTCTGTATCTAACCCCGTGCTGTACCTGTCCTGGGAGTGTTTGATGGGGACAGTGTGGAGGGAGCTTTACTCTGTATCTAACCCCGTCATGTACGTGTCCTGGGAGTGTTTGATGGGGACAGTGGAGAGGGAGCTTAACTCTGTATCTAGCCCCGTGCTGTACCTGTCCTGGGAGGGTTTGATGGGGACAGTGTAGAGGGAGCTTTACTCTGTATCTAACCCCGTGCCGTACCTGTCCTGGGAGGGTTTGATGGGGGCAGTGTAGAGGGAGCTTTACTCTGTATCTAAGCCCGTGCTGTACCTGTCCTGGGAGTGTTTGATGGGGACAGTGTAGAGGGAGCTTTACTCTGTATCTACCCCCGTGCTGTACCTGTCCTGGGAGTGTTTGATGGGGACAGTGTAGAGGGAGCTTTACTCTGTATCTAACCCCGTGCTCTACCTGTCATGGGAGGGTTTGATGGGGACAGTGTAAAGGGAACTTTACTCTGTATCTAACCCCGTGCTGTACCTGTCCTGGGAGCGTTTGATGGTGACAATGTAGAGGGAGATTTACTCTGTATCTAACCCCGTGCTGCACCTGTCCTGGGAGTGTTTGATGGGGACAGTGTAGAGGGAGGTTTTCTCTGTACCTAACCCCGTGCTGTACCTGTCCTGGGATTGGTTGATGGATACAGTGTAGAGGGAGCTTTACTCTGTATCTAACCACGTGCTGTATCTGTCCTAGGAGTGTTTGATGGAGACAGTGTAGAGGGAGCTTTACTCTGTATCTAACCCCGTGCCGTACCTGTCCTGGGAGGGTTTGATGGGGGCAGTGTAGAGGGAGCTTTACTCTGTATCTAACCCTGTGCTGTACCTGTCCTGGGAGTGTTTGATGGGGACAGTGTAGAGGGAGCTTTACTCTGTATCTAACCCCGTGCTGTACCTGTCCTGGGAGTGTTTGATGGGGACAGTGTAGAGGGAGCTTTACTCTGTATCTAACCCCGTGCTGTACCTGTCCTGCGAGGGTTTGATGGGGACAGTGTAAAGGGAGCTTTACTCTGTATCTAACCCCGTGCTGTACCTGTCCTGGGAGTGTTTGATGGGGACAGTGGAGAGGGAGCTTTACTCTGTATCTGACGCCATGCTGTACCTGTCCTTGGAGTGTTTGACGGGGGCAGTGTAGAGGGAGCTTAACTCTGTATCTAACTCCGTGCTGTACCTGTCCTGGGAGGGTTTGATGGGGGCAGTGTAGAGGGAGCTTTACTCTGTATCTAACCCCGTGCTGTACCTGTCCTGGGAGTGTTTGATGCGGACAGAGTAGAGGGAACTTTACTCTGTATCTAACCCCGTGCTGTACCTGTCCTGGGAGGGTTTGATGGGGACAGTGTAAAGGGAGCTTTACTCTGTATCTAACCCCGTGCTGTACCTGTCCTGGGAGTGTTTGATGGGGACAGTGGAGAGGGAGCTTTACTCTGTATCTAACCCCGTGCTGTACCTGTCCTGGGAGTGTTTGACGGGGGCAGTGTAGAGGGAGCTTTACTCTGTATCTAACCCCGTGCTGTATCTGTCCTGGGAGGGTTTGATGGGGGCAGTGTAGAGGGAGCTTTACTCTGTATCTAACCCCGTGCTCAACTGTCCTGGGAGGGTTTGATGGGGACAGTGTAGAGGGAGCTTTACTCTGTATCTAACCCCGTGCTGTACCTGTCTTGGGTGTGTTTGATGGGGACAGTGTAGAGGGAGCTTTACTCTGTATCTAACCCCGTGCTGTACCTGTCCTGGGAGTGTATGCTGGGGACAGTGGAGAGGGAGCTTTACTCTGTATCTAACCCCGTGCTGTACCTGTCCTGGGAGGGTTTGATGGGGGCAGTGTAGAGGGAGCTTTACTCTGAATCTAACCCCATGGTGTACCTGTCCTGGGAGTGTTTGATGCGCACAGTGTAGAGGGAGCTTTACTCTGTATCTAACCCCGTGCTGTACCTGTCCTGGGAGGGTTTGATGGGGGCAGTGTAGAGGGAGCGTTACTCTGTATCTAACCCCGTGCTGTAACTGTCCTGTGAGTGTTTGATGGGGACAGTGTAGAGGGAGCCGTACTCTGTATCTAACCCCGTGCCGTACCTGTCCTGGAAGGGTTTGATGGGGGCAGTGTAGAGGGAGCTTTACTCTGTATCTAAGCCCGTGCTGTACCTGTCCTGGGAGTGTTTGATGGGGACAGTGTAGAGGGAGCTTTACTCTGTATCTACCCCCGTGCTGTACCTGTCCTGGGAGTGTTTGATGGGGACAGTGTAGAGGGAGCTTTACTCTGTATCTAACCCCGTGCTCTACCTGTCATGGGAGGGTTTGATGGGGACAGTGTAAAGGGAACTTTACTCTGTATCTAACCCCGTGCTGTACCTGTCCTGGGAGCGTTTGATGGTGACAATGTAGAGGGAGATTTACTCTGTATCTAACCCCGTGCTGTACCTGTCCTGGGAGTGTTTAATGGGGACAGTGTAGAGGGAGGTTTACTCTGTACCTAACCCCGTGCTGTACCTGTCCTGGGATTGGTTGATGGGGACAGTGTAGAGGGAGCTTTACTCTGTATCTAACCCCGTGCTGTATCTGTCCTAGGAGTGTTTGATGGAGACAGTGTAGAGGGAGCTTTACTCTGTATCTAACCCCGTGCCGTACCTGTCCTGGGAGGGTTTGATGGGGGCAGTGTAGAGGGAGCTTTACTCTGTATCTAACCCCGTGCTGTACCTGTCCTGGGAGTGTTTGATGGGGACAGTGTAGTGGGAGCTTTACTCTGTATCTAACCCCGTGCTGTACCTGTCCTGGGAGTGTTTGATGGGGACAGTGTAGAGGGAGCTTTACTCTGTATCTAACCCCGTGCTGTACCTGTCCTGCGAGGGTTTGATGGGGACAGTGTAAAGGGAGCTTTACTCTGTATCTAACCCCGTGCTGTACCTGTCCTGGGAGTGTTTGATGGGGACAGTGGAGAGGGAGCTTTACTCTGTATCTAACCCCGTGCTCTATCTGTCCTTGGAGTGTTTGACGGGGGCAGTGTAGAGGGAGCTTAACTCTGTATCTAACCCCGTGCTGTACCTGTCCTGGGAGGGTTTGATGGGGGCAGTGCAGAGGGAGCTTTACTCTGTATCTAACCCCGTGCTGTACCTGTCCTGGGAGTGTTTGACGGGGACAGTGTAGAGGGAGCTTTACTCTGTATCTAACCCCGTGCTGTACCTGTCCTGGGAGGGTTTGATGGGGGCAGTGTAGAGGGAGCTTTACTCTGTATCTAACCCCGTGCTGTACCTGTCCTGGGAGTGTTTGATGCGGACAGTGTAGAGGGAGCTTTACTCTGTATCTAACCCCGTGCTGTACCTGTCCTGGGGTGGTTTGATGGGGGCAGTGTAGAGGGAGCTTTACTCTGTATCTAACCCCGTGCTCTACCTGTCCTGGGAGTGTTTGATGGGGACAGTGTAGAGGGAGCCTTACTCTGTATCTAACCCCGTGCGGTACCTGTCCTGGGAGGGTTTGATGGGGGCAGTGTAGGGAGCTTTACTCTGTATCTGAGCCCGTGCTGTACCTGTCCTTGGAGTGTTTGATGGGGACAGTGCAGAGGGAGCTTTACTCTGTATCTAACCCTGTGCTGTACCAGTCCTGGGAGTGATTGATGGGGACAGTGTAGTGGAGCTTTACTCTGTATCTAACCCCGTGCTGTACCTGTCCTGGGAGTGTATGTTGGGGACAGTGGAGAGGGAGCTTTACTCTGTATCTAACCCCGTGCTGTACCTGTCCTGGGAGTGTTTGACGGGGGCAGTGTAGAGGGAGCTTTACTCTGTATCTAACCCCGTGCTGTACCTGTCCTGGGAGGGTTGGATAGGGGCAGTGTAGAGGGAGCTTTACTCTGTATCTAACCCCATGCTGTACCTGTCCTGGGAGTGTTTGATGCGGACTGTGTAGAGGGAGCTTTACTCTGTATCTAACCCCGTGCCGTACCTGTCCTGGGAGGGTTTGATGGGGGCAGTGTAGAGGGAGCTTTACTCTGTATCTAACCCCGTGCTGTACCTGTCCTGGGAGAGTTTGATGGGAACAGTGTAGAGGGAGCTTTACTCTGTATCTAACCCCGTGCTGTACCTGTCCTGGGAGTGTTTGATGGGGACAGTGTAGAGGGAGGTTTACTCTGTATCTAACCCCGTGCTGTACCTGTCCTGGGAGGGTTTGATGGGGACAGTGTAAAGGGAGCTTTACTCTGTATCTAACCCCGTGCTGTACCTGTCCTGGGAGCGTTTGATGGGGACAGTGGAGGGGGAGTTTTACTCTGTATCTAACCCCGTGCTGTACCTGTCCTGGGAGTGTTTGACGGGGGCAGTGTAGAAGGAGCTTTACTCTGTATCTAACCCCGTGCTGTACCTGTCCTGGGAGGGTTTGATGGGGGCAGTGTAGAGGGAGCTTTACTCTGTATCTAACCCCGTGCTGTACCTGTCCTGGGAGTGTTTGATGCGGACAGTGTAGAGGGAGCTTTACTCTGTATCTAACCCCGTGCTGTACCTGTCCTGGGATGGTTTGATGGGGGCAGTGTAGAGGGAGCTTTACTCTGTATCTAACCCCGTGCTGTACCTGTGTTGGGAGTGTTTGATGGGGACAGTGTAGAGGGAGCCTTACTCTGTACCTAACCCCGTGCCGTACCTGTCCTGGGAGGGTTTGATGGGGGCAGTGCAGAGGGAGCTTTACTCAGTATCTAACCCCGTGCTGTACCTGTCCTGGGAGGGTTTGATGGGGGCAGTGTAGAGGGAGCTTTACTCTGTATCTAACCCCGTGCTGTACCTGTGTTGGGAGTGTTTGATGGCGACAGTGTAGAGGGAGCCTTACTCTGTACCTAACCCCGTGCGTACCTGTCCTGGGAGGGTTTGATGGGGGCAGTGTAGAGGGAGCTTTACTCTGTATCTAACCCCGTGCTGTACCTGTCCTGGGAGTGTTTGATGGGGACAGTGTAGCGGGAGCTTTACTCTGTATCTAACCCCGTGCTGTACCTGTCCTGGGAGTGTTTGATGGGGACAGTGTGGAGGGAGCTTTACTCTGTATCTAACCCCGTCCTGTACGTGTCCTGGGAGTGTTTGATGGGGACAGTGTAGAGGGAGCTTTACTCTGTATCTAGCCCCGTGCTGTACCTGTCCTGGGAGGGTTTGATGGGGACAGTGTAGAGGGAGCTTTACTCTGTATCTAACCCCGCGCTGTACCTGTCCTGGGGGTGTTTGATGCGGACAGTGTAGAGGGAGCTTTACTCTGTATCTAACTCCATGCTGTACCTGTCCTGGCAGTGTTTGATGGGGACAGTGCAGAGGGAGCTTTCCTCTGTATCTAACCCCGTGCCGTACCTGTCCTGGGAGGGTTTGATGGGGGCAGTGTAGAGGGAGCTTTACTCTGTATCTAAGCCCGTGCTGTACCTGTCCTTGGAGTGTTTGATGGGGACAGTGTAGAGGGAGCTTTACTCTGTATCTAACCCTGTGCTGTACCAGTCCTGGGAGTGATTGATGGGGACAGTGTAGTGGAGCTTTACTCTGTATCTAACCCCGTGCTGTACCTGTCCTGGGAGTGTATGTTGGGGACAGTGGAGAGGGAGCTTTACTCTGTATCTAACCCCGTGCTGTACCTGTCCTGGGAGTGTTTGACGGGGGCAGTGTAGAGGGAGCTTTACTCTGTATCTAACCCCGTGCTGTACCTGTCCTGGGAGGGTTTGATAGGGGCAGTGTAGAGGGAGCTTTACTCTGTATCTAACCCCATGCTGTACCTGTCCTGGGAGTGTTTGATGCGGACTGTGTCGAGGGAGCTTTACTCTGTATCTAACCCCGTGCCGTACCTGTCCTGGGAGGGTTTGATGGGGGCAGTGTAGAGGGAGCTTTACTCTGTATCTAACCCCGTGCTGTACCTGTCCTGGGAGTGTTTGATGGGAACAGTGTAGAGGGAGCTTTACTCTGTATCTAACCCCGTGCTGTACCTGTCCTGGGAGTGTTTGATGGGGACAGTGTAGAGGGAGGTTTACTCTGTATCTAACCCCGTGCTGTACCTGTCCTGGGAGGGTTTGATGGGGACAGTGTAAAGGGAGCTTTACTCTGTATCTAACCCCGTGCTGTACCTGTCCTGGGAGCGTTTGATGGGGACAGTGGAGAGGGAGTTTTACTCTGTATCTAACCCCGTGCTGTACCTGTCCTGGGAGTGTTTGACGGGGGCAATGTAGAAGGAGCTTTACTCTGTATCTAACCCCGTGCTGTACCTGTCCTGGGAGGGTTTGATGGGGGCAGTGTAGAGGGAGCTTTACTCTGTATCTAACCCCGTGCTGTACCTGTCCTGGGAGTGTTTGATGCGGACAGTGTAGAGGGAGCTTTACTCTGTATCTAACCCCGTGCTGTACCTGTCCTGGGATGGTTTGATGGGGGCAGTGTAGAGGGAGCTTTACTCTGTATCTAGCCCCGTGCTGTACCTGTGTTGATAGTGTTTGATGGGGACAGTGTAGAGGGAGCCTTACTCTGTACCTAACCCCGTGCCGTACCTGTCCTGGGAGGGTTTGATGGGGGCAGTGCAGAGGGAGCTTTACTCTGTATCTAACCCCGTGCTGTACCTGTCCTGGGAGTGTTTGATGGGGACAGTGTAGAGGGAGCTTTTCTCTGTATCTAACCCCGTGCTGTACCTGTCCTGGGAGTGTTTGATGGGGACAGTGTAGAGGGAGCTTTACTCTGTATCTAACCCCGTGCTGTACCTGACCTGGGAGGGTTTGATGGGGACAGTGTAAAGGGAGCTTTACTCTGTATCTAACCCCGTGCTGTACCTGTCCTGGGAGCGTTTGATGGGGACAGTGGAGAGGGAGCTTTACTCTGTATCTAACCCCGTGCTGTACCTGTCCTGGGAGTGTTTGATGCGGACAGTGTAGAGGGAGCTTTACTCAGTATCTAACCCCGTGCTGTACCTGTCCTGGGAGGGTTTGGTGGGGGCAGTGTAGAGGGAGCTTTACTCTGTATCTAACCCCGTGCTGTACCTGTGTTGGGAGTGTTTGATGGCGACAGTGTAGAGGGAGCCTTACTCTGTACCTAACCCCGTGCGTACCTGTCCTGGGAGGGTTTGATGGGGGCAATGGAGAGGGAGCTTTACTCTGTATCTAACCCCGTGCTGTACCTGTCCTGGGAGTGTTTGATGGGGACAGTGTAGAGGGAGCTTTACTCTGTATCTAACCCCGTGCTGTACCTGTCCTGGGAGTGTTTGATGGGGACAGTGTGGAGGGAGCTTTACTCTGTATGTAACCCCGTCCTGTACGTGTCCTGGGAGTGTTTGATGGGGACAGTGTAGAGGGAGCTTTACTCTGTATCTAGCCCCGTGCTGTACCTGTCCTGGGAGGGTTTGATGGGGACAGTGTAGAGGGAGCTTTACTCTGTATCTAACCCCGCGCTGTACCTGTCCTGGGGGTGTTTGATGGGAACAGTGTAGAGGGAGCTTTACTCTGTATCTAACTCCATGCTGTACCTGTCCTGGCAGTGTTTGATGGGGACAGTGCAGAGGGAGCTTTACTCTGTATCTAGCCCCGTGCTGTACCTGTCCTGGGAGGGTTTGATGGGGACAGTGTAGAGGGAGCTTTACTCTGTATTTAACCCCGTGCTGTACCTGTCCTGGGAGTGTTTGATGGGGACAGTGTAGAGGGAGCTTTACTCTGTATCTAACCCCGTGCTGTACCTGTCCTGGGAGTGTTTGATGGGGACAGTGTAGAGGGAGGTTTACTCTGTATCTAACCCCATGCTGTACTTGTCCTGGGAGTGTTTGATGGGGACAGTGTAGAGTGAGATTTACTCTGTATCTAACCCCGCGCTGTACCTGTCCTGGGGGTGTTTGATGGGGACAGTGTAGAGGGAGCTTTACTCTGTATCTAACCCCGTGCTCAACTGTCCTGGGAGGGTTTGATGGGGACAGTGTAGAGGGAGCTTTACTCTGTATCTAACCCCGTGCTGTCCCTGTCCTGGGAGTGCTTGATGGGCACAGTGTAGAGGGAGCTTTACTCTGTATCTAACCCCGTGCTGTACCTGTCTTGGGAGTGTTTGATGGGGACAGTGTAGAGGGAGCTTTACTCTGTATCTAACCCCGTGCTGTACCTGTCCTGGGAGTGTATGTTGGGTCAGTGGAGAGGGAGCTTTACTCTGTATCTAACCCCGCGCTGTACCTGTCCTGGGAGTGTTTGACGGGGGCAGTGTAGAGGGAGTTTTACTCTGTATCTAACCCCGTGCTGTACCTGTCCTGGGAGGGTTTGATGGGAGCAGTGTAGAGGGAGCTTTACTCTGAATCTAACCCCGTGGTGTACCTGTCCTGGGAGTGTTTGATGCGCACAGTGTAGAGGGAGCTTTACTCTGTATCTAACCCCGTGCTGTACCTGTCCTGGGAGGGTTTGATGGGGGCAGTGTAGAGGGAGCGTTACTCTGTATCTAACCCCGTGCCGTACCTGTCCTGGGAGGGTTTGATGGGGGCAGTGGAGAGGGAGCTTTACTCTGTATCTAACCCCGTGCTGTACCTGTCCTGGGAGTGTTTGATGGGGACAGTGTAGAGGGAGCTTTACTCTGTATCTAACCCCGTGCTGTACCTGTCCTGGGAGTGTTTGATGGGGACAGTGTAGAGGGAGCTTTACTCTGTATCTAACCCCGTGCTGTACCTGTCCTGCGAGGGTTTGATGGGGACAGTGTAAAGGGAGCTTTACTCTGTATCTAACCCCGTGCTGTACCTGTCCTGGGAGTGCTTGATGGGCACAGTGTAGAGGGAGCTTTACTCTGTATCTAACCCCGTGCTGTACCTGTCTTGGGAGTGTTTGATGGGGACAGTGTAGAGGGAGCTTTACTCTGTATCTAACCCCGTGCTGTACCTGTCCTGGGAGTGTATGTTGGGTCAGTGGAGAGGGAGCTTTACTCTGTATCTAACCCCGTGCTGTACCTGTCCTGGGAGTGTTTGACGGGGGCAGTGTAGAGGGAGTTTTACTCTGAATCTAACCCCGTGGTGTACCTGTCCTGGGAGTGTTTGATGCGCACAGTGTAGAGGGAGCTTTACTCTGTATCTAACCCCGTGCTGTACCTGTCCTGGGAGGGTTTGATGGGGGCAGTGTAGAGGGAGCTTTACTCTGAATCTAACCCCGTGGTGTACCTGTCCTGGGAGTGTTTGATGCGCACAGTGTAGAGGGAGCTTTACTCTGTATCTAACCCCGTGCTGTACCTGTCCTGGGAGGGTTTGATGGGGGCAGTGTAGAGGGAGCGTTACTCTGTATCTAACCCCGTGCTGTAACTGTCCTGTGAGTGTTTGATGGGGATAGTGTAGAGGGAGCCTTACTCTGTATCTAACCCCGTGCCGTACCTGTCCTGGGAGGGTTTGATGGGGGCAGTGTAGAGGGAGCTTTACTCTGTATCTAAGCCCGTGCTGTACCTGTCCTGGGAGTGTTTGATGGGGACGGTGTAGAGGGAGCTTTACTCTGTATCTACCCCCGTGCTGTACCTGTCCTGGGAGTGTTTGATGGGGACAGTGTAGAGGGAGCTTTACTCTGTATCTAACCCCGTGCTGTACCTGTCCTTGGAGTGTTTGATGGGGACAGTGTAGAGGGAGCTTTACTCTGTGTCTAACCACGTGCTGTACCTGTCCTGGGAGTGTTTGATGGGGACAGTGTAGAGGGAGCTTTACTCTGTATCTACCCCCGTGCTGTACCTGTCCTGGGAGTGTTTGATGGGGACAGTGTAGAGGGAGCTTTACTCTGTATCTAACCCCGTGCTCTACCTGTCATGGGAGGGTTTGATGGGGACAGTGTAAAGGGAACTTTACTCTGTATCTAACCCCGTGCTGTACCTGTCCTGGGAGCGTTTGATGGTGACAATGTAGAGGGAGATTTACTCTGTATCTAACCCCGTGCTGTACCTGTCCTGGGAGTGTTTGATGGGGACAGTGTAGAGGGAGCTTTACTCTGTATCTAACCCCGTGCTGTATCTGTCCTAGGAGTGTTTGATGGAGACAGTGTAGAGGGAGCTTTACTCTGTATCTAACCCCGTGCCGTACCTGTCCTGGGAGGGTTTGATGGGGGCAGTGTAGAGGGAGCTTTACTCTGTATCTAACCCCGTGCTGTACCTGTCCTGGGAGTGTTTGATGGGGACAGTGTAGAGGGAGCTTTACTCTGTATCTAACCCCGTGCTGTACCTGTCCTGGGAGTGTTTGATGGGGACACTGTAGAGGGAGCTTTACTCTGTATCTAACCCCGTGCTGTACCTGTCCTGCGAGGGTTTGATGGGGACAGTGTAAAGGGAGCTTTACTCTGTATCTAACCCCGTGCTGTACCTGTCCTGGGAGTGTTTGATGGGGACAGTGGAGAGGGAGCTTTACTCTGTATCTGACGCCATGCTGTACCTGTCCTTGGAGTGTTTGACGGGGGCAGTGTAGAGGGAGCTTAACTCTGTATCTAACTCCGTGCTGTACCTGTCCTGGGAGGGTTTGATGGGGGCAGTGTAGAGGGAGCTTTACTCTGTATCTAACCCCGTGCTGTACCTGTCCTGGGAGTGTTTGATGCGGACAGTGTAGAGGGAACTTTACTCTGTATCTAACCCCGTGCTGTACCTGTCCTGGGAGGGTTTGATGGGGACATTGTAAAGGGAGCTTTACTCTGTATCTAACCCCGTGCTGTACCTGTCCTGGGAGTGTTTGATGGGGACAGTGGAGAGGGAGCTTTACTCTGTATCTAACCCCGTGCTGTACCTGTCCTGGGAGTGTTTGACGGGGGCAGTGTAGAGGGAGCTTTACTCTGTATCTAACCCCGTGCTGTACCTGTCCTGGGAGGGTTTGATGGGGGCAGTGTAGAGGGAGCTTTACTCTGTATCTAACCCCGTGCTGTACGTGTCCTGGGAGTGTTTGATGGGGACAGTGTAGAGGGAGCTTTACTCTGTATCTAGCCCCGTGCTGTACCTGTCCTGGGAGGGTTTGATGGGGACAGTGTAGAGGGAGCTTTACTCTGTATCTAACCCCATGCTGTACCTGTCCTGGGAGTGTTTGATGGGGACAGTGTAGAGGGAGCTTTACTCTGTATCTAACCCCGCGCTGTACCTGTCCTGGGGGTGTTTGATGGGGACAGTGTAGAGGGAGCTTTACTCTGTATCTAACTCCATGCTGTACCTGTCCTGGCAGTGTTTGATGGGGACAGTGCAGAGTGAGCTTTACTCTGTATCTAACCCAGTGCTGTACCTGTCCTGGGAGGGTTTGATGGGGACAGTGTAGAGGGAGGTTTACTCTGTATCTAACCCCATGCTGTACCTGTCCTGTGAGTGTTTGATGGGGACAGTGTGGAGTGAGATTTACTCTGTATCTAACCCCGCGCTGTACCTATCCTGGGAGTGTTTGATGGGGACTGTGTAGAGGGAGCTTTACTCTGTATTTAACCCTGTGCTGTACCTGTCCTGTGAGTGTTTGATGGGGACAGTGCAGTGGGAGCTTTACTCTGTATCTAACCCCGTGCTGTACCTGTCCTGGGAGTGTTTGATGGGGACAGTGTAGAGGGAGCTTTTCTCTGTATCTAACCCCGTGCTGTACCTGTCCTGGGAGTGTTTGATGGGGACAGTGTAGAGGGAGCTTTACTCTGTATCTAACCCCGTGCTGTACCTGACCTGGGAGGGTTTGATGGGGACAGTGTAAAGGGAGCTTTACTCTGTATCTAACCCCGTGCTGTACCTGTCTTGGGAGTGTTTGATGGGGACAGTGTAGAGGGAGCTTTACCCTGTATCTAACCCCGTGCTGTACCTGTCCTGGGAGTGTATGTTGGGGACAGTGGAGAGGGAGCTTTACTCTGTATCTAACCCCGTGCTGTAACTGTCCTGTGAGTGTTTGATGGGGACAGTGTAGAGGGAGCCTTACTCTGTATCTAACCCCGTGCCGTACCTGTCCTGGGAGGGTTTGATGGGGGCAGTGTAGATGGAGCTTTACTCTGTATCTAAGCCCGTGCTGTACCTGTCCTGGGAGTGTTTGATGGGGACAGTGTAGAGGGAGCTTTACTCTGTATCTACCCCCGTGCTGTACCTGTCCTGGGAGTGTTTGATGGGGACAATGTAGAGGGAGCTTTACTCTGTATCTAACCCCGTGCTGTACCTGTCATGGGAGGGTTTGATGGGGACAGTGTAGAGGGAGCTTTACCCTGTATCTAACCCCGTGCTGTACCTGTCCTGGGAGTGTATGTTGGGGACAGTGGAGAGGGAGCTTTACTCTGTATCTAACCCCGTGCTGTAACTGTCCTGTGAGTGTTTGATGGGGACAGTGTAGAGGGAGCCTTACTCTGTATCTAACCCCGTGCCGTACCTGTCCTGGGAGGGTTTGATGGGGGCAGTGTAGATGGAGCTTTACTCTGTATCTAAGCCCGTGCTGTACCTGTCCTGGGAGTGTTTGATGGAGACAGTGTAGAGGGAGCTTTACTCTGTATCTACCCCCGTGCTGTACCTGTCCTGGGAGTGTTTGATGGGGACAATGTAGAGGGAGCTTTACTCTGTATCTAACCCCATGCTCTACCTGTCATGGGAGGGTTTGATGGGGACAGTGTAAAGGGAACTTTACTCTGTATCTAACCCCGTGCTGTACCTGTCTTGGGAGTGTTTGATGGGGACAGTGTAGAGGGAGCTTTACTCTGTATCTAACCCCGTGCTGTACCTGTCCTGGGAGTGTATGTTGGGGACAGTGGAGAGGGAGCTTTACTCTGTATCTAACCCCGTGCTGTACCTGTCCTGGGAGTGTTTGACGGGGGCAGTGTAGAGGGAGTTTTACTCTGTATCTAACCCCGTGCTGTACCTGTCCTGGGAGGGTTTGATGGGGGCAGTGTAGAGGGAGCTTTACTCTGAATCTAACCCCGTGGTGTACCTGTCCTGGGAGTGTTTGATGCGCACAGTGTAGAGGGAGCTTTACTCTGTATCTAACCCCGTGCTGTACCTGTCCTGGGAGGGTTTGATGGGGGCAGTGTAGAGGGAGTGTTACTCTGTATCTAACCCCGTGCTGTAACTGTCCTGTGAGTGTTTGATGGGGACAGTGTAGAGGGAGCCTTACTCTGTATCTAACCCCGTGCCGTACCTGTCCTGGGAGGGTTTGATGGGGGCAGTGTAGAGGGAGCTTTACTCTGTATCTAAGCCCGTGCTGTCCCTGTCCTGGGAGTGTTTGATGGGGACAGTGTAGAGGGAGCTTTACTCTGTATCTACCCCCGTGCTGTACCTGTCCTGGGAGTGTTTGATGGGGACAGTGTAGAGGGAGCTTTACTCTGTATCTAACCCCGTGCTCTACCTGTCATGGGAGGGTTTGATGGGGACAGTGTAAAGGGAACTTTACTCTGTATCTAACCCCGTGCTGTACCTGTCCTGGGAGCGTTTGATGGTGACAATGTAGAGGGAGATTTACTCTGTATCTAACCCCGTGCTGTACCTGTCCTGGGAGTGTTTGATGGGGACAGTGTAGAGGGAGGTTTACTCTGTACCTAACCCCGTGCTGTACCTGTCCTGGGATTGGTTGATGGGGACAGTGTAGAGGGAGCTTTACTCTGTATCTAACCCCGTGCTGTATCTGTCCTAGGAGTGTTTGATGGAGACAGTGTAGAGGGAGCTTTACTCTGTATCTAACCCCGTGCCGTACCTGTCCTGGGAGGGTTTGATGGGGGCAGTGTAGAGGGAGCTTTACTCTGTATCTAACCCCGTGCTGTACCTGTCCTGGGAGTGTTTGATGGGGACAGTGTAGAGGGAGCTTTACTCTGTATCTAACCCCGTGCTGTACCTGTCCTGGGAGTGTTTGATGGGGACAGTGTAGAGGGAGCTTTACTCTGTATCTAACCCCGTGCTGTACCTGTCCTGCGAGGATTTGATGGGGACAGTGTAAAGGGAGCTTTACTCTGTATCTAATCCCGTGCTGTACCTGTCCTGGGAGTGTTTGATGGGGACAGTGGAGAGGGAGCTTTACTCTGTATCTGACCCCATGCTGTACCTGTCCTTGGAGTGTTTGACGGGGGCTGTGTAGAGGGAGCTTAACTCTGTATCTAACTCCGTGCTGTACCTGTCCTGGGAGGGTTTGATGGGGGCAGTGTAGAGGGAGCTTTACTCTGTATCTAACCCCGTGCTGTACCTGTCCTGGGAGTGTTTGATGCGGACAGTGTAGAGGGAACTTTACTCTGTATCTAACCCCGTGCTGTACCTGTCCTGGGAGGGTTTAATGGGGACAGTGTAAAGGGAGCTTTACTCTGTATCTAACCCCGTGCTGTACCTGTCCTGGGAGCGTTTGATGGGGACAGTGGAGAGGGAGCTTTACTCTGTATCTAACCCCGTGCTGTACCTGTTCTGGGAGTGTTTGACGGGGGCAGTGTAGAGGGAGCTTTACTCTGTATCTAACCCCGTGCTGTACCTGTCCTGGGAGGGTTTGATGGGGGCAGTGTAGAGGGAGCTTTACTCTGTATCTAACCCCGTGCTGTACCTGTCTTGGGAGTGTTTGATGCGGACAGTGTAGAGGGAGATTTACTCAGTATCTAACCCCGTGCTGTACCTGTCCTGGGATGGTTTGATGGGGGCAGTGTAGAGGGAGCTTTACTCTGTATCTAACCCCGTGCTGTACCTGTGTTGAGAGTGTTTGATGGGGACAGTGTAGAGGGAGCCTTACTCTGTACCTAACCCCGTGCCGTACCTGTCCTGGGAGGGTTTGATGGGGGCAGTGTAGAGGGAGCTTTACTCTGTATCTAACCCCGTGCTGTACCTGTCCTGGGTGTGTTTGATGGGGACAGTGTAGAGGGAGCTTTACTCTGTATCTAACCCCGTGCTGTACCTGTCCTGGGAGTGTTTGATGGGGACAGTGTGGAGGGAGCTTTACTCTGTATCTAACCCCGTCCTGTACGTGTCCTGGGAGTGTTTGATGGGGACAGTGTAGAGGGAGCTTTACTCTGTATCTAGCCCCGTGCTGTACCTGTCCTGGGAGGGTTTGATGGGGACAGTGTAGAGGGAGCTTTACTCTGTATCTAACCCCATGCTGTACCTGTCCTGGGAGTGTTTGATGGGGACAGTGTAGAGGGAGCTTTACTCTGTATCTAACCCCGCGCTGTACCTGTCCTGGGGGTGTTTGATGGGGACAGTATGGAGGGAGCTTTACTCTGTATCTAACCCAGTGCTGTACCAGTCCTGGGAGGGTTTGATGGGGACAGTGTAGTGGGAGGTTTACTCTGTATCTAACCCCAAGCTGTACCTGTCCTGTGAGTGTTTGATGGGGACAGTGTGGAGTGAGATTTACTCTGTATCTAACCCCGCGCTGTACCTATCCTGGGAGTGTTTGATGGGGTCTGTGTAGAGGGAGCTTTACTCTGTATTTAACCCCGTGCTGTACCTGTCCTGGGAGTGTTTGATGGGGACAGTGCAGAGGGAGCTTTACTCTGTATCTAACCCCGTGCTGTACCTGTCCTGGGAGTGTTTGATGGGGACAGTGTAGAGGGAGGTTTACTCTGTATCTAACCCCATGCTGCATTTGTCCTGGGAGTGTTTGATGGGGACAGTGTAGAGTGAGATTTACTCTGTATCTAACCCCGCGCTGTACCTGTCCTGGGGGTGTTTGATGGGGACAGTGTAGAGGGAGCTTTACTCTGTATCTAACGCCGTGCTCAACTGTCCTGGGAGGGTTTGATGGGGACAGTGTAGAGGGAGCTTTACTCTGTATCTAACCCCGTGCTGTCCCTGTCCTGGGAGTGTTTGATGGGCACAGTGTAGAGGGAGCTTTACTCTGTATCTAACCCCGTGCTGTACCTGTCTTGGGAGTGTTTGATGGGGACAGTGTAGAGGGAGCTTTACCCTGTATCTAACCCCGTGCTGTACCTGTCCTGGGAGTGTTTGATGGGGGCAGTGTAGATGGAGCTTTACTCTGTATCTAACCCCGTGCTGTACCTGTCCTGGGAGTGTTTGATGGGGACAGTGTAGAGGGAGCTTTACTCTGAATCTAACCCCGTGGTGTACCTGTCCTGGGAGTGTTTGATGGGGACAGTGTAGAGGGAGCTTTACTCTGTATCTACCCCCGTGCTGTACCTGTCCTGGGAGTGTTTGATGGGGACAGTGTAGAGGGAGCTTTACTCTGTATCTAACCCCGTGCTCTACCTGTCATGGGAGGGTTTGATGGGGACAGTGTAAAGGGAACTTTACTCTGTATCTAACCCCGTGCTGTACCTGTCCTGGGAGCGTTTGATGGTGACAATGTAGAGGGAGATTTACTCTGTATCTAACCCCGTGCTGTACCTGTCCTGGGAGTGTTTGATGGGGACAGTGTAGAGGGAGGTTTACTCTGTACCTAACCCCGTGCTGTACCTGTCCTGGGATTGGTTGATGGGGACAGTGTAGAGGGAGCTTTACTCTGTATCTAACCCCGTGCTGTATCTGTCCTAGGAGTGTTTGATGGAGACAGTGTAGAGGGAGCTTTACTCTGTATCTAACCCCGTGCCGTACCTGTCCTGGGAGGGTTTGATGGGGGCAGTGTAGAGGGAGCTTTACTCTGTATCTAACCCCGTGCTGTACCTGTCCTGGGAGTGTTTGATGGGGACAGTGTAGAGGGAGCTTTACTCTGTATCTAACCCCGTGCTGTACCTGTCCTGGGAGTGTTTGATGGGGACAGTGTAGAGGGAGCTTTACTCTGTATCTAACCCCGTGCTGTACCTGTCCTGCGAGGATTTGATGGGGACAGTGTAAAGGGAGCTTTACTCTGTATCTAATCCCGTGCTGTACCTGTCCTGGGAGTGTTTGATGGGGACAGTGGAGAGGGAGCTTTACTCTGTATCTGACCCCATGCTGTACCTGTCCTTGGAGTGTTTGACGGGGGCTGTGTAGAGGGAGCTTAACTCTGTATCTAACTCCGTGCTGTACCTGTCCTGGGAGGGTTTGATGGGGGCAGTGTAGAGGGAGCTTTACTCTGTATCTAACCCCGTGCTGTACCTGTCCTGGGAGTGTTTGATGCGGACAGTGTAGAGGGAACTTTACTCTGTATCTAACCCCGTGCTGTACCTGTCCTGGGAGGGTTTAATGGGGACAGTGTAAAGGGAGCTTTACTCTGTATCTAACCCCGTGCTGTACCTGTCCTGGGAGCGTTTGATGGGGACAGTGGAGAGGGAGCTTTACTCTGTATCTAACCCCGTGCTGTACCTGTTCTGGGAGTGTTTGACGGGGGCAGTGTAGAGGGAGCTTTACTCTGTATCTAACCCCGTGCTGTACCTGTCCTGGGAGGGTTTGATGGGGGCAGTGTAGAGGGAGCTTTACTCTGTATCTAACCCCGTGCTGTACCTGTCTTGGGAGTGTTTGATGCGGACAGTGTAGAGGGAGATTTACTCAGTATCTAACCCCGTGCTGTACCTGTCCTGGGATGGTTTGATGGGGGCAGTGTAGAGGGAGCTTTACTCTGTATCTAACCCCGTGCTGTACCTGTGTTGAGAGTGTTTGATGGGGACAGTGTAGAGGGAGCCTTACTCTGTACCTAACCCCGTGCCGTACCTGTCCTGGGAGGGTTTGATGGGGGCAGTGTAGAGGGAGCTTTACTCTGTATCTAACCCCGTGCTGTACCTGTCCTGGGTGTGTTTGATGGGGACAGTGTAGAGGGAGCTTTACTCTGTATCTAACCCCGTGCTGTACCTGTCCTGGGAGTGTTTGATGGGGACAGTGTGGAGGGAGCTTTACTCTGTATCTAACCCCGTCCTGTACGTGTCCTGGGAGTGTTTGATGGGGACAGTGTAGAGGGAGCTTTACTCTGTATCTAGCCCCGTGCTGTACCTGTCCTGGGAGGGTTTGATGGGGACAGTGTAGAGGGAGCTTTACTCTGTATCTAACCCCATGCTGTACCTGTCCTGGGAGTGTTTGATGGGGACAGTGTAGAGGGAGCTTTACTCTGTATCTAACCCCGCGCTGTACCTGTCCTGGGGGTGTTTGATGGGGACAGTATGGAGGGAGCTTTACTCTGTATCTAACCCAGTGCTGTACCAGTCCTGGGAGGGTTTGATGGGGACAGTGTAGAGGGAGGTTTACTCTGTATCTAACCCCAAGCTGTACCTGTCCTGTGAGTGTTTGATGGGGACAGTGTGGAGTGAGATTTACTCTGTATCTAACCCCGCGCTGTACCTATCCTGGGAGTGTTTGATGGGGTCTGTGTAGAGGGAGCTTTACTCTGTATTTAACCCCGTGCTGTACCTGTCCTGGGAGTGTTTGATGGGGACAGTGCAGAGGGAGCTTTACTCTGTATCTAACCCCGTGCTGTACCTGTCCTGGGAGTGTTTGATGGGGACAGTGTAGAGGGAGGTTTACTCTGTATCTAACCCCATGCTGCATTTGTCCTGGGAGTGTTTGATGGGGACAGTGTAGAGTGAGATTTACTCTGTATCTAACCCCGCGCTGTACCTGTCCTGGGGGTGTTTGATGGGGACAGTGTAGAGGGAGCTTTACTCTGTATCTAACGCCGTGCTCAACTGTCCTGGGAGGGTTTGATGGGGACAGTGTAGAGGGAGCTTTACTCTGTATCTAACCCCGTGCTGTCCCTGTCCTGGGAGTGTTTGATGGGCACAGTGTAGAGGGAGCTTTACTCTGTATCTAACCCCGTGCTGTACCTGTCTTGGGAGTGTTTGATGGGGACAGTGTAGAGGGAGCTTTACCCTGTATCTAACCCCGTGCTGTACCTGTCCTGGGAGTGTTTGATGGGGGCAGTGTAGATGGAGCTTTACTCTGTATCTAACCCCGTGCTGTACCTGTCCTGGGAGTGTTTGATGGGGACAGTGTAGAGGGAGCTTTACTCTGAATCTAACCCCGTGGTGTACCTGTCCTGGGAGTGTTTGATGGGGGCAGTGTAGATGGAGCTTTACTCTGCATCTAACCCCGTGCTGTACCTGTCCTGGGAGTGTTTGATGGGGACAGTGTAGAGGGAGCTTTACTCTGTATCTAAGCCCGTGCCGTACCTGTCCTGGGAGGGTTTGATGGGGGCAGTGTAGATGGAGCTTTACTCTGTATCTAACCCCGTGCTGTACCTGTCCTGGGAGTGTTTGATGGGGACAGTGTAGAGGGAGCTTTACTCTGTATCTAAGCCCGTGCTGTACCTGTCCTGGGAGTGTTTGATGGGGACAGTGTAGAGGGAGCTTTACTCTGTATCTACCCCCGTGCTGTACCTGTCCTGGGAGTGTTTGATGGGGACAATGTAGAGGGAGCTTTCTCTGTATCTAACCCCATGCTCTACCTGTCATGGAAGGGTTTGATGGGGACAGTGTAAAGGTAACTTTACTCTGTATCTAACCCCGTGCTGTACCTGTCCTGGGAGCGTTTGATGGTGACAATGTAGAGGGAGATTTACTCTGTATCTAACCCCGTGCTGTACCTGTCGTGGGTGTGTTTGATGGGGACAGTGTAGAGGGAGGTTTACTCTGTACGTAACCCTGTGCTGTACCTGTCCTGGGATTGGTTGATGGGGACAGTGTAGAGGGAGCTTTACTCTGTATCTAACCCCGTGCTGTATCTGTCCTAGGAGTGTTTGATGGAGACAGTGTAGAGGGGGCTTTACTCTGTATCTAACCCTGTGCTGTACCTGTCCTGGGAGTGTTTGATGGGGACAGTGGAGAGGGAGCTTTACTCTGTATCTAACCCCGTGCTGTAGCTGTCCTTGGAGTGTTTGACGGGGGCAGTGTAGAGGGAGCTTTACTCTGTATCTAACCCCGTGCTGTACCTGTCCTGGGAGGGTTTGATGGGGGCAGTGTTGAGGGATCTTTACTCTGTATCTAACCCCGTGCTGTTCCTGTCCTGGGAGTGTTTGATGCGGACAGTGTAGAGGGAGCTTTACTCTGTATCTAACCCCGTGCAGTACCTTTCCTGGGAGGGTTTGATGGGGGCAGTGTAGAGGGAGCTTTACTCTGTATCTAACCCCGTGCTGTACCTGTCCTGGGAGTGTTTGATGGGGACAGTGTAGAGGGAGCCTTACTCTGTATCTATCCCCGTGCCGTACCTGTCCTGGGAGTGTTTGATGTGGGCAGTGTAGAGGGAGCATTACTCTGTATCTAACCCCGTGCTGTTCCTGTCCTGGGAGTGTTTGATGGGGACAGTGTAGAGGGAGCTTTACTCTGTATCTATCCCCGTGCTGTACCTGTCCTGGGAGTGTTTGATGAGGACAGTGTAGAGGGAGCTTTACTCTGTATCTAACCCCGTGCTGTACCTGTCCTGGCAGTGTTTGATTGGGACAGTGTCGAGGGAGCTTTACTCTGTATCTAGCCCCGTCCTGTACCTGTCCTGGGAGGGTTTGATGGGGACAGTGTAGAGGGAGCTTTACTCTGTATCTAACCCCGTGCTGTACCTGTCCTGGGAGTGTTTGATGTGGACAGTGTAGAGGGAGGTTTACTCTGTATCTAACCCCATGCTGTACCTGTCCTGGGAGTGTTTGATGGGGACAGTGTAGAGGGAGCTTTACTCTGTATCTAACCCCGTGCTGTACCTGTCCTGGGAGGGTTTGATGGGGACAGTGTAGAGGGAGCTTTACTCTGTATCTAACCCCGTGCTGTACCTGTCCTGGGAGTGTTTGATGGGGACAGTGTAGAGGGAGCCTTACTCTGTATTTAACCCCGTGCCATACCTGTCCTGGGAGGGTTTGATGGAGGCAGTGTAGAGGGAGCTTTACTCTGTATCTAACCCCGTGCTGTACCTGTCCTGGGAGTGTTTGATGTGGACAGTGTAGAGGGAGCTTTAATCTGTATCTAACCCCGTGCTGTACCTGTCCTGGGAGGGTTTGATGGGGACAGTGTAGAGGGTGCTTTACTCTGTATCTAACCCCGTGCTGTACCTGTCCTGGGAGGGTTTGATGGGGGCAGTGTAGAGGGAGCTTTACTCTGTATCTAACCCTGTGCTGTACCTGTCCTGGGAGTGTTTGATGGGGACAGTGTAGAGTGAGATTTACTCTGTATCTAACCCCGCGCTGTATCAATCCTGGGAGTTTTTGATGGGGACAGTGTAGAGGGAGCTTTACTCTGTATTTAACCCCGTGCTGTACCTGTCCTGGGAGTGTTTGATGGGGACAGTGTAGAGGGAGCTTTACTCTGTATCTAACCCCGTGCTGTACCTGTCCTGGGAGTGTTTGATGGGGACAGTATAGAGGGAGGTTTACTCTGTATCTAACCCCATGCAGTACTTGTCCTGGGAGTGTTTAATGGGGACACTGTAGAGTGAGATTTACTCTGTATCTAACCCCGTGCTCAACTGTCCTGGGAGTGTTTGATGGGGACAGTGTAGAGGGAGCTTTACTCTGTATCTAACCCGGTGCTGTCCCTGTCCTGGGAGTGTTTGATGGGCACAGTGTAGAGGGAGCTTTACTCTGTATCTAACCCCGTGCTGTACCTGTCTTGGGAGTGTTTGATGGGGACAGTGTAGAGGGAGCTTTACTCTGTATCTAACCCTGTGCTGTACCTGTCCTGGGAGTGATGGATGGGGACAGTGTAGAGGGAGCTTTACTCTGTATCTAACCCTGTGCTGTACCTGTCCTGGGAGTGATTGATGGGGACAGTGTAGAGGGAGCTTTACTCTGTATCTAACCCCGTGCTGTACCTGTCCTGGGAGTGTATGTTGGCGACAGTGGAGAGGGAGCTTTACTCTGTATCTAACCCTGTGCTGTACCTGTCCTGGGAGTGTTTGATGGGGGCAGTGTAGAGGGAGATTTACTCTGTATCTAACCCCGTGCTGTACCTGTCCTGGGAGGGTTTGATGGGGACAGTGTAGAGGGAGCTTTACTCTGAATCTAACCCCGTGGTGTACCTGTCCTGGGAGTGTTTGATGGGGACAGTGTAGAGGGAGCTTTACTCTGTATCTAACCCCGTGCTGTACCTGTCCTGGGAGTGTTTGATGGGGACAGTGTAGAGGGAGCTTTACTCTGTACCTAACCCCATGCTGTACCTGTCCTGGGATTGTTTGATGGGGACAGTGTAGAGGGAGCATTACTCTGTATCTAACCCCGTGCTGTACCTGTGTTGGGAGTGTTTGATGGGGACAGTGTAAAGGGCACTTTACTCTGTACCTAACCCCGTGTTGTACCTGTCCTGGGAGTGTTTGATGGGGACAGTGGAGAGGGAGCTTTACTCTGTATCTAACCCCGTGCTGTACCTGTCCTGGGAGTGTTTGACGGGGGCAGTGTAGAGGGAGCTTTACTCTGTATCCAACCCCGTGCTGTACCTGTCCTGGGAGTGTTTGATGGGGACAGTGTAGAGGGAGCTTTACTCTGTATCTAACTCCATGCTGTACCTGTCCTGGCAGTGTTTGATGGGGACAGTGTAGAGGGAGCTATACTCTGTATCTAACCCCGTGCTGTACCTGTCCTGGGAGGGTTTGATGGGGACAGTGTAGAGGGAGCTTTACTCTGTATCTAACTCCATGCTGTACCTGTCCTGGCAGTGTTTGATGGGGACAGTGTAGAGGGAGATTTACTCTGTATCTAACCCCGCGCTGTACCTGTCCTGGGAGTGTTTGATGGGGACAGTGTAGAGGGAGGTTTACTCTGTATCTAACACCATGCTGTACCTGTCCTGGGAGTGTTTGATGGGGACAGTGTAGAGTGAGATTTACTCTGTATCTAACCCGCGCTGTACCTGTCCTGGGAGTGTTTGATGGGGACAGTGTAGAGGGAGCTTTACTCTGTATCTAACCCCGTGCTCACCTGTCCTGTGAGGGTTTGATGGGGACAGTGTAGAGGGAGCTTTACTCTGTATCTAACCCCGTGCTGTCCCTGTCCTGGGAGTGTTTGATGGGGACAGTGTAGAGGGAGCATTACTCTGTATCTAACCCCGTGCTGTACCTGTCCTGGGAGTGTTTGATGGGGACAGTGTAGAGGGAGCTTTACTCTGTATCTAACCCTGTGCTGTACCTGTCCTGGGAGTGATTGATGGGGACAGTGTAGAGGGAGCTTTACTCTGTATCTAACCCCGTGCTGTACCAGTCCTGGGAGTGTATGTTGGGGACAGTGGAGAGGGAGCTTTACTCTGTATCTAACCCCGTGCTGTACCTGTCCTGGGAGTGTTTCACGGGGGCAGTGTAGAGGGAGCTTTACTCTGTATCTAACCCCGTGCTGTACCTGTCCTGGGAGGGTTTGATGGGGGCAGTGTAGAGGGAGCTTTACTCTGAATCTAACCCAGTGCTGTAACTGTCCTGGGAGTGTTTGATGCGCACAGTGTAGAGGGAGCTTTACTCTGTATCTAACCCCGTGCTGTACCTGTCCTGGGAGGGTTTGATGGGGGCAGTGTAGAGGGAGCTTTACTCTGTATCTAACCCCATGCTGTACCTGTCCTGTGAGTGTTTGATGGGGACAGTGTAGAGGGAGCCTTACTCTGTATCTAACCCCGTGCCGTACCTGTCCTGGGAAGGTTTGATGGGGGCAGTGTAGAGGGAGCTTTACTCTGTATCTAAGCCCGTGCTGTACCTGTCCTGGGAGTGTTTGATGGGGACAGTGTAGAGGGAGCTTTACTCTGTATCTAACCCCGTGCTGTACCTGTCCTGGGAGTGTTTGATGGGGACAGTGTAGAGGGAGCTTTACTCTGTATCTAACCCCGTGCTGTATCTGTCCTGGGAGTGTTTGATGGGGACAGTGTAGAGGGAGCTTTACTCTGTATCTAACCCCGTGCTGTACCTGTCCTGGGAGTGTTTGATGGGGACAGTGTCGAGGGAGCTTTACTCTGTATCTAGCCCCGTCCTGTACCTGTCCTGGGAGGGTTTGATGGGGACAGTGTAGAGGGAGCTTTACTCTGTATCTAACCCCGTGCTGTACCTGTCCTGGGAGTGTTTGATGTGGACAGTGTAGAGGGAGGTTTACTCTGTATCTAACCCCATGCTGTACCTGTCCTGGGAGTGTTTGATGGGGACAGTGTAGAGGGAGCTTTACTCTGTATCTAACCCCGTGCTGTACCTGTCCTGGGAGGGTTTGATGGGGACAGTGTAGAGGGAGCTTTACTCTGTATCTAACCCCGTGCTGTACCTGTCCTGGGAGTGTTTGATGGGGACAGTGTAGAGGGAGCCTTACTCTGTATTTAACCTCGTGCCATACCTGTCCTGGGAGGGTTTGATGGAGGCAGTGTAGAGGGAGCTTTACTCTGTATCTAACCCCGTGCTGTACCTGTCCTGGGAGTGTTTGATGTGGACAGTGTAGAGGGAGCTTTAATCTGTATCTAACCCCGTGCTGTACCTGTCCTGGGAGGGTTTGATGGGGACAGTGTAGAGGGTGCTTTACTCTGTATCTAACCCCGTGCTGTACCTGTCCTGGGAGGGTTTGATGGGGGCAGTGTAGAGGGAGCTTTACTCTGTATCTAACCCTGTGCTGTACCTGTCCTGGGAGTGTTTTATGGGGACAGTGTAGAGGGAGCCTTACTCTGTATCTAACCCCGTGCCGTACCTGTCCTGGGCGGTATGATGGGGGCAGTGTAGAGGGAGCTTTACTCTGTATCTAACCCCGTGCTGTACCTGTCCTGGGAGTGTTTGATGGGGGCAGTGTAGAGGGAGCTTTACTCTGTATCTAACTCCATGCTGTACCTGTCCTGGCAGTGTTTGATGGGGACAGTGCAGAGGGAGCTTTACTCTGTATCTAACCCCGTGCTGTACCTGTCCTGCGAGGGTTTGATGGGGACAGTGTAGAGGGAGGTTTACTCTGTATCTAACCCCATGCTGTACCTGTCCTGTGAGTGTTTGATGGGGACAGTGTAGAGTGAGATTTACTCTGTATCTAACCCCGCGCTGTACCAATCCTGGGAGTTTTTGATGGGGACAGTGTAGAGGGAGCTTTACTCTGTATTTAACCCCGTGCTGTACCTGTCCTGGGAGTGTTTGATGGGGACAGTGTAGAGGGAGCTTTACTCTGTATCTAACCCCGTGCTGTACCTGTCCTGGGAGTGTTTGATGGGGACAGTATAGAGGGAGGTTTACTCTGTATCTAACCCCATGCAGTACTTGTCCTGGGAGTGTTTAATGGGGACACTGTAGAGTGAGATTTACTCTGTATCTAACCCCGTGCTCAACTGTCCTGGGAGTGTTTGATGGGGACAGTGTAGAGGGAGCTTTACTCTGTATCTAACCCGGTGCTGTCCCTGTCCTGGGAGTGTTTGATGGGCACAGTGTAGAGGGAGCTTTACTCTGTATCTAACCCCGTGCTGTACCTGTCTTGGGAGTGTTTGATGGGGACAGTGTAGAGGGAGCTTTACTCTGTATCTAACCCTGTGCTGTACCTGTCCTGGGAGTGATGGATGGGGACAGTGTAGAGGGAGCTTTACTCTGTATCTAACCCTGTGCTGTACCTGTCCTGGGAGTGATTGATGGGGACAGTGTAGAGGGAGCTTTACTCTGTATCTAACCCCGTGCTGTACCTGTCCTGGGAGTGTATGTTGGCGACAGTGGAGAGGGAGCTTTACTCTGTATCTAACCCTGTGCTGTACCTGTCCTGGGAGTGTTTGATGGGGGCAGTGTAGAGGGAGATTTACTCTGTATCTAACCCCGTGCTGTACCTGTCCTGGGAGGGTTTGATGGGGACAGTGTAGAGGGAGCTTTATTCTGAATCTAACCCCGTGGTGTACCTGTCCTGGGAGTGTTTGATGGGGACAGTGTAGAGGGAGCTTTACTCTGTATCTAACCCCGTGCTGCACCTGTCCTGGGAGTGTTTGATGGGGACAGTGTAGAGGGAGCTTTACTCTGTACCTAACCCCATGCTGTACCTGTCCTGGGATTGTTTGATGGGGACAGTGTAGAGGGAGCATTACTCTGTATCTAACCCCGTGCTGTACCTGTCCTGGGAGTGTTTGATGGGGACAGTGCAGAGGGAGCTTTACTCTGTACCTAACCCCGTGCTGTACCTGTCCTGGGATTGTTTGATGGGGACAGTGTAGAGGGAGCTTTACTCGGTATCTAACCCCGTGCTGTACCTGTCCTGGGAGTGTTTGATGGGGACAGTGTAGAGGGAGCTTTACTCTATTTCTAACCCCGTGCTGTACCTGTCCTGGGAGTGTTTGATGGGGACAGTGTAGAGGGAGCTTTACTCTGTATCTAACCCCGTGCTGTACCTGTGTTGGGAGTGTTTGATGGGGACAGTGTAAAGGGCACTTTACTCTGTACCTAACCCCGTGTTGTACCTGTCCTGGGAGTGTTTGATGGGGACAGTGGAGAGGGAGCTTTACTCTCTATCTAACCCCGTGCTGTACCTGTCCTGGGAGTGTTTGACGGGGGCAGTGTAGAGGGAGCTTTACTCTGTATCCAACCCCGTGCTGTACCTGTCCTGGGAGGGTTTGATGGGGACAGTGTAGAGGGAGCTTTACTCTGTATCTAACTCCATGCTGTACCTGTCCTGGCAGTGTTTGATGGGGACAGTGTAGAGGGAGCTATACTCTGTATCTAACCCCGTGCTGTACCTGTCCTGGGAGGGTTTGATGGGGACAGTGTAGAGGGAGCTTTACTCTGTATCTAACTCCATGCTGTACCTGTCCTGGCAGTGTTTGATGGGGACAGTGTAGAGGGAGATTTACTCTGTATCTAACCCCGCGCTGTACCTGTCCTGGGAGTGTTTGATGGGGACAGTGTAGAGGGAGGTTTACTCTGTATCTAACACCATGCTGTACCTGTCCTGGGAGTGTTTGATGGGGACAGTGTAGAGTGAGATTTACTCTGTATCTAACCCGCGCTGTACCTGTCCTGGGAGTGTTTGATGGGGACAGTGTAGAGGGAGCTTTACTCTGTATCTAACCCCGTGCTCACCTGTCCTGTGAGGGTTTGATGGGGACAGTGTAGAGGGAGCTTTACTCTGTATCTAACCCCGTGCTGTCCCTGTCCTGGGAGTGTTTGATGGGGACAGTGTAGAGGGAGCATTACTCTGTATCTAACCCCGTGCTGTACCTGTCCTGGGAGTGTTTGATGGGGACAGTGTAGAGGGAGCTTTACTCTGTATCTAACCCTGTGCTGTACCTGTCCTGGGAGTGATTGATGGGGACAGTGTAGAGGGAGCTTTACTCTGTATCTAACCCCGTGCTGTACCAGTCCTGGGAGTGTATGTTGGGGACAGTGGAGAGGGAGCTTTACTCTGTATCTAACCCCGTGCTGTACCTGTCCTGGGAGTGTTTCACGGGGGCAGTGTAGAGGGAGCTTTACTCTGTATCTAACCCCGTGCTGTACCTGTCCTGGGAGGGTTTGATGGGGGCAGTGTAGAGGGAGCTTTACTCTGAATCTAACCCAGTGCTGTAACTGTCCTGGGAGTGTTTGATGCGCACAGTGTAGAGGGAGCTTTACTCTGTATCTAACCCCGTGCTGTACCTGTCCTGGGAGGGTTTGATGGGGGCAGTGTAGAGGGAGCTTTACTCTGTATCTAACCCCATGCTGTACCTGTCCTGTGAGTGTTTGATGGGGACAGTGTAGAGGGAGCCTTACTCTGTATCTAACCCCGTGCCGTACCTGTCCTGGGAAGGTTTGATGGGGGCAGTGTAGAGGGAGCTTTACTCTGTATCTAAGCCCGTGCTGTACCTGTCCTGGGAGTGTTTGATGGGGACAGTGTAGAGGGAGCTTTACTCTGTATCTAACCCCGTGCTGTACCTGTCCTGGGAGTGTTTGATGGGGACAGTGTAGAGGGAGCTTTACTCTGTATCTAACCCCGTGCTGTATCTGTCCTGGGAGTGTTTGATGGGGACAGTGTAGAGGGAGCTTTACTCTGTATCTAACCCCGTGCTGTACCTGTCCTGGGAGTGTTTGATGGGGACAGTGTAGAGGGAGCTTTACTCTGTATCTAACCCCGTGCTGTACCTGTCCTGGGAGTGTTTGATGGGGACAGTGTAGAGGAAGCTTTACTCTGTATCTAACCCAGTGCTGTACCTGTCCTGGGAGTATTTGATGGGGACAGTGTAGGGGGCGTTTTACTCTGTATCTCACCCCGTGCTGTACCTGTCCTGGGAGTGTTTGATGGGGACAGTGTAGGGGGTGTTTTACTCTGTATCTAACCCCGTGCTGTCCCTGTCCTGGGAATGTTTGATGGTGACAATGTAGAGGGAGATTTACTCTGTATCTAACCCCGTGCTGTACCTATCGTGGGAGTGTTTGATGGGGACAGTGTAGAGGGAGCTTTACTCTGTATCTAACCCCGTGCTGGACCTGTCCTGGGAGTGTTTGATGGGGACAGTGTAGAAGGAGCTTTACTCTGTATCTAACCCCGTGCTGTACCTGTCCTGGGAGTGTTTGATGGGGACAGTGTAGAGGGAGCTATACTCTGTATCTAACCCCGTGCTGTACCTGTCCTGGGAGTGTTTGATGGGGACAATGTAGAGGGAGCTTTACTCTGTATCTAACCCCGTGCTATACCTGTCCTGGGAGTGTTTGATGGGGACAGTGTAAGTGGACCTTTACTCTGTATCTAACCCCGTTCTGTACCTGTCCTGGGAGTGTTTGATGGGGACAGTGTAGCGGGAGCTTTACTCTGTAACTAACCCCGTGCTGTACCTGTCCTGGGAGGGTTTGATGGGGACAGTGTAGAGGGAGCTTTACTCTGTATCTAACCCCGTGCTGTACCTGTCCTGGGAGGGTTTGATGGGGACAGTGTAGAGGGAGCTTTACTCTGTATCTAACCCCGTGCTCTACCTGTCCTGGGAGTGTTTGACGGGGGCAGTGTAGAGGGAGCTTTATTCTGTATCTAACCCCGTGCTGTACCTGTCCTGGGATGGTTTGATGGGGGCAGTGTAGAGGGAGCTTTACTCTGTATCTAACCCCGTGCTGTACCTGTCCTGGGAGTGTTTGATGCGGACAGTGTAGAGGGAGCTTTACTCTGTATCTAACCCCGTGCTGTACCTGTCCTGGGAGGGTTTGATGGGGGCAGTGTAGAGGGAGCTTTACTCTGTATCTAACTCCGTGCTGTACCTGTCCTGGTAGTGTTTGATGGGGACAGTGTAGAGGGAGCCTTACTCTGTATCTAACCCCGTGCCGTACCTGTCCTGGGAGGGTTTGATGGGGGCAGTGTAGAGGGAGCTTTACTCTGTATCTAACCCCGTGCTGTACCTGTCCTGGGAGTGTTTGATGGGTATAGTGTAGAGGGAGCTTTACTCTGTATCTAACCCCGTGCTGTACCTGTCCTGGGAGAGTTTGATGGGGACAGTGTAGAGGGAGCTTTACTCTGTATCTAACCCCGTGCTGTACCTGTCCTGGGAGTGTTTGATGGGGACAGTGTAGAGGGAGCTTTACTCTGTATCTAGCCCCGTGCTGTACCTGTCCTGGGACGGTTTGATGGGGACAGTGTAGAGGGAGCTTTACTCTGTATCTAATCCCGTGCTGTACCTGTCCTGGAGTGTTTGATGGGGACAGTGTAGAGGGAGGTTTACTCTGTATCTAACCCCATGCTGTACCTGTCCTGGGAGTGTTTGATGGGGACAGTGTAGAGGGAGCTTTACTCTGTATCTAACCCCGTGCCTTACCTGTCCTGGGAGGGTTTGATGGGGGCAGTGTAGAGGGAGCTTTATTCTGTATCTAACCCCGTGCTGTACCTGTCCTGGGAGTGTTTGATGGGGACAGTGTAGAGGGAGCTTTACTCTGTATCTAACCCCGTGCTGTACCTGTGTTGGGAGTGTTTGATGGGGACAGTGTAAAGGGCACTTTACTCTGTACCTAACCCCGTGTTGTACCTGTCCTGGGAGTGTTTGATGGGGACAGTGGAGAGGGAGCTTTACTCTGTATCTAACCCCGTGCTGTACCTGTCCTGGGAGTGTTTGACGGGGGCAGTGTAGAGGGAGCTTTACTCTGTATCCAACCCCGTGCTGTACCTGCCCTGGAGGGTTTGATGGGGACAGTGTAGAGGGAGCTTTACTCTGTATCTAACTCCATGCTGTACCTGTCCTGGCAGTGTTTGATGGGGACAGTGTAGAGGGAGCTATACTCTGTATCTAACCCCGTGCTGTACCTGTCCTGGGAGGGTTTGATGGGGACAGTGTAGAGGGAGCTTTACTCTGTATCTAACTCCATGCTGTACCTGTCCTGGCAGTGTTTGATGGGGACAGTGTAGAGGGAGATTTACTCTGTATCTAACCCCGCGCTGTACCTGTCCTGGGAGTGTTTGATGGGGACAGTGTAGAGGGAGGTTTACTCTGTATCTAACACCATGCTGTACCTGACCTGGGAGTGTTTGATGGGGACAGTGTAGAGTGAGATTTACTCTGTATCTAACCCGCGCTGTACCTGTCCTGGGAGTGTTTGATGGGGACAGTGTAGAGGGAGCTTTACTCTGTATCTAACCCCGTGCTCACCTGTCCTGTGAGGGTTTGATGGGGACAGTGTAGAGGGAGCTTTACTCTGTATCTAACCCCGTGCTGTCCCTGTCCTGGGAGTGTTTGATGGGGACAGTGTAGAGGGAGCATTACTCTGTATCTAACCCCGTGCTGTACCTGTCCTGGGAGTGTTTGATGGGGACAGTGTAGAGGGAGCTTTACTCTGTATCTAACCCTGTGCTGTACCTGTCCTGGGAGTGATTGATGGGGACAGTGTAGAGGGAGCTTTACTCTGTATCTAACCCCGTGCTGTACCAGTCCTGGGAGTGTATGTTGGGGACAGTGGAGAGGGAGCTTTACTCTGTATCTAACCCCGTGCTGTACCTGTCCTGGGAGTGTTTCACGGGGGCAGTGGAGAGGGAGCTTTACTCTGTATCTAACCCCGTGCTGTACCTGTCCTGGGAGGGTTTGATGGGGGCAGTGTAGAGGGAGCTTTACTCTGAATCTAACCCAGTGCTGTAACTGTCCTGGGAGTGTTTGATGCGCACAGTGTAGAGGGAGCTTTACTCTGTATCTAACCCCGTGCTGTATCTGTCCTGGGAGGGTTTGATGGGGGCAGTGTAGAGGGAGCTTTACTCTGTATCTAACCCCATGCTGTACCTGTCCTGTGAGTGTTTGATGGGGACAGTGTAGAGGGAGCCTTACTCTGTATCTAACCCCGTGCCGTACCTGTCCTGGGAAGGTTTGATGGGGGCAGTGTAGAGGGAGCTTTACTCTGTATCTAAGCCCGTGCTGTACCTGTCCTGGGAGTGTTTGATGGGGACAGTGTAGAGGGAGCTTTACTCTGTATCTAACCCTGTGCTGTACCTGTCCTGGGAGTGTTTGATGGGGACAGTGTAGAGGGAGCTTTACTCTGTATCTAACCCCGTGCTGTATCTGTCCTGGGAGTGTTTGATGGGGACAGTGTAGAGGGAGCTTTACTCTGTATCTAACCCCGTGCTGTACCTGTCCTGGGAGTGTTTGATGGGGACAGTGTAGAGGGAGCTTTACTCTGTATCTAACCCCGTGCTGTACCTGTCCTGGGAGTGTTTGATGGGGACAGTGTAGAGGAAGCTTTACTCTGTATCTAACCCAGTGCTGTACCTGTCCTGGGAGTATTTGATGGGGACAGTGTAGGGGGCGTTTTACTCTGTATCTCACCCCGTGCTGTACCTGTCCTGGGAGTGTTTGATGGGGACAGTGTAGGGGGTGTTTTACTCTGTATCTAACCCCGTGCTGTCCCTGTCCTGGGAATGTTTGATGGTGACAATGTAGAGGGAGATTTACTCTGTATCTAACCCCGTGCTGTACCTATCGTGGGAGTGTTTGATGGGGACAGTGTAGAGGGAGCTTTACTCTGTATCTAACCCCGTGCTGGACCTGTCCTGGGAGTGTTTGATGGGGACAGTGTAGAAGGAGCTTTACTCTGTATCTAACCCCGTGCTGTACCTATCCTGGGAGTGTTTGATGGGGACAGTGTAGAGGGAGCTATACTCTGTATCTAACCCCGTGCTGTACCTGTCCTGGGAGTGTTTGATGGGGACAATGTAGAGGGAGCTTTACTCTGTATCTAACCCCGTGCTATACCTGTCCTGGGAGTGTTTGATGGGGACAGTGTAAGTGGACCTTTACTCTGTATCTAACCCCGTTCTGTACCTGTCCTGGGAGTGTTTGATGGGGACAGTGTAGCGGGAGCTTTACTCTGTAACTAACCCCGTGCTGTACCTGTCCTGGGAGGGTTTGATGGGGACAGTGTAGAGGGAGCTTTACTCTGTATCTAACCCCGTGCTGTACCTGTCCTGGGAGGGTTTGATGGGGACAGTGTAGAGGGAGCTTTACTCTGTATCTAACCCCGTGCTCTACCTGTCCTGGGAGTGTTTGACGGGGGCAGTGTAGAGGGAGCTTTATTCTGTATCTAACCCCGTGCTGTACCTGTCCTGGGATGGTTTGATGGGGGCAGTGTAGAGGGAGCTTTACTCTGTATCTAACCCCGTGCTGTACCTGTCCTGGGAGTGTTTGATGCGGACAGTGTAGAGGGAGCTTTACTCTGTATCTAACCCCGTGCTGTACCTGTCCTGGGAGGGTTTGATGGGGGCAGTGTAGAGGGAGCTTTACTCTGTATCTAACTCCGTGCTGTACCTGTCCTGGTAGTGTTTGATGGGGACAGTGTAGAGGGAGCCTTACTCTGTATCTAACCCCGTGCCGTACCTGTCCTGGGAGGGTTTGATGGGGGCAGTGTAGAGGGAGCTTTACTCTGTATCTAACCCCGTGCTGTACCTGTCCTGGGAGTGTTTGATGGGTATAGTGTAGAGGGAGCTTTACTCTGTATCTAACCCCGTGCTGTACTTGTCCTGGGAGAGTTTGATGGGGACAGTGTAGAGGGAGCTTTACTCTGTATCTAACCCCGTGCTGTACCTGTCCTGGGAGTGTTTGATGGGGACAGTGTAGAGGGAGCTTTACTCTGTATCTAGCCCCGTGCTGTACCTGTCCTGGGACGGTTTGATGGGGACAGTGTAGAGGGAGCTTTACTCTGTATCTAATCCCGTGCTGTACCTGTCCTGGAGTGTTTGATGGGGACAGTGTAGAGGGAGGTTTACTCTGTATCTAACCCCATGCTGTACCTGTCCTGGGAGTGTTTGATGGGGACAGTGTAGAGGGAGCTTTACTCTGTATCTAACCCCGTGCCTTACCTGTCCTGGGAGGGTTTGATGGGGGCAGTGTAGAGGGAGCTTTATTCTGTATCTAACCCCGTGCTGTACCTGTCCTGGGAGTGTTTGATGGGGACAGTGTAGAGGGAGCTTTACTCTGTATCTAACCCCGTGCTGTACCTGTGTTGGGAGTGTTTGATGGGGACAGTGTAAAGGGCACTTTACTCTGTACCTAACCCCGTGTTGTACCTGTCCTGGGAGTGTTTGATGGGGACAGTGGAGAGGGAGCTTTACTCTGTATCTAACCCCGTGCTGTACCTGTCCTGGGAGTGTTTGACGGGGGCAGTGTAGAGGGAGCTTTACTCTGTATCCAACCCCGTGCTGTACCTGCCCTGGAGGGTTTGATGGGGACAGTGTAGAGGGAGCTTTACTCTGTATCTAACTCCATGCTGTACCTGTCCTGGCAGTGTTTGATGGGGACAGTGTAGAGGGAGCTATACTCTGTATCTAACCCCGTGCTGTACCTGTCCTGGGAGGGTTTGATGGGGACAGTGTAGAGGGAGCTTTACTCTGTATCTAACTCCATGCTGTACCTGTCCTGGCAGTGTTTGATGGGGACAGTGTAGAGGGAGATTTACTCTGTATCTAACCCCGCGCTGTACCTGTCCTGGGAGTGTTTGATGGGGACAGTGTAGAGGGAGGTTTACTCTGTATCTAACACCATGCTGTACCTGACCTGGGAGTGTTTGATGGGGACAGTGTAGAGTGAGATTTACTCTGTATCTAACCCGCGCTGTACCTGTCCTGGGAGTGTTTGATGGGGACAGTGTAGAGGGAGCTTTACTCTGTATCTAACCCCGTGCTCACCTGTCCTGTGAGGGTTTGATGGGGACAGTGTAGAGGGAGCTTTACTCTGTATCTAACCCCGTGCTGTCCCTGTCCTGGGAGTGTTTGATGGGGACAGTGTAGAGGGAGCATTACTCTGTATCTAACCCCGTGCTGTACCTGTCCTGGGAGTGTTTGATGGGGACAGTGTAGAGGGAGCTTTACTCTGTATCTAACCCTGTGCTGTACCTGTCCTGGGAGTGATTGATGGGGACAGTGTAGAGGGAGCTTTACTCTGTATCTAACCCCGTGCTGTACCAGTCCTGGGAGTGTATGTTGGGGACAGTGGAGAGGGAGCTTTACTCTGTATCTAACCCCGTGCTGTACCTGTCCTGGGAGTGTTTCACGGGGGCAGTGTAGAGGGAGCTTTACTCTGTATCTAACCCCGTGCTGTACCTGTCCTGGGAGGGTTTGATGGGGGCAGTGTAGAGGGAGCTTTACTCTGAATCTAACCCAGTGCTGTAACTGTCCTGGGAGTGTTTGATGCGCACAGTGTAGAGGGAGCTTTACTCTGTATCTAACCCCGTGCTGTATCTGTCCTGGGAGGGTTTGATGGGGGCAGTGTAGAGGGAGCTTTACTCTGTATCTAACCCCATGCTGTACCTGTCCTGTGAGTGTTTGATGGGGACAGTGTAGAGGGAGCCTTACTCTGTATCTAACCCCGTGCCGTACCTGTCCTGGGAAGGTTTGATGGGGGCAGTGTAGAGGGAGCTTTACTCTGTATCTAAGCCCGTGCTGTACCTGTCCTGGGAGTGTTTGATGGGGACAGTGTAGAGGGAGCTTTACTCTGTATCTAACCCTGTGCTGTACCTGTCCTGGGAGTGTTTGATGGGGACAGTGTAGAGGGAGCTTTACTCTGTATCTAACCCCGTGCTGTATCTGTCCTGGGAGTGTTTGATGGGGACAGTGTAGAGGGAGCTTTACTCTGTATCTAACCCCGTGCTGTACCTGTCCTGGGAGTGTTTGATGGGGACAGTGTAGAGGGAGCTTTACTCTGTATCTAACCCCGTGCTGTACCTGTCCTGGGAGTGTTTGATGGGGACAGTGTAGAGGAAGCTTTACTCTGTATCTAACCCAGTGCTGTACCTGTCCTGGGAGTATTTGATGGGGACAGTGTAGGGGGCGTTTTACTCTGTATCTCACCCCGTGCTGTACCTGTCCTGGGAGTGTTTGATGGGGACAGTGTAGGGGGTGTTTTACTCTGTATCTAACCCCGTGCTGTCCCTGTCCTGGGAATGTTTGATGGTGACAATGTAGAGGGAGATTTACTCTGTATCTAACCCCGTGCTGTACCTATCGTGGGAGTGTTTGATGGGGACAGTGTAGAGGGAGCTTTACTCTGTATCTAACCCCGTGCTGGACCTGTCCTGGGAGTGTTTGATGGGGACAGTGTAGAAGGAGCTTTACTCTGTATCTAACCCCGTGCTGTACCTATCCTGGGAGTGTTTGATGGGGACAGTGTAGAGGGAGCTATACTCTGTATCTAACCCCGTGCTGTACCTGTCCTGGGAGTGTTTGATGGGGACAATGTAGAGGGAGCTTTACTCTGTATCTAACCCCGTGCTATACCTGTCCTGGGAGTGTTTGATGGGGACAGTGTAAGTGGACCTTTACTCTGTATCTAACCCCGTTCTGTACCTGTCCTGGGAGTGTTTGATGGGGACAGTGTAGCGGGAGCTTTACTCTGTAACTAACCCCGTGCTGTACCTGTCCTGGGAGGGTTTGATGGGGACAGTGTAGAGGGAGCTTTACTCTGTATCTAACCCCGTGCTGTACCTGTCCTGGGAGGGTTTGATGGGGACAGTGTAGAGGGAGCTTTACTCTGTATCTAACCCCGTGCTCTACCTGTCCTGGGAGTGTTTGACGGGGGCAGTGTAGAGGGAGCTTTATTCTGTATCTAACCCCGTGCTGTACCTGTCCTGGGATGGTTTGATGGGGGCAGTGTAGAGGGAGCTTTACTCTGTATCTAACCCCGTGCTGTACCTGTCCTGGGAGTGTTTGATGCGGACAGTGTAGAGGGAGCTTTACTCTGTATCTAACCCCGTGCTGTACCTGTCCTGGGAGGGTTTGATGGGGGCAGTGTAGAGGGAGCTTTACTCTGTATCTAACTCCGTGCTGTACCTGTCCTGGTAGTGTTTGATGGGGACAGTGTAGAGGGAGCCTTACTCTGTATCTAACCCCGTGCCGTACCTGTCCTGGGAGGGTTTGATGGGGGCAGTGTAGAGGGAGCTTTACTCTGTATCTAACCCCGTGCTGTACCTGTCCTGGGAGTGTTTGATGGGTATAGTGTAGAGGGAGCTTTACTCTGTATCTAACCCCGTGCTGTACTTGTCCTGGGAGAGTTTGATGGGGACAGTGTAGAGGGAGCTTTACTCTGTATCTAACCCCGTGCTGTACCTGTCCTGGGAGTGTTTAATGGGGACAGTGTAGAGGGAGCTTTACTCTGTATCTAGCCCCGTGCTGTACCTGTCCTGGGACGGTTTGATGGGGACAGTGTAGAGGGAGCTTTACTCTGTATCTAATCCCGTGCTGTACCTGTCCTGGAGTGTTTGATGGGGACAGTGTAGAGGGAGGTTTACTCTGTATCTAACCCCATGCTGTACCTGTCCTGGGAGTGTTTGATGGGGACAGTGTAGAGGGAGCTTTACTCTGTATCTAACCCCGTGCCTTACCTGTCCTGGGAGGGTTTGATGGGGGCAGTGTAGAGGGAGCTTTATTCTGTATCTAACCCCGTGCTGTACCTGTCCTGGGAGTGTTTGATGGGACAGTGTAGAGGGAGCCTTACTCTGTATCTAACCCCGTGCCGTACCTGTCCTGGGAGGGTTTGATGGGGGCAGTGTAGAGGGAGCTTTAATCTGTATCTAACCCCGTGCTGTACCTGTCCTGCGAGTGTTTGATGGGGACAGTGTAGAGGGAACTTTACTCTGTATCTAACCCCGTGCTGTACCTGTCCTGGGAGTGTTTGATGGGGACAGTGTAGAGGGAGCTTTACTCTGTATCTAACCCCGTGCTGTACCTGTCCTGGGAGTGTTTGATGGGGACAGTGTAGAGGGAGCTTTACGCTGTATCAAGCCCCGTGCTGTACCTGTCCTGGGAGGGTTTGATGGGGACAGTGTAGAGGGAGCTTTACTCTGTATCTAACCCCGTGCTGTACCTGTCCTGGGAGTGTTTGATGGGGACAGTGTAGAGGGAGCTTTACTCTGTATCTAACCCCGTGCTGTACCTGTCCTGGAGTGTTTGATCGGGACAGTGTAGAGGGAGGTTTACTTTGTATCTAACCCCATGCTGTACCTGTCCTGGGAGTGTTTGATGGGGACAGTGTAGAGGGAGCTTTACTCTGTATCTAACCCCGCGCTGTACCTGTCCTGGGGGTGTTTGATGGGGACAGTGTAAGTGGACCTTTACTCTGTATCTAACCCCGTTCTGTACCTGTCCTGGGAGTGTTTGATGGGGACAGTGTAGAGGGAGCTTTACTCTGTATCTAACCCCGTGGTGTACCTGTCCTGGGAGTGTTTGATGGGGACAGTGTAGAGTGAGATTTACTCTGTATCTAACCCCGCGCTGTACCTGTCCTGGGAGCGTTTGATGGGGACAGTAGAGAGGGTACTTTACTCTGTATTTAACCCCGTGCTGTACCTGTCCTGGGAGGGTTTGATGGGGACAGTGTAGAGGGAGCTTTACTCTGTATCTAACCCCGTGCTGTACCTGTCCTGGGAGTGTTTGATGGGGACAGTGTAGAGGGAGCTATACTCTGTATCTAACCCCGTGCTGTACCTGTCCTGGGGGTGTTTGATGGGGACAGTGTAAGTGGACCTTTACTCTGTATCTAACCCCGTTCTGTACCTGTCCTGGGAGTGTTTGATGGGGACAGTGTAGAGGGAGCTTTACTCTGTATCTAACCCCGTGCTGTACCTGTCCTGGGAGGGTTTGATGGGGACAGTGTAGAGGGAGCTTTACTCTGTATCTAACCCCGTGCTGTACCTGTCCTGGGAGGGTTTGATGGGGACAGTGTAGAGGGAGCTTTACTCTGTATCTAACCCCGTGCTGTACCTGTCCTGGGAGTGTTTGATGAGGACAGTGTAGAGGGAGCTTTACTCTGTATCTAACCCCGTGCTGTACCTGTCCTGGGAGTGTTTGATGGGGACAGTAGAGAGGGAGCTTTACTCTGTATTTAACCCCGTGCTGTACCTGTCCTGGGAGGGTTTGATGGGGACAGTGTAGAGGGAGCTTTACTCTGTATCTAACCCCGTGCTGTACCTGTCCTGGGAGTGTTTGATGGGGACAGTGTAGAGGGAGCTATACTCTGTATCTAACCCCGTGCTGTACCTGTCCTGGGAGTGTTTGATGGGGACAGTGTAGAGGGAGCTTTACTCTGTATCTAACCCCGTGCTGTACCGGTCCTGGGAGTGTTTGACGGGGGTAAGGTAGAGGGAGCTTTACTCTGTATCTAACCCCGTGCTCACCTGTCCTGGGAGGGTTTGATGGGGACAGTGTAGAGGGAGCTTTACTCTGTATCTAACCCCGTGCTGTCCCTGTCCTGGGAGTGTTTGATGGGGACAGTGTAGAGGGAGCATTACTCTGTATCTAACCCCGTACTGTACCTGTCCTGGGAGTGTTTGATGGGGACAGTGTAGAGGGAGCATTACTCTGTATCTAACCCTGTGCTGTACCTGTCCTGGGAGTGATTGATGGGGACAGTGTAGAGGGAGCTTTACTCTGTATCTAACCCCGTGCTGTACCTGTCCTGGGAGTGTTTCACGGGGGCAGTTTTGAGGGAGCTTTACTCTGTATCTAACCCCGTGCTGTACCTGTCCTGGGAGGGTTTGATGGGGGCAGTGTAGAGGGAGCTTTACTCTGAATCTAACCCCGTGCTGTACCTGTCCTGGGAGTGTTTGATGGGGACAGTGTAGAGGGATCTTTACTCAGTATCTAACCCTGTGCTGGACCTGTCCCGGGAGGTTTGATGGGGACAGTGTAGAGGGAGCTTTACTCTGTATCTAACCCCGTGCTGTACCTGTCCTGGGAGGGTTTGATGGGGGCAGTGTAGAGGGAGCTTTACTCTGTATCTAACTCCGTGCTGTACCTGTCCTGGTAGTGTTTGATGGGGACAGTGTAGAGGGAGCCTTACTCTGTATCTAACCCCGTGCCGTACCAGTCCTGGGAGGGTTTGATGGGGGCAGTGTAGAGGGAGCTTTACTCTGTATCTAACCCCGTGCTGTACCTGTCCTGGGAGTGTTTGATGGGTATAGTGTAGAGGGAGCTTTACTCTGTATCTAACCCCGTGCTGTACCTGTCCTGGGAGAGTTTGATGGGGACAATGTAGAGGGAGCTTTACTCTGTATCTAACCCCGTGCTGTACCTGTCCTGGGAGTGTTTGATGGGGACAGTGTAGAGGGAGCTTTACTCTGTATCTAGCCCCGTGCTGTACCTGTCCTGGGACGGTTTGATGGGGACAGTGTAGAGGGAGCTTTACTCTGTATCTAATCCCGTGCTGTACCTGTCCTGGAGTGTTTGATGGGGACAGTGTAGAGGGAGCTTTACTCTGTATCTAACCCCATGCTGTACCTGTCCTGGGAGTGTTTGATGGGGACAGTGTAGAGGGAGCTTTACTCTGTATCTAACCCCGTGCCTTACCTGTCCTGGGAGGGTTTGATGGGGGCAGTGTAGAGGGAGCTTTATTCTGTATCTAACCCCGTGCTGTACCTGTCCTGGGAGTGTTTGATGGGGACAGTGTAGAGGGAGCCTTACTCTGTATCTAACCCCGTGCCGTACCTGTCCTGGGAGGGTTTGATGGGGGCAGTGTAGAGGGAGCTTTACTCTGTATCTAACCCCGTGCTGTACCTGTCCTGCGAGTGTTTGATGGGGACAGTGTAGAGGGAACTTTACTCTGTATCTAACCCCGTGCTGTACCTGTCCTGGGAGTGTTTGATGGGGACAGTGTAGAGGGAGCTTTACTCTGTATCTAACCCCGTGCTGTACCTGTCCTGGGAGTGTTTGATGGGGACAGTGTAGAGGGAGCTTTACGCTGTATCAAGCCCCGTGCTGTACCTGTCCTGGGAGGGTTTGATGGGGACAGTGTAGAGGGAGCTTTACTCTGTATCTAACCCCGTGCTGTACCTGTCCTGGGAGTGTTTGATGGGGACAGTGTAGAGGGAGCTTTACTCTGTATCTAACCCCGTGCTGTACCTGTCCTGGAGTGTTTGATCGGGACAGTGTAGAGGGAGGTTTACTTTGTATCTAACCCCGTGCTGTACCTGTCCTGGGAGTGTTTGATGGGGACAGTGTAGAGGGAGCTATACTCTGTATCTAACCCCGTGCTGTACCTGTCCTGGGAGTGTTTGATGGGGACAGTGTAGAGGGAGCTTTACTCTGTATCTAACCCCGTGCTGTACCGGTCCTGGGAGTGTTTGACGGGGGTAAGGTAGAGGGAGCTTTACTCTGTATCTAACCCCGTGCTCACCTGTCCTGGGAGGGTTTGATGGGGACAGTGTAGAGGGAGCTTTACTCTGTATCTAACCCCGTGCTGTCCCTGTCCTGGGAGTGTTTGATGGGGACAGTGTAGAGGGAGCATTACTCTGTATCTAACCCCGTACTGTACCTGTCCTGGGAGTGTTTGATGGGGACAGTGTAGAGGGAGCATTACTCTGTATCTAACCCTGTGCTGTACCTGTCCTGGGAGTGATTGATGGGGACAGTGTAGAGGGAGCTTTACTCTGTATCTAACCCCGTGCTGTACCTGTCCTGGGAGTGTTTCACGGGGGCAGTTTTGAGGGAGCTTTACTCTGTATCTAACCCCGTGCTGTACCTGTCCTGGGAGGGTTTGATGGGGGCAGTGTAGAGGGAGCTTTACTCTGAATCTAACCCCGTGCTGTACCTGTCCTGGGAGTGTTTGATGGGGACAGTGTAGAGGGATCTTTACTCAGTATCTAACCCTGTGCTGGACCTGTCCCGGGAGGTTTGATGGGGACAGTGTAGAGGGAGCTTTACTCTGTATCTAACCCCGTGCTGTACCTGTCCTGGGAGGGTTTGATGGGGGCAGTGTAGAGGGAGCTTTACTCTGTATCTAACTCCGTGCTGTACCTGTCCTGGTAGTGTTTGATGGGGACAGTGTAGAGGGAGCCTTACTCTGTATCTAACCCCGTGCCGTACCTGTCCTGGGAGGGTTTGATGGGGGCAGTGTAGAGGGAGCTTTACTCTGTATCTAACCCCGTGCTGTACCTGTCCTGGGAGTGTTTGATGGGTATAGTGTAGAGGGAGCTTTACTCTGTATCTAACCCCGTGCTGTACCTGTCCTGGGAGAGTTTGATGGGGACAATGTAGAGGGAGCTTTACTCTGTATCTAACCCCGTGCTGTACCTGTCCTGGGAGTGTTTGATGGGGACAGTGTAGAGGGAGCTTTACTCTGTATCTAGCCCCGTGCTGTACCTGTCCTGGGACGGTTTGATGGGGACAGTGTAGAGGGAGCTTTACTCTGTATCTAATCCCGTGCTGTACCTGTCCTGGAGTGTTTGATGGGGACAGTGTAGAGGGAGGTTTACTCTGTATCTAACCCCATGCTGTACCTGTCCTGGGAGTGTTTGATGGGGACAGTGTAGAGGGAGCTTTACTCTGTATCTAACCCCGTGCCTTACCTGTCCTGGGAGGGTTTGATGGGGGCAGTGTAGAGGGAGCTTTATTCTGTATCTAACCCCGTGCTGTACCTGCCCTGGGAGTGTTTGATGGGGACAGTGTAGAGGGAGCCTTACTCTGTATCTAACCCCGTGCCGTACCTGTCCTGGGAGGGTTTGATGGGGGCAGTGTAGAGGGAGCTTTACTCTGTATCTAACCCCGTGCTGTACCTGTCCTGCGAGTGTTTGATGGGGACAGTGTAGAGGGAACTTTACTCTGTATCTAACCCCGTGCTGTACCTGTCCTGGGAGTGTTTGATGGGGACAGTGTAGAGGGAGCTTTACTCTGTATCTAACCCCGTGCTGTACCTGTCCTGGGAGTGTTTGATGGGGACAGTGTAGAGGGAGCTTTACGCTGTATCAAGCCCCGTGCTGTACCTGTCCTGGGAGGGTTTGATGGGGACAGTGTAGAGGGAGCTTTACTCTGTATCTAACCCCGTGCTGTACCTGTCCTGGGAGTGTTTGATGGGGACAGTGTAGAGGGAGCTTTACTCTGTATCTAACCCCGTGCTGTACCTCTCCTGGAGTGTTTGATCGGGACAGTGTAGAGGGAGCTTTACTTTGTATCTAACCCCATGCTGTACCTGTCCTGGGAGTGTTTGATGGGGACAGTGTAGAGGGAGCTTTACTCTGTATCTAACCCCGCGCTGTACCTGTCCTGGGGGTGTTTGATGGGGACAGTGTAAGTGGACCTTTACTCTGTATCTAACCCCGTTCTGTACCTGTCCTGGGAGTGTTTGATGGGGACAGTGTAGAGGGAGCTTTACTCTGTATCTAACCCCGTGCTGTACCTGTCCTGGGAGTGTTTGATGGGGACAGTGTAGAGTGAGATTTACTCTGTATCTAACCCCGCGCTGTACCTGTCCTGGGAGCGTTTGATGGGGACAGTAGAGAGGGAGCTTTACTCTGTATTTAACCCCGTGCTGTACCTGTCCTGGGAGGGTTTGATGGGGACAGTGTAGAGGGAGCTTTACTCTGTATCTAACCCCGTGCTGTACCTGTCCTGGGAGTGTTTGATGGGGACAGTGTAGAGGGAGCTATACTCTGTATCTAACCCCGTGCTGTACCTGTCCTGGGGGTGTTTGATGGGGACAGTGTAAGTGGACCTTTACTCTGTATCTAACCCAGTTCTGTACCTGTCCTGGGAGTGTTTGATGGGGACAGTGTAGAGGGAGCTTTACTCTGTATCTAACCCCGTGCTGTACCTGTCCTGGGAGGGTTTGATGGGGACAGTGTAGAGGGAGCTTTACTCTGTATCTAACCCCGTGCTGTACCTGTCCTGGGAGTGTTTGATGGGGACAGTGTAGAGGGAGCTATACTCTGTATCTAACCCCGTGCTGTACCTGTCCTGGGAGTGTTTGATGGGGACAGTAGAGAGGGAGCTTTACTCTGTATTTAACCCCGTGCTGTACCTGTCCTGGGAGGGTTTGATGGGGACAGTGTAGAGGGAGCTTTACTCTGTATCTAACCCCGTGCTGTACCTGTCCTGGGAGTGTTTGATGGGGACAGTGTAGAGGGAGCTATACTCTGTATCTAACCCCGTGCTGTACCTGTCCTGGGAGTGTTTGATGGGGACAGTGTAGAGGGAGCTTTACTCTGTATCTAACCCCGTGCTGTACCGGTCCTGGGAGTGTTTGACGGGGGTAAGGTAGAGGGAGCTTTACTCTGTATCTAACCCCGTGCTCACCTGTCCTGGGAGGGTTTGATGGGGACAGTGTAGAGGGAGCTTTACTCTGTATCTAACCCCGTGCTGTCCCTGTCCTGGGAGTGTTTGATGGGGACAGTGTAGAGGGAGCATTACTCTGTATCTAACCCCGTACTGTACCTGTCCTGGGAGTGTTTGATGGGGACAGTGTAGAGGGAGCATTACTCTGTATCTAACCCTGTGCTGTACCTGTCCTGGGAGTGATTGATGGGGACAGTGTAGAGGGAGCTTTACTCTGTATCTAACCCCGTGCTGTACCTGTCCTGGGAGTGTTTCACGGGGGCAGTTTTGAGGGAGCTTTACTCTGTATCTAACCCCGTGCTGTACCTGTCCTGGGAGGGTTTGATGGGGGCAGTGTAGAGGGAGCTTTACTCTGAATCTAACCCCGTGCTGTACCTGTCCTGGGAGTGTTTGATGGGGACAGTGTAGAGGGATCTTTACTCAGTATCTAACCCTGTGCTGGACCTGTCCCGGGAGGTTTGATGGGGACAGTGTAGAGGGAGCTTTACTCTGTATCTAACCCCGTGCTGTACCTGTCCTGGGAGTGTTTTATGGTGACAATGTAGAGGGAGATTTACTCTGTATCTAACCCCGTGCTGTACCTGTCCTGGGATTGTTTGATGGGGACAGTGTAGAGGTAGCTTTACTCTGTATCTAACCCCGTGCTGTACCTGTCCTGGGAGTGTTTGATGGGGACAGTGTAGAGGGAGCTTTACTCTGTATCTAACCCCGTGCTGTACCTGTCCTGGGAGTGTTTGATGGGGACAGTGTAGGGGGCGTTTTACTCTGTATCTAACCCCGTGCTGTCCCTGTCCTGGGAGTGTTTGATGGGGATAGTGTAGAGGGAGCTTTACTCTGTATCTAGCCCCGTGCTGTACCTGTCCTGGGAGGGTTTGATGGGGACCGTGTAGAGGGAGCTTTACTCTGTATCTAACCCCGTGCTGTACCTGTCCTGGGAGGATTTGATGGGGGCAGTGTAGAGGGAGCTTTACTCTGTATCTAACCCCGTGCTGTACCTGTCCTGGGAGTGTTTGATGGGGACAGTGTAGAGGGAGCTTTACTCTGTATCTAACCCCGTGCTGTACCTGTCCTGGGAGTGTTTGATGGGGACAGTGTAGGGGGCGTTTTACTCTGTATCTAACCCCGTGCTGTACCTGTCCTGGGAGTGTTTGATGGGGACAGTGTAGAGGGAGCTTTACTCTGTATCTAGCCCCGTGCTGTACCTGTCCTGGGAGGGTTTGATGGGGACAGTGTAGAGGGAGCTTTACTCTGTATCTAACCCCGTGCTGTACCTGTCCTGGGAGGATTTGATGGGGGCAGTGTAGAGGGAGCTTTACTCTGTATCTAACCCCGTGCTGTACCTGTCCTGGGAGGATTTGATGGGGGCAGTGTAGAGGGAGCTTTACTCTGTATCTAACCCCGTGCTGTACCTGTCCTGGGAGTGTTTGATGGGGACAGTGTAGAGGGAGCCTTACTCTGTATCTAACCCCGTGCCGTACCTGTCCTGGGAGGGTTTGATGGGGGCAGTGGAGAGGGAGCTTTACTCTGTATCTAACCCCGTGCTGTACCTGTCCTGGGAGTGTTTGACGGGGGCAGTGTAGAGGGAGCTTTACTCTGTATCCAACCCCATGCTGTACCTGTCCTGGGAGGGTTTGATGGGGACAGTGTAGAGGGAGCTTTACTCTGTATCTAACTCCATGCTGTACCTGTCCTGGCAGTGTTTGATGGGGACAGTGTAGAGGGAGCTATACTCTGTATCTAACCCCGTGCTGTACCTGTCCTGGGAGGGTTTGATGGGGACAGTGTAGAGGGAGCTATACTCTGTATCTAACTCCATGCTGTACCTGTCCTGGCAGTGTTTGATGGGGACAGTGTAGAGGGAGATTTACTCTGTATCTAACCCCGCGCTGTACCTGTCCTGGGAGTGTTTGATGGGGACAGTGTAGAGGGAGGTTTACTCTGTATCTAACACCATGCTGTACCTGTCCTGGGAGTGTTTGATGGGCACAGTGTAGAGTGAGATTTACTCTGTATCTAACCCGCGCTGTACCTGTCCTGGGAGTGTTTGATGGGGACAGTGTAGAGGGAGATTTACTCTGTATCTAACCCCGTGCTGTACCAGTCCTGGGAGTGTATGTTGTGGACAGTGGAGAGGGAGCTTTACTCTGTATCTAACCCCGTGCTGTACCTGTCCTGGGAGTGTTTCACGGGGGCAGTGTAGAGGGAGCTTTACTCTGTATCTAACCCCGTGCTGTACCTGTCCAGGGAGGGTTTGATGGGGGCAGTGTAGAGGGAGCTTTACTCTGAATCTAACCCAGTGCTGTAACTGTCCTGGGAGTGTTTGATGCGCACAGTGTAGAGGGAGCTTTACTCTGTATCTAACCCCGTGCTGTACCTGTCCTGGGAGGGTTTGATGGGGGCAGTGTAGAGGGAGCTTTACTCTGTATCTAACCCCATGCTGTACCTGTCCTGTGAGTGTTTGATGGGGACAGTGTAGAGGGAGCCTTACTCTGTATCTAACCCCGTGCCGTACCTGTCCTGGGAAGCTTTGATGGGGGCAGTGTAGAGGGAGCTTTACTCTGTATCTAAGCCCGTGCTGTACCTGTCCTGGGAGTGTTTGATGGGGACAGTGTAGAGGGAGCTTTACTCTGTATCTAACCCCGTGCTGTACCTGTCCTGGGAGTGTTTGATGGGGACAGTGTAGAGGGAGCTTTACTCTGTATCTAACCCCGTGCTGTATCTGTCCTGGGAGTGTTTGATGGGGACAGTGTAGAGGGAGCTTTACTCTGTATCTAACCCCGTGCTGTACCTGTCCTGGGAGTGTTTGATGGGGACAGTGTAGAGGGAGCTTTACTCTGTATCTAACCCCGTGCTGTACCTGTCCTGGGAGTGTTTGATGGGGACAGTGTAGAGGAAGCTTTACTCTGTATCTAACCCAGTGCTGTACCTGTCCTGGGAGTATTTGATGGGGACAGTGTAGGGGGCGTTTTACTCTGTATCTCACCCCGTGCTGTACCTGTCCTGGGAGTGTTTGATGGGGACAGTGTAGGGGGTGTTTTACTCTGTATCTAACCCCGTGCTGTCCCTGTCCTGGGAATGTTTGTTGGTGACAATGTAGAGGGAGATTTACTCTGTATCTAACCCCGTGCTGTACCTATCGTGGGAGTGTTTGATGGGGACAGTGTAGAGGGAGCTTTACTCTGTATCTAACCCCGTGCTGGACCTGTCCTGGGAGTGTTTGTTGGGGACAGTGTAGAAGGAGCTTTACTCTGTATCTAACCCCGTGCTATACCTGTCCTGGGAGTGTTTGATGGGGACAGTGTAGAGGGAGCTATACTCTGTATCTAACCCCGTGCTGTTCCTGTCCTGGGAGTGTTTGATGGGGACAATGTAGAGGGAGCTTTACTCTGTATCTAACCCCGTGCTGTACCTGTCCTGGGAGTGTTTGATGGGGACAGTGTAAGTGGACCTTTACTCTGTATCTAACCCCGTTCTGTACCTGTCCTGGGAGTGTTTGATGGGGACAGTGTAGAGGGAGCTTTACTCTGTATCTAACCCCGTGCTGTACCTGTCCTGGGAGGGTTTGATGGGGACAGTGTAGAGGGAGCTTTACTCTGTATCTAACCCCGTGCTCTACCTGTCCTGGGAGTGTTTGACGGGGGCAGTGTAGAGGGAGCTTTATTCTGTATCTAACCCCGTGCTGTACCTGTCCTGGGATGGTTTGATGGGGGCAGTGTAGAGGGAGCTTTACTCTGTATCTAACCCCGTGCTGTACCTGTCCTGGGAGTGTTTGATGCGGACAGTGTAGAGGGAGCTTTACTCTGTATCTAACCCCGTGCTGTACCTGTCCTGGGAGGGTTTGATGGGGGCAGTGTAGAGGGAGCTTTACTCTGTATCTAACCCCGTGCTGTACCTGTCCTGGTAGTGTTTGATGGGGACAGTGTAGAGGGAGCCTTACTCTGTATCTAACCCCGTGCCGTACCTGTCCTGGGAGGGTTTGATGGGGGCAGTGTAGAGGGAGCTTTACTCTGTATCTAACCCCGTGCTGTCCCTGTCCTGGGAGTGTTTGATGGGTATAGTGTAGAGGGAGCTTTACTCTGTATCTAACCCCGTGCTGTACCTGTCCTGGGAGTGTTTGATGGGGACAGTGTAGAGGGAGCTTTACTCTGTATCTAACCCCGTGCTGTACCTGTCCTGGGAGTGTTTGATGGGGACAGTGTAGAGGGAGCTTTACTCTGTATCTAGCCCCGTGCTGTACCTGTCCTGGGACGGTTTGATGGGGACAGTGTAGAGGGAGCTTTACTCTGTATCTAATCCCGTGCTGTACCTGTCCTGGAGTGTTTGATGGGGACAGTGTAGAGGGAGGTTTACTCTGTATCTAACCCCATGCTGTACCTGTCCTGGGAGTGTTTGATGGGGACAGTGAAGAGGGAGCTTTACTCTGTATCTAACCCCGTGCCTTACCTGTCCTGGGAGGGTTTGATGGGGGCAGTGTAGAGGGAGCTTTATTCTGTATCTAACCCCGTGCTGTACCTGTCCTGGGAGTGTTTGATGGGGACAGTGTAGAGGGAGCCTTACTCTGTATCTAACCCCGTGCCGTACCTGTCCTGGGAGGGTTTGATGGGGGCAGTGTAGAGGGAGCTTTACTCTGTATCTAACCCCGTGCTGTACCTGTCCTGCGAGTGTTTGATGGGGACAGTGTAGAGGGAACTTTACTCTGTATCTAACCCCGTGCTGTACCTGTCCTGGGAGTGTTTGATGGGGACAGTGTAGAGGGAGCTTTACTCTGTATCTAACGCCGTGCTGTACCTGTCCTGGGAGTGTTTGATGGGGACAGTGTAGAGGGAGCTTTACGCTGTATCAAGCCCCGTGCTGTACCTGTCCTGGGAGGGTTTGATGGGGACAGTGTAGAGGGAGCTTTACTCTGTATCTAACCCCGTGCTGTACCTGTCCTGGGAGTGTTTGATGGGGACAGTGTAGAGGGAGCTTTACTCTGTATCTAACCCCGTGCTGTACCTGTCCTGGAGTGTTTGATCGGGACAGTGTAGAGGGAGGTTTACTTTGTATCTAACCCCATGCTGTACCTGTCCTGGGAGTGTTTGATGGGGACAGTGTAGAGGGAGCTTTACTCTGTATCTAACCCCGCGCTGTACCTGTCCTGGGGGTGTTTGATGGGGACAGTGTAAGTGGACCTTTACTCTGTATCTAACCCCGTTCTGTACCTGTCCTGGGAGTGTTTGATGGGAACAGTGTAGAGGGAGCTTTACTCTGTATCTAACCCCGTGCTGTACCTGTCCTGGGAGGGTTTGATGGGGACAGTGTAGAGGGAGCTTTACTCTGTATCTAACCCCGTGCTGTACCTGTCCTGGGAGTGTTTGATGGGGACAGTGTAGAGGGAGCTATACTCTGTATCTAACCCCGTGCTGTACCTGTCCTGGGAGTGTTTGATGGGGACAGTAGAGAGGGAGCTTTACTCTGTATTTAACCCCGTGCTGTACCTGTCCTGGGAGGGTTTGATGGGGACAGTGTAGAGGGAGCTTTACTCTGTATCTAACCCCGTGCTGTACCTGTCCTGGGAGTGTTTGATGGGGACAGTGTAGAGGGAGCTATACTCTGTATCTAACCCCGTGCTGTACCTGTCCTGGGAGTGTTTGATGGGGACAGTGTAGAGGGAGCTTTACTCTGTATCTAACCCCGTGCTGTACCGGTCCTGGGAGTGTTTGACGGGGGTAAGGTAGAGGGAGCTTTACTCTGTATCTAACCCCGTGCTCACCTGTCCTGGGAGGGTTTGATGGGGACAGTGTAGAGGGAGCTTTACTCTGTATCTAACCCCGTGCTGTCCCTGTCCTGGGAGTGTTTGATGGGGACAGTGTAGAGGGAGCATTACTCTGTATCTAACCCCGTACTGTACCTGTCCTGGGAGTGTTTGATGGGGACAGTGTAGAGGGAGCATTACTCTGTATCTAACCCTGTGCTGTACCTGTCCTGGGAGTGATTGATGGGGACAGTGTAGAGGGAGCTTTACTCTGTATCTAACCCCGTGCTGTACCTGTCCTGGGAGTGTTTCACGGGGGCAGTTTTGAGGGAGCTTTACTCTGTATCTAACCCCGTGCTGTACCTGTCCTGGGAGGGTTTGATGGGGGCAGTGTAGAGGGAGCTTTACTCTGAATCTAACCCCGTGCTGTACCTGTCCTGGGAGTGTTTTATGGTGACAATGTAGAGGGAGATTTACTCTGTATCTAACCCCGTGCTGTACCTGTCCTGGGATTGTTTGATGGGGACAGTGTAGAGGGAGCTTTACTCTGTATCTAACCCCGTGCTGTACCTGTCCTGGGAGTGTTTGATGGGGACAGTGTAGAGGGAGCTTTACTCTGTATCTAACCCCGTGCTGTACCTGTCCTGGGATTGTTTGATGGGGACAGTGTAGGGGGCGTTTTACTCTGTATCTAACCCCGTGCTGTCCCTGTCCTGGGAGTGTTTGATGGGGATAGTGTAGAGGGAGCTTTACTCTGTATCTAACCCCGTGCTGTACCTGTCCTGGGAGTGTTTGATGGGGACAGTGTAGAGGGAGCTTTACTCTGTATCTAGCCCCGTGCTGTACCTGTCCTGGGAGGATTTGATGGGGGCAGTGTAGAGGGAGCTTTACTCTGTATCTAACCCCGTGCTGTACCTGTCCTGGGAGGATTTGATGGGGGCAGTGTAGAGGGAGCTTTACTCTGTATCTTACCCCGTGCTGTACCTGTCCTGGGAGGATTTGATGGGGGCAGTGTAGAGGGAGCTTTACTCTGTATCTAACCCCGTGCTGTACCTGTCCTGGGAGTGTTTGATGGGGACAGTGTAGAGGGAGCCTTACTCTGTATCTAACCCCGTGCCGTACCTGTCCTGGGAGGGTTTGATGGGGGCAGTGTAGAGGGAGCTTTACTCTGTATCTAACCCCGTGCTGTACCTGTCCTGGCAGTGTTTGATGGGGACAGTGTAGAGGGAGCTTTACTCTGTATCTAACCCCGTGCTGTACCTGTCCTGGGAGTGTTTGATGGGGACAGTGTAGAGGGAGCTTTACTCTGTATCTAACCCCGTGCTGTACCTGTCCTGGGAGTGTTTGATGGGGACAGTGTAGAGGGAGCTTTACGCTGTATCTAGCCCTGTGCTGTACCTGTCCTGGGAGGGTTTGTTGGGGACAGTGTATAGGGAGCTTTACTCTGTATCTAACCCCGTGCTGTACCTGTCCTGGAGTGTTTGATGGGGACAGTGTAGAGGGAGGTTTACTTTGTATCTAACCCCATACTGTACCTGTCCTGGGAGTGTTTGATGGGGACAGTGTAGATGGAGCTTTACTCTGTATCTAACCCCGCGCTGTACCTGTCCTGGGGGTGTTTGATGGGGACAGTGTAAGTGGACCTTTACTCTGCATCTAACCCCGTGCTGTACATTTACTGGGAGTGTTTGGTGGACACAGTGTCGAGGGAGCATTACTCTGTATCTAACCCCCTGCTGTACCTGTCCTGGGAGTGTTTGATGGGGACAGTGTAGAGGGAGCTTTACACTGTATCTAACCCCGTGCTGTACCTGTCCTGGGAGTGTTTGATGGGGACAGTAGAGAGGGAGCTTTACTCTGTATTTAACCCCGTGCTGTACCTGTCCTGGGGGTGTTTGATGCGGACAGTGTAGAGGGAGCTTTACTCTGTATCTAACCCCGTGCTGTACCTGTCCTGGGAATGTTTGATGGGGACAGTGTAGAGGGAGGTTTACTCTGTATCTAACCCCATACTGTACCTGTCCTGGGAGTGTTTGATGGGGACAGTGTAGAGTGAGATTTACTCTGTATCTAACCCCGCGCTGTACCTGTCCTGGGAGTGTTTGATGGGGACAGTGTAGAGGGAGCTTTACTCTGTATCTAACCCCGTGCTCACCTGTCCTGGGAGGGTTTGATGGGGACAGTGTAGAGGGAGCATTACTCTGTATCTAACCCCGTGCTGTCCCTGTCCTGGGAGTGTTTGATGGGGACAGTGTAGAGGGAGCATTACTCTGTATCTAACCCCGTGCTGTACCTGTCCTGGGAGTGTTTGATGGGGACAGTGTAGCGGGAGCTTTACTCTGTATCTAACCCTGTGCTGTACCTGTCCTGGGAGTGATTGATGGGGACAGTGTAGAGGGAGCTTTACTCTGTATCTAACCCCGTGCTGTACCTGTCCTGGGAGTGTATGTTGGGGACAGTGGAGAGGGAGCTTTACTCTGTATCTAACCCCATGCTGTACCTGTCCTGGGAGTGTTTGATGGGGACAGTGTAGAGGGAGCTTTACTCTGTATCAACCCCGTGCTGTACCTGTCTTGGGAGGGTTTGATGGGGACAGTGTATAGGGAGCTTTACTCTGTATCTAACCCCGTGCTGTACCTGTCCTGGAGTGTTTGATGGGGACAGTGTAGAGGGAGTTTTACTTTGTATCTAACCCCATGCTGTACCTGTCCTGGGAGTGTTTGATGGGGACAGTGTAGATGGAGCTTTACTCTGTATCTAACCCCGCGCTGTACCTGTCCTGGGGGTGTTTGATGGGGACAGTGTAAGTGGACCTTTACTCTGCATCTAACCCCGTGCTGTACATTTCCTGGGAGTGTTTGGTGGAGACAGTGTCGAGGGAGCTTTACTCTGTATCTAACCCCGTGCTGTACCTGTCCTGGGAGTGTTTGATGGGGACAGTAGAGAGGGAGCTTTACTCTGTATTTAACCCCGTGCTGTACCTGTCCTGGGAGTGTTTGATGGGGACAGTGTTGAGCGAGCTTTACTCTGTATCTAACCCCGTGCTGTACCTGTCCTGGGAATGTTTGAAGGGAACAGTGTAGAGGGAGGTTTACTGTGTATCTAACCCCATACTGTACCTGTCCTGGAAGTGTTTGATGGGGACAGTGTAGAGGGAGCTTTACTCTGTATCTAACCCCGTGCTGTACCTGTCCTGGGAGTGTTTGATGGGGACAGTGTAGAGTGAGATTTACTCTGTATCTAACCCCGCGCTGTACCTGTCCTGGGAGTGTTTGATGGGGACAGTGTAGAGGGAGCTTTACTCTGTATCTAACCCCGTGCTCACCTGTCCTGGGAGGGTTTGATGGGGACAGTGTAGAGGGAGCATTACTCTGTATCTAACCCCGTGCTGTACCTGTCCTGGGAGTGTTTGATGGGGACAGTGTAGAGGGAGCTTTACTCTGTATCTAACCCCGTGCTGTACCTGTCCTGGGAGTGTTTGATGGGGACAGTGCAGAGGGAGCTTTACTCTGTATCTAGCCCCGTGCTGTACCTGTCCTGGGAGGGTTTGATGGGGACAGTGTAGAGGGAGCTTTACTCTGTATCTAATCCCGTGCTGTACCTGTCCTGGTGTGTTTGATGGGGCAGTGTAGAGGGAGGTTTACTCTGTATCTAACCCCATGCTGTACCTGTCCTGGGAGTGTTTGATGGGGACAGTGTAGAGGGAGCTTTACTCTGTATCTAACCCCGTGCCTTACCTGTCCTGGGAGGGTTTGATGGGGGCAGTGTAGAGGGAGCTTTACTCTGTATCTAACCCCGTGCTGTACCTGTGTTGGGAGTGTTTGATGGGGACAGTGTAGAGGGAGCCTTACTCTGTATCTAACCCCGTGCCGTACCTGTCCTGGGAGGGTTTGATGGGGGCAGTGTAGAGGGAGCTTTACTCTGTATCTAACCCCGTGCTGTACCTGTCCTGGGAGTGTTTGATGGGGACAGTGTAGAGGGAACTTTACTCTGTATCTAACCCCGTGCTGTACCTGTCCTGGGAGTGTTTGATGGGGACAGTGTAGAGGGAGCTTTACTCTGTATCTTACCCCGTGCTGTACCTGTCCTGGGAGTGTTTGATGGGGACAGTGTAGAGGGAGCTTTACGCTGTATCAAGCCCCGTGCTGTACCTGTCCTGGGAGGGTTTGATGGGGACAGTGTAGAGGGAGCTTTACTCTGTATCTAACCCCGTGCTGTACCTGTCCTGGAGTGTTTGATGGGGACAGTGTAGAGGGAGCTTTACTTTGTATCTAACCCCATGCTGTACCTGTCCTGGGAGTGTTTGCTGGGGACAGTGTAGAGGGAGCTTTACTCTGTATCTAACCCCGTGCTCACCTGTCCTGGGAGGGTTTGATGGGGACAGTGTAGAGGGAGCATTACTCTGTATCTAACCCCGTGCTGTCCCTGTCCTGGGAGTGTTTGATGGGGACAGTGTAGAGGGAGCATTACTCTGTATCTAACCCCGTGCTGTACCTGTCCTGGGAGTGTTTGATGGGGACAGTGTAGCGGGAGCTTTACTCTGTATCTAACCCTGTGCTGTACCTGTCCTGGGAGTGATTGATGGGGACAGTGTAGAGGGAGCTTTACTCTGTATCTAACCCCGTGCTGTACCTGTCCTGGGAGTGTATGTTGGGGACAGTGGAGAGGGAGCTTTACTCTGTATCTAACCCCGTGCTGTACCTGTCCTGGGAGTGTTTGACGGGGGCAGTGTAGAGGGAGCTTTACTCTGTATCTAACCCCGTGCTGTACCTGTCCTGGGAGGGTTTGATGGGGGCAGTGTAGAGGGAGCTTTACTCTGAATCTAACCCCGTGCTGTACCTGTCCTGGGAGTGTTTGATGCGCACAGTGTAGAGGGAGCTTTACTCTGTATCTAACCCCGTGCTGTACCTGTCCTGGGAGGGTTTGATAGGGGCAGTGTAGAGGGAGCTTTACTCTGTATCTAACCCCGTGCTGTATCTGTCCTGGGAGTGTTTGATGGGCACAGTGTCGAGGGAGCTTTACTCTGTATCTAACCCCGTGCTGTACCTGTCCTGGGAGTGTTTGATGGGGACAGTGTAGAGGGAGCTTTACTCTGTATCTAACCCCGTGCTGTACCTGCCTTGGGAGGGTTTGATGGGGACAGTGTAGAGGGAGCTTTACTCTGTATCTAACCCCGTGCTGTACCTGTCCTGGGAGTGTTTGATGGGGACAGTGTAGAGGGAGCTTTACTCTGTATCTAACCCCGTGCTGTACCTGTCCTGGGAGGGTTTGATGGGGACAGTGTATAGGGAGCTTTACTCTGTATCTAACCCCGTGCTGTACCTGTCCTGGAGTGTTTGATGGGGACAGTGTAGAGGGAGTTTTACTTTGTATCTAACCCCATGCTGTACCTGTCCTGGGAGTGTTTGATGGGGACAGTGTAGATGGAGCTTTACTCTGTATCTAACCCCGTGCTGTACCTGTCCTGGGGGTGTTTGATGGGGACAGTGTAAGTGGACCTTTACTCTGCATCTAACCCCGTACTGTACATTTCCTGGGAGTGTTTGGTGGAGACAGTGTCGAGGGAGCTTTACTCTGTATCTAACCCCGTGCTGTACCTGTCCTGGGAGTGTTTGATGGGGACAGTGTAGAGGGAGCTTTACTCTGTATCTAACCCCCTGCTGTACCTGTCCTGGGAGTGTTTGATGGGGACAGTGTCGAGGGAGCTTTACTCTGTATCTAACCCCCTGCTGTACCTGTCCTGGGAGTGTTTGATGGGGACAGTGTAGAGGGAGCTTTACTCTGTATCTAACCCCGTGCTGTACCTGTCCTGGGAGTGTTTGATGGGGACAGTAGAGAGGGAGCTTTACTCTGTATTTAACCCCGTGCTGTACCTGTCCTGGGAATGTTTGATGGGGACAGTGTAGAGGGAGGTTTACTCTGTATCTAACCCCATACTGTACCTGTCCTGGTAGTGTTTGATGGGGACAGTGTAGAGTGAGATTTACTCTGTATCTAACCCCGCGCTGTACCTGTCCTGGGAGTGTTTGATGGGGACAGTGTAGAGGGAGCTTTACTCTGTATCTAACCCCGTGCTCACCTGTCCTGGGAGGGTTTGATGGGGACAGTGTAGAGGGAGCATTACTCTGTATCTAACCCCGTGCTGTACCTGTCCTGGGAGTGTTTGATGGGGACAGTGTAGAGGGAGCTTTACTCTGTATCTAACCCCGTGCTGTACCTGTCCTGGGAGTGTTTGATGGGGACAGTGTAGAGGGAGCTTTACTCTGTATCTAGCCCCGTGCTGTACCTGTCCTGGGAGGGTTTGATGGGGACAGCGTAGAGGGAGCTTTACTCTGTATCTAATCCCGTGCTGTACCTGTCCTGGAGTGTTTGATGGGGACAGTGTAGAGGGAGGTTTACTCTGTATCTAACCCCATGCTGTACCTGTCCTGGGAGTGTTTGATGGGGACAGTGTAGAGGGAGCTTTACTCTGTATCTAACCCCGTGCCTTACCTGTCCTGAGAGGGTTTGATGGGGGCAGTGTAGAGGGAGCTTTACTCTGTATCTAACCCCGTGCTGTACCTGTCCTGGGAGTGTTTGATGGGGACAGTGTAGTGGGAGCCTTACTCTGTATCTAACCCCGTGCCGTACCTGTCCTGGGAGGGTTTGATGGGGGCAGTGTAGAGGGAGCTTTACTCTGTATCTAACCCCATGCTGTACCTGTCCTGGGAGTGTTTGATGGGGACAGTGTAGAGGGAACTTTACTCTGTATCTAACCCCGTGCTGTACCTGTCCTGGGAGTGTTTGATGGGGACAGTGTAGAGGGAGCTTTACTCTGTATCTAACCCCGTGCTGTACCTGTCCTGGGAGTGTTTGATGGGGACAGTGTAGAGGGAGCTTTACGCTGTATCAAGCCCCGTGCTGTACCTGTCCTGGGAGGGTTTGATGGGGACAGTGTAGAGGGAGCTTTACTCTGTATCTAACCCCGTGCTGTACCTGTCCTGGGAATGTTTGATGGGGACAGTGTAGAGGGAGGTTTACTTTTTATCTAACCCCATGCTGTACCTGTCCTGGGAGTGTTTGATGGGGACAGTGTAGATGGAGCTTTACTCTGTATCTCACCCCGTGCTGTACCTGTCCTGGGAGGGTTTGATGGGGACAGTGTAAGTGGACCTTTACTCTGCATCTAACCCCGTTCTGTACCTGTCCTGGGAGTGTTTGATGGGGACAGTGTAGAGGGAGCTTTACTCTGTATCTAACCCCGTGCTGTACCTGTCCTGGGAGGGTTTGATGGGGACAGTGTCGAGGGAGCTTTACTCTGTATCTAACCCCGCGCTGTACCTGTCCTGGGGGTGTTTGATGGGGACAGTGTAAGTGGACCTTTACTCTGTATCTAACCCCGTTCTGTACCTGTCCTGGGAGTGTTTGATGGGGACAGTGTAGAGGGAGCTTTACTCTGTATCTAACCCCGTGCTGTACCTGTCCTGGGAGGGTTTGATGGGGACAGTGTCGAGGGAGCTTTACTCTGTATCTAACTCCATGCTGTACCTGTTCAGGCAGTGTTTGATGGGGACAGTGTAGAGGGAGCTTTACTCTGTATCTAACCCCGTGCTGTACCTGTCCTGGGAGGGTTTGATGAGGACAGTGTAGAGTGAGATTTACTCTGTATCTAACCCCGCGCTGTACCTGTCCTGGGAGTGTTTGATGGGGACAGTAGAGAGGGAGCTTTACTCTGTATTTAACCCCGTGCTGTACCTGTCCTGGGAGGGTTTGATGGGGACAGTGTAGAGGGAGCTTTACTCTGTATCTAACCCCGTGCTGTACCTGTCCTGGGAGTGTTTGATGGGGACAGTGTAGAGGGAGCTATACTCTGTATCTAACCCCGTGCTGTACCTGTCCTGGGAGTGTTTGATGGGGACAGTGTAGAGGGAGCTTTACTCTGTATCTAACCCCGTGCTGTACCGGTCCTGGGAGTGTTTGATGGGGGTAAGGTAGAGGGAGCTTTACTCTATCTAACCCCGTGCTCACCTGTCCTGGGAGGGTTTGATGGGGACAGTGTAGAGGGAGCTTTACTCTGTATCTAACCCCGTGCTGTCCCTGTCCTGGGAGTGTTTGATGGGGACAGTGTAGAGGGAGCATTACTCTGTATCTAACCCCGTACTGTACCTGTCCTGGGAGTTTTTGATGGGGACAGTGTAGAGGGAGCATTACTCTGTATCTAACCCTGTGCTGTACCTGTCCTGGGAGTGATTGATGGGGACAGTGGAGAGGGAGCTTTACTCTGTATCTAACCCCGTGCTGTACCTGTCCTGGGAGTGTTTCACGGGGGCAGTTTTGAGGGAGCTTTACTCTGTATCTAACCCCGTGCTGTACCTGTCCTGGGAGGGTTTAATGGGGGCAGTGTAGAGGGAGCTTTACTCTGAATCTAACCCCGTGCTGTACCTGTCCTGGGAGTGTTTGATGGGGACAGTGTAGAGGGATCTTTACTCAGTATCTAACCCTGTGCTGGACCTGTCCCGGGAGGTTTGATGGGGACAGTGTAGAGGGAGCTTTACTCTGTATCTAACCCCGTGCTGTACCTGTCCTGGGAGTGTTTTATGGTGACAATGTAGAGGGAGATTTACTCTGTATCTAACCCCGTGCTGTACCTGTCCTGGGATTGTTTGATGGGGACAGTGTAGAGGGAGCTTTACTCTGTATCTAACCCCGTGCTGTACCTGTCCTGGGAGTGTTTGATGGGGACAGTGTAGAGGGAGCTTTACTCTGTATCTAACCCCGTGCTGTACCTGTCCTGGGAGTGTTTGATGGGGACAGTGTAGGGGGCGTTTTACTCTGTATCTAACCCCGTGCTGTCCCTGTCCTGGGAGTGTTTGATGGGGATAGTGTAGAGGGAGCTTTACTCTGTATCTAACCCCGTGCTGTACCTGTCCTGGGAGTGTTTGATGGGGACAGTGTAGAGGGAGCTTTACTCTGTATCTAGCCCCGTGCTGTACCTGTCCTGGGAGGGTTTGATGGGGACAGTGTAGAGGGAGCTTTACTCTGTATCTAACCCCGTGCTGTACCTGTCCTGGGAGGATTTGATGGGGGCAGTGCAGAGGGAGCTTTACTCTGCATCTAACCCCGTGCTGTACCTGTCCTGGGAGTGTTTGATGGGGACAGTGTAGAGGGAGCTTTACTCTGTATCTAACCCCGTGCTGTACCTGTCCTGGGAGTGTTTGATGGGGACAGTGTTGAGGGAGCTTTACGCTGTATCTAGCCCCGTGCTGTACCTGTCCTGGGAGGGTTTGTTGGGGACAGTGTATAGGGAGCTTTACTCTGTATCTAACCCCGTGCTGTACCTGTCCTGGAGTGATGATGTGGACAGTGTAGAGGGAGGTTTACTTTGTATCTAACCCCGTGCTGTACCTGTCCTGGGAGGATTTGATGGGGGCAGTGCAGAGGGAGCTTTACTCTGTATCTAACCCCGTGCTGTACCTGTCCTGGGAGTGTTTGATGGGGACAGTGTATAGGGAGCCTTACTCTGTATCTAAACCCGTGCCGTACCTGTCCTGGGAGGGTTTGATGGGGGCAGTGTAGAGGGAGCTTTACTCTGTATCTAACCCTGTGCTGTACCTGTCCTGGCAGTGTTTGATGGGGACAGTGTAGAGGGAGCTTTACTCTGTATCTAACCCCGTGCTGTACCTGTCCTGGGAGTGTTTGCTGGGGACAGTGTCGAGGGAGCTTTACTCTGTATCTAACCCCGTGCTGTACATGGCCTGGGAGTGTTTGATGGGGACAGTGTAGAGGGAGCTTTACTCTGTATCTAACCCCATGCTGTACCTGTCCTGGGAGTGTTTGATAGGGACAGTGTAGAGGGAGCTTTACTCTGTATCTAACCCCGTGCTGTACCTGTCCTGGGAGTGTTTGATGGGGACAGTGTCGAGGGAGCTTTACTCTGTATCTAACCCCGTGCTGTACCCGTCCTGGGAGTGTTTGATGGGGACAGTGTAGAGGGAGCTTTACTCTGTATTTAACCCCGTGCTGTACCTGTCCTGAGGGTGTTTGATGCGGACAGTGTAGAGGGAGCTTTACTCTGTATCTAACCCCGTGCTGTACCTGTCCTGGGAATGTTTGATGGGGACAGTGTAGAGGGAGCATTACTCTGTATCTAACCCCGTGCTGTACCTGTCCTGGGAGTGTTTGATGGGGACAGTGTAGAGGGAGCTTTACTCTGTATCTAACCCCCTGCTGTACCTGTCCTGGGAGTGTTTGATGGGGACAGTGTCGAGGGAGCTTTACTCTGTATCTAACCCCCTGCTGTACCTGTCCTGGGAGTGTTTGATGGGGACAGTGTAGAGGGAGCTTTACTCTGTATCTAACCCCGTGCTGTACCTGTCCTGGGAGTGTTTGATGGGGACAGTAGAGAGGGAGCTTTACTCTGTATCTAACCCCGTGCTGTACCTGTCCTGGGAGTGTTTGATGGGGACAGTGTAGAGGGAGCTTTACTCTGTATCTAGCCCCGTATTGTACCTGTCCTGGGAGGGTTTGATGGGGACAGTGTAGAGGGAGCTTTACTCTGTATCTAATCCCGTGCTGTACCTGTCCTGGAGTGTTTGATGGGGACAGTGTAGAGGGAGGTTTACTCTGTATCTAACCCCATGCTGTACCTGTCCTGGGAGTGTTTGATGGGGACAGTGTAGAGGGAGCTTTACTCTGTATCTAACCCCGTGCCTTACCTGTCCTGGGAGGGTTTGATGGGGGCAGTGTAGAGGGAGCTTTACTCTGTATCTAACCCCGTGCTGTACCTGTCCTGGGAGTGTTTGATGGGGACAGTGTAGAGGGAGCCTTACTCTGTATCTAACCCCGTGCCGTACCTGTCCTGGGAGGGTTTGATGGGGGCAGTGTAGAGGGAGCTTTACTCTGTATCTAACCCCGTGCTGTACCTGTCCTGGGAGTGTTTGATGGGGACAGTGTAGAGGGAACTTTACTCTGTATCTAACCCCGTGCTGTACCTGTCCTGGGAGTGTTTGATGGGGACAGTGTAGAGGGAGCTTTACTCTGTATCTAACCCCGTGCTGTACCTGTCCTGGGAGTGTTTGATGGGGACAGTGTAGAGGGAGCTTTACGCTGTATCAAGCCCCGTGCTGTACCTGTCCTGGGAGGGTTTGATGGGGACAGTGTAGAGGGAGCTTTACTCTGTATCTAACCCCGTGCTGTACCTGTCCTGGGAATGTTTGATGGGGACAGTGTAGAGGGAGGTTTACTTTGTATCTAACCCCATGCTGTACCTGTCCTGGGAGTGTTTGATGGGGACAGTGTAGATGGAGCTTTACTCTGTATCTCACCCCGTGCTGTACCTGTCCTGGGAGGGTTTGATGGGGACAGTGTAAGTGGACCTTTACTCTGCATCTAACCCCGTTCTGTACCTGTCCTGGGAGTGTTTGATGGGGACAGTGTAGAGGGAGCTTTACTCTGTATCTAACCCCGTGCTGTACCTGTCCTGGGAGGGTTTGATGGGGACAGTGTCGAGGGAGCTTTACTCTGTATCTAACCCCGCGCTGTACCTGTCCTGGGGGTGTTTGATGGGGACAGTGTAAGTGGACCTTTACTCTGTATCTAACCCCGTTCTGTACCTGTCCTGGGAGTGTTTGATGGGGACAGTGTAGAGGGAGCTTTACTCTGTATCTAACCCCGTGCTGTACCTGTCCTGGGAGGGTTTGATGGGGACAGTGTCGAGGGAGCTTTACTCTGTATCTAACTCCATGCTGTACCTGTTCAGGCAGTGTTTGATGGGGACAGTGTAGAGGGAGCTTTACTCTGTATCTAACCCCGTGCTGTACCTGTCCTGGGAGGGTTTGATGAGGACAGTGTAGAGTGAGATTTACTCTGTATCTAACCCCGCGCTGTACCTGTCCTGGGAGTGTTTGATGGGGACAGTAGAGAGGGAGCTTTACTCTGTATTTAACCCCGTGCTGTACCTGTCCTGGGAGGGTTTGATGGGCACAGTGTAGAGGGAGCTTTACTCTGTATCTAACCCCGTGCTGTACCTGTCCTGGGAGTGTTTGATGGGGACAGTGTAGAGGAAGCTATACTCTGTATCTAACCCCGTGCTGTACCTGTCCTGGGAGTGTTTGATGGGGACAGTGTAGAGGGAGCTTTACTCTGTATCTACCCCGTGCTGTACCGGTCCTGGGAGTGTTTGATGGGGGTAAGGTAGAGGGAGCTTTACTCTGTATCTAACCCCGTGCTCACCTGTCCTGGGAGGGTTTGATGGGGACAGTGTAGAGGGAGCTTTACTCTGTATCTAACCCCGTGCTGTCCCTGTCCTGGGAGTGTTTGATGGGGACAGTGTAGAGGGAGCATTACTCTGTATCTAACCCCGTACTGTACCTGTCCTGGGAGTGTTTGATGGGGACAGTGTAGAGGGAGCATTACTCTGTATCTAACCCTGTGCTGTACCTGTCCTGGGAGTGATTGATGGGGACAGTGTAGAGGGAGCTTTACTCTGTATCTAACCCCGTGCTGTACCTGTCCTGGGAGTGTTTCACGGGGGCAGTTTTGAGGGAGCTTTACTCTGTATCTAACCCCGTGCTGTACCTGTCCTGGGAGGGTTTGATGGGGGCAGTGTAGAGGGAGCTTTACTCTGAATCTAACCCCGTGCTGTACCTGTCCTGGGAGTGTTTGATGGGGACAGTGTAGAGGGATCTTTACTCAGTATCTAACTCTGTGCTGGACCTGTCCCGGGAGGTTTGATGGGGACAGTGTAGAGGGAGCTTTACTCTGTATCTAACCCCGTGCTGTACCTGTCCTGGGAGTGTTTTATGGTGACAATGTAGAGGGAGATTTACTCTGTATCTAACCCCGTGCTGTACCTGTCCTGGGATTGTTTGATGGGGACAGTGTAGAGGGAGCTTTACTCTGTATCTAACCCCGTGCTGTACCTGTCCTGGGAGTGTTTGATGGGGACAGTGTAGAGGGAACTTTACTCTGTATCTAACCCCGTGCTGTACCTGTCCTGGGAGTGTTTGATGGGGACAGTGTAGGGGGCGTTTTACTCTGTATCTAACCCCGTGCTGTCCCTGTCCTGGGAGTGTTTGATGGGGATAGTGTAGAGGGAGCTTTACTCTGTATCTAACCCCGTGCTGTACCTGTCCTGGGATTGTTTGATGGGGACAGTGTAGAGGGAGCTTTACTCTGTATCTAGCCCCGTGCTGTACCTGTCCTGGGAGGGATTGATGGGGACAGTGTAGAGGGAGCTTTACTCTGTATCTAACCCCGTGCTGTACCTGTCCTGGGAGGATTTGATGGGGGCAGTGCAGAGGGAGCTTTACTCTGCATCTAACCCCGTGCTGTACCTGTCCTGGGAGTGTTTGATGGGGACAGTGTAGAGGAAGCTATACTCTGTATCTAACCCCGTGCTGTACCTGTCCTGGGAGTGTTTGATGGGGACAGTGTAGAGGGAGCTTTACTCTGTATCTACCCCGTGCTGTACCGGTCCTGGGAGTGTTTGATGGGGGTAAGGTAGAGGGAGCTTTACTCTGTATCTCACCCCGTGCTCACCTGTCCTGGGAGGGTTTGATGGGGACAGTGTAGAGGGAGCTTTACTCTGTATCTAACCCCGTGCTGTCCCTGTCCTGGGAGTGTTTGATGGGGACAGTGTAGAGGGAGCATTACTCTGTATCTAACCCCGTACTGTACCTGTCCTGGGAGTGTTTGATGGGGACAGTGTAGAGGGAGCATTACTCTGTATCTAACCCTGTGCTGTACCTGTCCTGGGAGTGATTGATGGGGACAGTGTAGAGGGAGCTTTACTCTGTATCTAACCCCGTGCTGTACCTGTCCTGGGAGTGTTTCACGGGGGCAGTTTTGAGGGAGCTTTACTCTGTATCTAACCCCGTGCTGTACCTGTCCTGGGAGGGTTTGATGGGGGCAGTGTAGAGGGAGCTTTACTCTGAATCTAACCCCGTGCTGTACCTGTCCTGGGAGTGTTTGATGGGGACAGTGTAGAGGGATCTTTACTCAGTATCTAACCCTGTGCTGGACCTGTCCCGGGAGGTTTGATGGGGACAGTGTAGAGGGAGCTTTACTCTGTATCTAACCCCGTGCTGTACCTGTCCTGGGAGTGTTTTATGGTGACAATGTAGAGGGAGATTTACTCTGTATCTAACCCCGTGCTGTACCTGTCCTGGGATTGTTTGATGGGGACAGTGTAGAGGGAGCTTTACTCTGTATCTAACCCCGTGCTGTACCTGTCCTGGGAGTGTTTGATGGGGACAGTGTAGAGGGAACTTTACTCTGTATCTAACCCCGTGCTGTACCTGTCCTGGGAGTGTTTGATGGGGACAGTGTAGGGGGCGTTTTACTCTGTATCTAACCCCGTGCTGTCCCTGTCCTGGGAGTGTTTGATGGGGATAGTGTAGAGGGAGCTTTACTCTGTATCTAACCCCGTGCTGTACCTGTCCTGGGATTGTTTGATGGGGACAGTGTAGAGGGAGCTTTACTCTGTATCTAGCCCCGTGCTGTACCTGTCCTGGGAGGGTTTGATGGGGACAGTGTAGAGGGAGCTTTACTCTGTATCTAACCCCGTGCTGTACCTGTCCTGGGAGGATTTGATGGGGGCAGTGCAGAGGGAGCTTTACTCTGCATCTAACCCCGTGCTGTACCTGTCCTGGGAGTGTTTGATGGGGACAGTGTAGAGGGAGCTTTACTCTGTATCTAACCCCGTGCTGTACCTGTCCTGGGAGTGTTTGATGGGGACAGTGTAGAGGGAGCTTTACGCTGTATCTAGCCCCGTGCTGTACCTGTCCTGGGAGGGTTTGTTGGGGACAGTGTATAGGGAGCTTTACTCTGTATCTAACCCCGTGCTGTACCTGTCCTGGAGTGATGATGGGGACAGTGTAGAGGGAGGTTTACTTTGTATCTAACCCCGTGCTGTACCTGTCCTGGGAGGATTTGATGGGGGCAGTGTAGAGGGAGCTTTACTCTGTATCTAACCCCGTGCTGTACCTGTCCTGGGAGTGTTTGATTGGAACAGTGTATAGGGAGCCTTACTCTGTATCTAACCCCGTGCCGTACCTGTCCTGGGAGGGTTTGATGGGGGCAGTGTAGAGGGAGCTTTACTCTGTATCTAACCCCGTGCTGTACCTGTCCTGGCAGTGTTTGATGGGGACAGTGTAGAGGGAGCTTTACTCTGTATCTAACCCCGTGCTGTACCTGTCCTGGGAGTGTTTGATGGGGACAGTGTCGAGGGAGCTTTACTCTGTATCTAACCCCGTGCTGTACATGGCCTGGGAGTGTTTGATGGGGACAGTGTAGAGGGAGCTTTACTCTGTATCTAACCCCATGCTGTACCTGTCCTGGGAGTGTTTGATAGGGACAGTGTAGAGGGAGCTTTACTCTGTATCTAACCCCGTGCTGTACCTGTCCTGGGAGTGTTTGATGGGGACAGTGTCGAGGGAGCTTTACTCTGTATCTAACCCCGTGCTGTACCCGTCCTGGGAGTGTTTGATGGGGACAGTGTAGAGTGAGCTTTACTCTGTATTTAACCCCGTGCTGTACCTGTCCTGGGGGTGTTTGATGCGGACAGTGTAGAGGGAGCTTTACTCTGTATCTAACCCCGTGCTGTACCTGTCCTGGGAATGTTTGATGGGGACAGTGTAGAGGGAGCATTACTCTGTATCTAACCCCCTGCTGTACCTGTCCTGGGAGTGTTTGATGGGGACAGTGTAGAGGGAGCTTTACACTGTATCTAACCCCGTGCTGTACCTGTCCTGGGAGTGTTTGATGGGGACAGTAGAGAGGGAGCTTTACTCTGTATTTAACCCTGTGCTGTACCTGTCCTGGGGGTGTTTGATGCGGACAGTGTAGAGGGAGCTTTACTCTGTATCTAACCCCGTGCTGTACCTGTCCTGGGAATGTTTGATGGGGACAGTGTAGAGGGAGGTTTACTCTGTATCTAACCCCATACTGTACCTGTCCTGGGAGTGTTTGATGGGGACAGTGTAGAGTGAGATTTACTCTGTATCAAACCCCGCGCTGTACCTGTCCTGGGAGTGTTTGATGGGGACAGTGTAGAGGGAGCTTTACTCTGTATCTAACCCCGTGCTCACCTGTCATGGGAGGGTTTGATGGGGACAGTGTAGAGGGAGCATTACTCTGTATCTAACCCCGTGCTGTCCCTGTCCTGGGAGTGTTTGATGGGGACAGTGTAGAGGGAGCATTACTCTGTATCTAACCCCGTGCTGTACCTGTCCTGGGAGTGTTTGATGGGGACAGTGTAGCGGGAGCTTTACTCTGTATCTAACCCTGTGCTGTACCTGTCCTGGGAGTGATTGATGGGGACAGTGTAGAGGGAGCTTTACTCTGTATCTAACCCCGTGCTGTACCTGTCCTGGGAGTGTATGTTGGGGACAGTGTCGAGGGAGCTTTACTCTGTATCTAACCCCGTGCTGTACCTGTCCTGGGAGTGTTTGACGGGGGCAGTGTAGAGGGAGCTTTACTCTGTATCTAACCCCGTGCTGTACCTGTCCTGGGAGGGTTTGATGGGGGCAGTGTAGAGGGAGCTTTACTCTGAATCTAACCCCGTGCTGTACCTGTCCTGGGAGTGTTTGATGCGCACAGTGTAGAGGGAGCTTTACTCTGTATCTAACCCCGTGCTGTACCTGTCCTGGGAGGGTTTGATGGGGGCAGTGTAGAGGGAGCTTTACTCTGTATCTAACCCCGTGCTGTACCTGTCCTGGGAGTGTTTCATGGGCACAGTGTCGAGGGAGCTTTACTCTGTATCTAACCCCGTGCTGTACCTGTCCTGGGAGTGTTTGATGGGGACAGTGTAGAGGGAGCTTTACTCTGTATCTAACCCCGTGCTGTACCTGTCCTGGGAATGTTTGATGGGGACAGTGTAGAGGGAGCTTTACTCTGTATCTAACCCCGTGCTGTACCTGTCCTGGGAGGGTTTGATGGGGACAGTGTATAGGGAGCTTTACTCTGTACCTAACCCCGTGCTGTACCTGTCCTGGGAGTGTTTGATGGGGACAGTGTAGAGGGAGCTTTACTCTGTATCTAACCCCGTGCTGTACCTGTCCTGGGAGGGTTTGATGGGGACAGTGTATAGGGAGCTTTACTCTGTATCTAACCCCGTGCTGTACCTGTCCTGGAGTGTTTGATGGGGACAGTGTAGAGGGAGTTTTACTTTGTATCTAACCCCGTGCTGTACCTGTCCTGGGAGTGTTTGATGGGGACAGTGTAGATGGAGCTTTACTCTGTATCTAACCCCGCGCTGTACCTGTCCTGGGGGTGTTTGATGGGGACAGTGTAAGTGGACCTTTACTCTGCATCTAACCCCGTGCTGTACATTTCCTGGGAGTGTTTGATGGGGACAGTGTAGCGGGAGCTTTACTCTGTATCTAACCCCGTGCTGTACCTGTCCTGGGAGTGTTTGATGGGGACAGTGTCGAGGGAGCTTTACTCTGTATCTAACCCCCTGCTGTACCTGTCCTGGGAGTGTTTGATGGGGACAGTGTAGAGGGAGCTTTACTCTGTATCTAACCCCGTGCTGTACCTGTCCTGGGGGTGTTTGATGGGGACAGTAGAGAGGGAGCTTTACTCTGTATCTAACCCCGTGCTGTACCTGCCCTGGGAGGGTTTGATGGGGACAGTGTAGAGGGAGCTTTACTCTGTATCTAACCCCGTGCTGTACCTGTCCTGGGAGTGTTTGATGGGGACAGTGTAGAGGGAGCTTTACTCTGTATCTAACCCCGTGCTGTACCTGTCCTGGGAGGGTTTGATGGGGACAGTGTATAGGGAGCTTTACTCTGTATCTAACTCCGTGCTGTACCTGTCCTGGAGTGTTTGATGGGGACAGTGTAGAGGGAGTTTTACTTTGTATCTAACCCCATGCTGTACCTGTCCTGGGAGTGTTTGATGGGGACAGTGTAGATGGAGCTTTAATCTGTATCTAACCCCGTGCTGTACCTGTCCTGGGGGTGTTTGATGGGGACAGTGTAAGTGGACCTTTACTCTGCATCTAACCCCGTGCTGTACATTTCCTGGGAGTGTTTGGTGGAGACAGTGTCGAGGGAGCTTTACTCTGTATCTAACCCCGTGCTGTACCTGTCCTGGGAGTGTTTGATGGGGACAGTGTAGAGGGAGCTTTACTCTGTATCTAACCCCCTGCTGTACCTGTCCTGGGAGTGTTTGATGGGGACAGTGTCGAGGGAGCTTTACTCTGTATCTAACCCCCTGCTGTACCTGTCCTGGGAGTGTTTGATGGGGACAGTGTAGAGGGAGCTTTACTCTGTATCTAACCCCGTGCTGTACCTGTCCTGGGAGTGTTTGATGGGGACAGTAGAGAGGGAGCTTTACTCTGTATTTAACCCCGTGCTGTACCTGTCCTGGGAATGTTTGATGGGGACAGTGTAGAGGGAGGTTTACTCTGTATCTAACCCCGCGCTGTACCTGTCCTGGGAGTGTTTGATGGGGACAGTGTAGAGGGAGCTTTACTCTGTATCTAACCCCGTGCTCACCTGTCCTGGGAGGGTTTGATGGGGACAGTGTAGAGGGAGCATTACTCTGTATCTAACCCCGTGCTGTACCTGTCCTGGGAGTGTTTGATGGGGACAGTGTAGAGGGAGCTTTACTCTGTATCTAACCCCGTGCTGTACCTGTCCTGGGAGTGTTTGATGGGGACAGTGTAGAGGGAGCTTTACTCTGTATCTAGCCCCGTGCTGTACCTGTCCTGGGAGGGTTTGATGGGGACAGTGTAGAGGGAGCTTTACTCTGTATCTAATCCCGTGCTGTACCTGTCCTGGAGTGTTTGATGGGGACAGTGTAGAGGGAGGTTTACACTGTATCTAACCCCATGCTGTACCTGTCCTGGGAGTGTTTGATGGGGACAGTGTAGATGGAGCTTTACTCTGTATCTAACCCCGTGCCTTACCTGTCCTGGGAGGGTTTGATGGGGGCAGTGTAGCGGGAGCTTTACTCTGTATCTAACCCCGTGCTGTACCTGTCCTGGGAGTGTTTGATGGGGACAGTGTCGAGGGAGCTTTACTCTGTATCTAACCCCCTGCTGTACCTGTCCTGGGAGTGTTTGATGGGGACAGTGTAGAGGGAGCTTTACTCTGTATCTAACCCCGTGCTGTACCTGTCCTGGGGGTGTTTGATGGGGACAGTAGAGAGGGAGCTTTACTCTGTATCTAACCCCGTGCTGTACCTGCCCTGGGAGGGTTTGATGGGGACAGTGTAGAGGGAGCTTTACTCTGTATCTAACCCCGTGCTGTACCTGTCCTGGGAATGTTTGATGGGGACAGTGTAGAGGGAGCTTTACTCTGTATCTAACCCCGTGCTGTACCTGTCCTGGGAGGGTTTGATGGGGACAGTGTATAGGGAGCTTTACTCTGTATCTAACTCCGTGCTGTACCTGTCCTGGAGTGTTTGATGGGGACAGTGTAGAGGGAGTTTTACTTTGTATCTAACCCCATGCTGTACCTGTCCTGGGAGTGTTTGATTGGGACAGTGTAGATGGAGCTTTACTCTGTATCTAACCCCGTGCTGTACCTGTCCTGGGGGTGTTTGATGGGGACAGTGTAAGTGGACCTTTACTCTGCATCTAACCCCGTGCTGTACATTTCCTGGGAGTGTTTGGTGGAGACAGTGTCGAGGGAGCATTACTCTGTATCTAACCCCGTGCTGTACCTGTCCTGGGAGTGTTTGATGGGGACAGTGTAGAGGGAGCTTTACTCTGTATCTAACCCCCTGCTGTACCTGTCCTGGGAGTGTTTGATGGGGACAGTGTCGAGGGAGCTTTACTCTGTATCTAACCCCCTGCTGTACCTGTCCTGGGAGTGTTTGATGGGGACAGTGTAGAGGGAGCTTTACTCTGTATCTAACCCCGTGCTGTACCTGTCCTGGGAGTGTTTGATGGGGACAGTAGAGAGGGAGCTTTACTCTGTATTTAACCCCGTGCTGTACCTGTCCTGGGAATGTTTGATGGGGACAGTGTAGAGGGAGGTTTAATCTGTATCTAACCCCATACTGTACCTGTCCTGGGAGTGTTTGATGGGGACAGTGTAGAGTGAGATCTACTCTGTATCTAACCCCGCGCTGTACCTGTCCTGGGAGTGTTTGATGGGGACAGTGTAGAGGGAGCTTTACTCTGTATCTAACCCCGTGCTCACCTGTCCTGGGAGGGTTTGATGGGGACAGTTTAGAGGGAGCATTACTCTGTATCTAACCCCGTGCTGTACCGGTCCTGGGAGTGTTTGATGGGGACAGTGTAGAGGGAGGTTTACTCTGTATCTAACCCCATGCTGTACCTGTCCTGGGAGTGTTTGATGGGGACAGTGTAGAGGGAGCTTTACTCTGTATCTAACCCCGTGCCTTACCTGTCCTGGGAGGGTTTGATGGGGGCAGTGTAGCGGGAGCTTTACTCTGTATCTAACCCCGTGCTGTACCTGTCCTGGGAGTGTTTGATGGGGACAGTGTCGAGGGAGCTTTACTCTGTATCTAACCCCCTGCTGTACCTGTCCTGGGAGTGTTTGATGGGGACAGTGTAGAGGGAGCTTTACTCTGTATCTAACCCCGTGCATACCTGTCCTGGGGGTGTTTGATGGGGACAGTAGAGAGGGAGCTTTACTCTGTATCTAACCCCGTGCTGTACCTGCCCTGGGAGGGTTTGATGGGGACAGTGTAGAGGGAGCTTTACTCTGTATCTAACCCCGTGCTGTACCTGTCCTGGGAGTGTTTGATGGGGACAGTGTAGAGGGAGCTTTACTCTGTATCTAACCCCGTGCTGTACCTGTCCTGGGAGGGTTTGATGGGGACAGTGTATAGGGAGCTTTACTCTGTATCTAACTCCGTGCTGTACCTGTCCTGGAGTGTTTGATGGGGACAGTGTAGAGGGAGTTTTACTTTGTATCTAACCCAATGCTGTACCTGTCCTGGGAGTGTTTGATGGGGACAGTGTAGATGGAGCTTTACTCTGTATCTAACCCCGTGCTGTACCTGTCCTGGGGGTGTTTGATGGGGACAGTGTAAGTGGACCTTTACTCTGCATCTAACCCCGTGCTGTACATTTCCTGGGAGTGTTTGGTGGAGACAGTGTCGAGGGAGCTTTACTCTGTATCTAACCCCGTGCTGTACCTGTCCTGGGAGTGTTTGATGGGGACAGTGTAGAGGGAGCTTTACTCTGTATCTAGCCCCGTGCTGTACCTGTCCTGGGAGGGTTTGATGGGGACAGTGTAGAGGGTGCTTTACTCTGTATCTAATCCCGTGCTGTACCTGTCCTGGAGTTTTTGATGGGGACAGTGTAGAGGGAGGTTTACTCTGTATCTAACCCCATGCTGTACCTGTCCTGGGAGTGTTTGATGGGGACAGTGTAGAGGGAGCTTTACTCTGTATCTAACCCCGTGCCTTACCTGTCCTGGGAGGGTTTGATGGGGGCAGTGTAGAGGGAGCTTTACTCTGTATCTAACCCCGTGCTGTACCTGTCCTGGGAGTGTTTGATGGGGACAGTGTAGAGGGAGCCTTACTCTGTATCTAACCCCGTGCCGTACCTGTCCTGGGAGGGTTTGATGGGGGCAGTGTAGAGGGAGCTTTACTCTGTATCTAACCCCGTGCTGTACCTGTCCTGGGAGTGTTTGATGGGGACAGTGTAGAGGGAACTTTACTCTGTATCTAACCCCGTGCTGTACCTGTCCTGGGAGTGTTTGATGGGGACAGTGTAGAGGGAGCTTTACTCTGTATCTAACCCCGTGCTGTACCTGTCCTGGGAGTGTTTGATGGGGACAGTGTAGAGGGAGCTTTACGCTGTATCAAGCCCCGTGCTGTACCTGTCCTGGGAGGGTTTGATGGGGACAGTGTAGAGGGAGCTTTACTCTGTATCTAACCCCGTGCTGTACCTGTCCTGGGAATGTTTGATGGGGACAGTGTAGAGGGAGGTTTACTTTGTATCTAACCCCATGCTGTACCTGTCCTGGGAGTGTTTGATGGGGACAGTGTAGATGGAGCTTTACTCTGTATCTCACCCCGTGCTGTACCTGTCCTGGGAGGGTTTGATGGGGACAGTGTAGAGGGAGCTTTACACTGTATCTAACCCCGTGCTGTACCTGTCCTGGGAGGGTTTGATGGGGACAGTGTCGAGGGAGCTTTACTCTGTATCTAACCCCGCGCCTGGGGGTGTTTGATGGGGACAGTGTAAGTGGACCTTTACTCTGTATCTAACCCCATTCTGTACCTGTCCTGGGAGTGTTTGATGGGGACAGTGTAGAGGGAGCTTTACTCTGTATCTAACCCCGTGCTGTACCTGTCCTGGGAGGGTTTGATGGGGACAGTGTCGAGGGAGCTTTACTCTGTATCTAACTCCATGCTGTACCTGTTCAGGCAGTGTTTGATGGGGACAGTGTAGAGGGAGCTTTACTCTGTATCTAACCCCGTGCTGTACCTGTCCTGGGAGGGTTTGATGAGGACAGTGTAGAGTGAGATTTACTCTGTATCTAACCCCGCGCTGTACCTGTCCTGGGAGTGTTTGATGGGGACAGTAGAGAGGGAGCTTTACTCTGTATTTAACCCCGTGCTGTACCTGTCCTGGGAGGGTTTGATGGGGACAGTGTAGAGGGAGCTTTACTCTGTATCTAACCCCGTGCTGTACCTGTCCTGGGAGTGTTTGATGGGGACAGTGTAGAGGGAGCTATACTCTGTATCTAACCCCGTGCTGTACCTGTCCTGGGAGTGTTTGATGGGGACAGTGTAGAGGGAGCTTTACTCTGTATCTAACCCCGTGCTGTACCGGTCCTGGGAGTGTTTGATGGGGGTAAGGTAGAGGGAGCTTTACTCTGTATCTAACCCCGTGCTCACCTGTCCTGGGAGGGTTTGATGGGGACAGTGTAGAGGGAGCTTTACTCTGTATCTAACCCCGTGCTGTCCCTGTCCTGGGAGTGTTTGATGGGGACAGTGTAGAGGGAGCATTACTCTGTATCTAACCCCGTACTGTACCTGTCCTGGGAGTGTTTGATGGGGACAGTGTAGAGGGAGCATTACTCTGTATCTAACCCTGTGCTGTACCTGTCCTGGGAGTGATTGATGGGGACAGTGTAGAGGGAGCTTTACTCTGTATCTAACCCCGTGCTATACCTGTCCTGGGAGTGTTTCACGGGGGCAGTTTTGAGGGAGCTTTACTCTGTATCTAACCCCGTGCTGTACCTGTCCTGGGAGGGTTTGATGGGGGCAGTGTAGAGGGAGCTTTACTCTGTATCTAACCCCGTGCTGTACCTGTCCTGGGAGTGTTTTATGGTGACAATGTAGAGGGAGATTTACTCTGTATCTAACCCCGTGCTGTACCTGTCCTGGGATTGTTTGATGGGGACTGTGTAGAGGGAGCTTTACTCTGTATCTAACCCCGTGCTGTACCTGTCCTGGGAGTGTTTGATGGGGACAGTGTAGAGGGAGCTTTACTCTGTATCTAACCCCGTGCTGTACCTGTCCTGGGAGTGTTTGATGGGGACAGTGTAGAGGGAGCTTTACTCTGTATCTAACCCCGTGCTGTACCTGTCCTGGGAGTGTTTGATGGGGACAGTGTAGGGGGCGTTTTACTCTGTATCTAACCCCGTGCTGTCCCTGTCCTGGGAGTGTTTGATGGGGATAGTGTAGAGGGAGCTTTACTCTGTATCTAACCCCGTGCTGTACCTGTCCTGGGAGTGTTTGATGGGGACAGTGTAGAGGGAGCTTTACTCTGTATCTAGCCCCGTGCTGTACCTGTCCTGGGAGGGTTTGATGGGGACAGTGTAGAGGGAGCTTTACTCTGTATCTAACCCCGTGCTGTACCTGTCCTGGGAGGATTTGATGGGGGCAGTGCAGAGGGAGCTTTACTCTGCATCTAACCCCGTGCTGTACCTGTCCTGGGAGTGTTTGATGGGGACAGTGTAGAGGGAGCTTTACTCTGTATCTAACCCCGTGCTGTACCTGTCCTGGGAGTGTTTGATGGGGACAGTGTAGAGGGAGCTTTACGCTGTATCTAGCCCCGTGCTGTACCTGTCTTGGGAGGGTTTGTTGGGGACAGTGTATAGGGAGCTTTACTCTGTATCTAACCCCGTGCTGTACCTGTCCTGGAGTGATGATGGGGACAGTGTAGAGGGAGGTTTACTTTGTATCTAACCCCGTGCTGTACCTGTCCTGGGAGGATTTGATGGGGGCAGTGTAGAGGGAGCTTTACTCTGTATCTAACCCCGTGCTGTACCTGTCCTGGGAGTGTTTGATGGGGACAGTGTATAGGGAGCCTTACTCTGTATCTAACCCCGTGCCGTACCTGTCCTGGGAGGGTTTGATGGGGGCAGTGTAGAGGGAGCTTTACTCTGTATCTAACCCCGTGCTGTACCTGTCCTGGCAGTGTTTGATGGGGACAGTGTAGAGGGAGCTTTACTCTGTATCTAACCCCGTGCTGTACCTGTCCTGGGAGTGTTTGATGGGGACAGTGTCGAGGGAGCTTTACTCTGTATCTAACCCCGTGCTGTACATGGCCTGGGAGTGTTTGATGGGGACAGTGTAGAGGGAGCTTTACTCTGTATCTAACCCCATGCTGTACCTGTCCTGGGAGTGTTTGATAGGGACAGTGTAGAGGGAGCTTTACTCTGTATCTAACCCCGTGCTGTACCTGTCCTGGGAGTGTTTGATGGGGACAGTGTCGAGGGAGCTTTACTCTGTATCTAACCCCGTGCTGTACCCGTCCTGGGAGTGTTTGATGGGGACAGTGTAGAGGGAGCTTTACTCTGTATTTAACCCCGTGCTGTACCTGTCCTGGGGGTGTTTGATGCGGACAGTGTAGAGGGAGCTTTACTCTGTATCTAACCCCGTGCTGTACCTGTCCTGGGAATGTTTGATGGGGACAGTGTAGAGGGAGCATTACTCTGTATCTAACCCCCTGCTGTACCTGTCCTGGGAGTGTTTGATGGGGACAGTGTAGAGGGAGCTTTACACTGTATCTAACACCGTGCTGTACCTGTCCTGGGAGTGTTTGATGGGGACAGTAGAGAGGGAGCTTTACTCTGTATTTAACCCCGTGCTGTACCTGTCCTGGGGGTGTTTGATGCGGACAGTGTAGAGGGAGCTTTACTCTGTATCTAACCCCGTGCTGTACCTGTCCTGGGAATGTTTGATGGGGACAGTGTAGAGCGAGGTTTACTCTGTATCTAACCCCATACTGTACCTGTCCTGGGAGTGTTTGATGGGGACAGTGTAGAGTGAGATTTACTCTGTATCTAACCCCGCGCTGTACCTGTCCTGGGAGTGTTTGATGGGGACAGTGTAGAGGGAGCTTTACTCTGTATCTAACCCCGTGCTCACCTGTCATGGGAGGGTTTGATGGGGACAGTGTAGAGGGAGCATTACTCTGTATCTAACCCCGTGCTGTCCCTGTCCTGGGAGTGTTTGATGGGGACAGTGTAGAGGGAGCATTACTCTGTATCTAACCCCGTGCTGTACCTGTCCTGGGAGTGTTTGATGGGGACAGTGTAGCGGGAGCTTTACTCTGTATCTAACCCTGTGCTGTACCTGTCCTGGGAGTGATTGATGGGGACAGTGTAGAGGGAGCTTTACTCTGTATCCAACCCCGTGCTGTACCTGTCCTGGGAGTGTATGTTGGGGACAGTGGAGAGGGAGCTTTACTCTGTATCTAACCCCGTGCTGTACCTGTCCTGGGAGTGTTTGACGGGGGCAGTGTAGAGGGAGCTTTACTCTGTATCTAACCCCGTGCTGTACCTGTCCTGGGAGGGTTTGATGGGGGCAGTGTAGAGGGAGCTTTACTCTGAATCTAACCCCGTGCTGTACCTGTCCTGGGAGTGTTTGATGCGCACAGTGTAGAGGGAGCTTTACTCTGTATCTAACCCCGTGCTGTACCTGTCCTGGGAGGGTTTGATGGGGGCAGTGTAGAGGGAGCTTTACTCTGTATCTAACCCCGTGCTGTACCTGTCCTGGGAGTGTTTGATGGGCACAGTGTCGAGGGAGCTTTACTCTGTATCTAACCCCGTGCTGTACCTGTCCTGGGAGTGTTTGATGGGGACAGTGTAGAGGGAGCTTTACTCTGTATCTAACCCCGTGCTGTACCTGTCCTGGGAGTGTTTGATGGGGACAGTGTAGAGGGAGCTTTACTCTGTATCTAACCCCGTGCTGTACCTGTCCTGGGAGGGTTTGATGGGGACAGTGTATAGGGAGCTTTACTCTGTATCTAACCCCGTGCTGTACCTGTCCTGGGAGTGATTGATGGGCACAGTGTCGAGGGAGCTTTACTCTGTATCTAACCCCGTGCTGTACCTGCCCTGGGAGGGTTTGATGGGGACAGTGTAGAGGGAGCTTTACTCTGTACCTAACCCCGTGCTGTACCTGTCCTGGGAGTGTTTGATGGGGACAGTGTAGAGGGAGCTTTACTCTGTATCTAACCCCGTGCTGTTCCTGTCCTGGGAGTGTTTGATGGGGACAGTGTAGAGGGAGCTTTACTCTGTATCTAGCCCCGTGCTGTACCTGTCCTGGGAGGGTTTGATGGGGACAGTGTAGAGGGAGCTTTACTCTGTATCTAATCCCGTGCTGTACCTGTCCTGGAGTGTTTGATGGGGACAGTGTAGAGGGAGGTTTACTCTGTATCTAACCCCATGCTGTACCTGTCCTGGGGGTGTTTGATGGGGACAGTGTAAGTGGACCTTTACTCTGCATCTAACCCCGTGCTGTACATTTCCTGGGAGTGTTTGATGGGGACAGTGTAGCGGGAGCTTTACTCTGTATCTAACCCCGTGCTGTACCTGTCCTGGGAGTGTTTGATGGGGACAGTGTAGAGGGAGCCTTACTCTGTATCTAACCCCGTGCCGTACCTGTCCTGGGCGGGTTTGATGGGGGCAGTGTAGAGGGAGCTTTACTCTGTATCTAACCCCGTGCTGTACCTGTCCTGGGAGTGTTTGATGGGGACAGTGTAGAGGGAACTTTACTCTGTATCTAACCCCGTGCTGTACCTGTCCTGGGAGTGTTTGATGGGGACAGTGTAGAGGGAGCTTTACTCTGTATCTAACCCCGTGCTGTACCTGTCCTGGGAGTGTTTGATGGGGACAGTGTAGAGGGAGCTTTACGCTGTATCAAGCCCCGTGCTGTACCTGTCCTGGGAGGGTTTGATGGGGACAGTGTAGAGGGAGCTTTACTCTGTATCTAACCCCGTGCTGTACCTGTCCTGGGAATGTTTGATGGGGACAGTGTAGAGGGAGGTTTACTTTGTATCTAACCCCATGCTGTACCTGTCCTGGGAGTGTTTGATGGGGACACTGTAGATGGAGCTTTACTCTGTATCTCACCCCGTGCTGTACCTGTCCTGGGAGGGTTTGATGGGGACAGTGTAGAGGGAGCTTTACTCTGTATCTAACCCCGTGCTGTACCTGTCCTGGGAGGGTTTGATGGGGACAGTGTCGAGGGAGCTTTACTCTGTATCTAACCCCGCGCTGTACCTGTCCTGGGGGTGTTTGATGGGGACAGTGTAAGTGGACCTTTACTCTGTATCTAACCCCGTTCTGTACCTGTCCTGGGAGTGTTTGATGGGGACAGTGTAGAGGGAGCTTTACTCTGTATCTAACCCCGTGCTGTACCTGTCCTGGGAGGGTTTGATGGGGACAGTGTCGAGGGAGCTTTACTCTGTATCTAACTCCATGCTGTACCTGTTCAGGCAGTGTTTGATGGGGACAGTGTAGAGGGAGCTTTACTCTGTATCTAACCCCGTGCTGTACCTGTCCTGGGAGGGTTTGATGAGGACAGTGTAGAGTGAGATTTACTCTGTATCTAACCCCGCGCTGTACCTGTCCTGGGAGTGTTTGATGGGGACAGTAGAGAGGGAGCTTTACTCTGTATTTAACCCCGTGCTGTACCTGTCCTGGGAGGGTTTGATGGGGACAGTGTAGAGGGAGCTTTACTCTGTATCTAACCCCGTGCTGTACCTGTCCTGGGAGTGTTTGATGGGGACAGTGTAGAGGGAGCTATACTCTGTATCTAACCCCGTGCTGTACCTGTCCTGGGAGTGTTTGATGGGGACAGTGTAGAGGGAGCTTTACTCTGTATCTAACCCCGTGCTGTACCGGTCCTGGGAGTGTTTGATGGGGGTAAGGTAGAGGGAGCTTTACTCTGTATCTAACCCCGTGCTCACCTGTCCTGGGAGGGTTTGATGGGGACAGTGTAGAGGGAGCTTTACTCTGTATCTAACCCCGTGCTGTCCCTGTCCTGGGAGTGTTTGATGGGGACAGTGTAGAGGGAGCATTACTCTGTATCTAACCCCGTACTGTACCTGTCCTGGGAGTGTTTGATGGGGACAGTGTAGAGGGAGCATTACTCTGTATCTAACCCTGTGCTGTACCTGTCCTGGGAGTGATTGATGGGGACAGTGTAGAGGGAGCTTTACTCTGTATCTAACCCCGTGCTGTACCTGTCCTGGGAGTGTTTCACGGGGGCAGTTTTGAGGGAGCTTTACTCTGTATCTAACCCCGTGCTGTACCTGTCCTGGGAGGGTTTGATGGGGGCAGTGTAGAGGGAGCTTTACTCTGAATCTAACCCCGTGCTGTACCTGTCCTGGGAGTGTTTGATGGGGACAGTGTAGAGGGATCTTTACTCAGTATCTAACCCTGTGCTGGACCTGTCCCGGGAGGTTTGATGGGGACAGTGTAGAGGGAGCTTTACTCTGTATCTAACCCCGTGCTGTACCTGTCCTGGGAGTGTTTTATGGTGACAATGTAGAGGGAGATTTACTCTGTATCTAACCCCGTGCTGTACCTGTCCTGGGATTGTTTGATGGGGACAGTGTAGAGGGAGCTTTACTCTGTATCTAACCCCGTGCTGTACCTGTCCTGGGAGTGTTTGATGGGGACAGTGTAGAGGGAGCTTTACTCTGTATCTAACCCCGTGCTGTACCTGTCCTGGGAGTGTTTGATGGGGACAGTGTAGGGGGCGTTTTACTCTGTATCTAACCCCGTGCTGTCCCTGTCCTGGGAGTGTTTGATGGGGATAGTGTAGAGGGAGCTTTACTCTGTATCTAACCCCGTGCTGTACCTGTCCTGGGAGTGTTTGATGGGGACAGTGTAGAGGGCGCTTTACTCTGTATCTAGCCCCGTGCTGTACCTGTCCTGGGAGGGTTTGATGGGGACAGTGTAGAGGGAGCTTTACTCTGTATCTAACCCCGTGCTGTACCTGTCCTGGGAGGATTTGATGGGGGCAGTGCAGAGGGAGCTTTACTCTGCATCTAACCCCGTGCTGTACCTGTCCATGGAGTGTTTGATGGGGACAGTAGAGAGGGAGCTTTACTCTGTATTTAACCCCGTGCTGTACCTGTCCTGGGAGGGTTTGATGGGGACAGTGTAGAGGGAGCTTTACTCTGTATCTAACCCCGTGCTGTACCTGTCCTGGGAGTGTTTGATGGGGACAGTGTAGAGGGAGCTATACTCTGTATCTAACCCCGTGCTGTACCTGTCCTGGGAGTGTTTGATGGGGACAGTGTAGAGGGAGCTTTACTCTGTATCTAACCCCGTGCTGTACCGGTCCTGGGAGTGTTTGATGGGGGTAAGGTAGAGGGAGCTTTACTCTGTATCTAACCCCGTGCTCACCTGTCCTGGGAGGGTTTGATGGGGACAGTGTAGAGGGAGCTTTACTCTGTATCTAACCCCGTGTTGTCCCTGTCCTGGGAGTGTTTGATGGGGACAGTGTAGAGGGAGCATTACTCTGTATCTAACCCCGTACTGTACCTGTCCTGGGAGTGTTTGATGGGGACAGTGTAGAGGGAGCATTACTCTGTATCTAACCCTGTGCTGTACCTGTCCTGGGAGTGATTGATGGGGACAGTGTAGAGGGAGCTTTACTCTGTATCTAACCCCGTGCTGTACCTGTCCTGGGAGTGTTTCACGGGGGCAGTTTTGAGGGAGCTTTACTCTGTATCTAACCCCGTGCTGTACCTGTCCTGGGAGGGTTTGATGGGGGCAGTGTAGAGGGAGCTTTACTCTGAATCTAACCCCGTGCTGTACCTGTCCTGGGAGTGTTTGATGGGGACAGTGTAGAGGGATCTTTACTCAGTATCTAACCCTGTGCTGGACCTGTCCCGGGAGGTTTGATGGGGACAGTGTAGAGGGAGCTTTACTCTGTATCTAACCCCGTGCTGTACCTGTCCTGGGAGTGTTTTATGGTGACAATGTAGAGGGAGATTTACTCTGTATCTAACCCCGTGCTGTACCTGTCCTGGGATTGTTTGATGGGGACAGTGTAGAGGGAGCTTTACTCTGTATCTAACCCCGTGCTGTACCTGTCCTGGGAGTGTTTGATGGGGACAGTGTAGAGGGAGCTTTACTCTGTATCTAACCCCGTGCTGTACCTGTCCTGGGAGTGTTTGATGGGGACAGTGTAGGGGGCGTTTTACTCTGTATCTAACCCCGTGCTGTCCCTGTCCTGGGAGTGTTTGATGGGGATAGTGTAGAGGGAGCTTTACTCTGTATCTAACCCCGTGCTGTACCTGTCCTGGGAGTGTTTGATGGGGACAGTGTAGAGGGCGCTTTACTCTGTATCTAGCCCCGTGCTGTACCTGTCCTGGGAGGGTTTGATGGGAACAGTGTAGAGGGAGCTTTACTCTGTATCTAACCCCGTGCTGTCCCTGTCCTGGGAGTGTTTGATGGGGATAGTGTAGAGGGAGCTTTACTCTGTATCTAACCCCGTGCTGTACCTGTCCTGGGAGTGTTTGATGGGGACAGTGTAGAGGGCGCTTTACTCTGTATCTAGCCCCGTGCTGTACCTGTCCTGGGAGGGTTTGATGGGGACAGTGTAGAGGGAGCTTTACTCTGTATCTAACCCCGTGCTGTACCTGTCCTGGGAGGATTTGATGGGGGCAGTGCAGAGGGAGCTTTACTCTGCATCTAACCCCGTGCTGTACCTGTCCATGGAGTGTTTGATGGGGACAGTAGAGAGGGAGCTTTACTCTGTATTTAACCCCGTGCTGTACCTGTCCTGGGAGGGTTTGATGGGGACAGTGTAGAGGGAGCTTTACTCTGTATCTAACCCCGTGCTGTACCTGTCCTGGGAGTGTTTGATGGGGACAGTGTAGAGGGAGCTATACTCTGTATCTAACCCCGTGCTGTACCTGTCCTGGGAGTGTTTGATGGGGACAGTGTAGAGGGAGCTTTACTCTGTATCTAACCCCGTGCTGTACCGGTCCTGGGAGTGTTTGATGGGGGTAAGGTAGAGGGAGCTTTACTCTGTATCTAACCCCGTGCTCACCTGTCCTGGGAGGGTTTGATGGGGACAGTGTAGAGGGAGCTTTACTCTGTATCTTACCCCGTGTTGTCCCTGTCCTGGGAGTGTTTGATGGGGACAGTGTAGAGGGAGCATTACTCTGTATCTAACCCCGTACTGTACCTGTCCTGGGAGTGTTTGATGGGGACAGTGTAGAGGGAGCATTACTCTGTATCTAACCCTGTGCTGTACCTGTCCTGGGAGTGATTGATGGGGACAGTGTAGAGGGAGCTTTACTCTGTATCTAACCCCGTGCTGTACCTGTCCTGGGAGTGTTTCACGGGGGCAGTTTTGAGGGAGCTTTACTCTGTATCTAACCCCGTGCTGTACCTGTCCTGGGAGGGTTTGATGGGGGCAGTGTAGAGGGAGCTTTACTCTGAATCTAACCCCGTGCTGTACCTGTCCTGGGAGTGTTTGATGGGGACAGTGTAGAGGGATCTTTACTCAGTATCTAACCCTGTGCTGGACCTGTCCCGGGAGGTTTGATGGGGACAGTGTAGAGGGAGCTTTACTCTGTATCTAACCCCGTGCTGTACCTGTCCTGGGAGTGTTTTATGGTGACAATGTAGAGGGAGATTTACTCTGTATCTAACCCCGTGCTGTACCTGTCCTGGGATTGTTTGATGGGGACAGTGTAGAGGGAGCTTTACTCTGTATCTAACCCCGTGCTGTACCTGTCCTGGGAGTGTTTGATGGGGACAGTGTAGAGGGAGCTTTACTCTGTATCTAACCCCGTGCTGTACCTGTCCTGGGAGTGTTTGATGGGGACAGTGTAGGGGGCGTTTTACTCTGTATCTAACCCCGTGCTGTCCCTGTCCTGGGAGTGTTTGATGGGGATAGTGTAGAGGGAGCTTTACTCTGTATCTAACCCCGTGCTGTACCTGTCCTGGGAGTGTTTGATGGGGACAGTGTAGAGGGCGCTTTACTCTGTATCTAGCCCCGTGCTGTACCTGTCCTGGGAGGGTTTGATGGGAACAGTGTAGAGGGAGCTTTACTCTGTATCTAACCCCGTGCTGTACCTGTCCTGGGAGGATTTGATGGGGGCAGTGCAGAGGGAGCTTTACTCTGTATCTAACCCCGTGCTGTACCTGTCCTGGGAGTGTTTGATGGGGACAGTGTAGAGGGAGCTTTACGCTGTATCTAGCCCCGTGCTGTACCTGTCCTGGGAGGGTTTGTTGGGGACAGTGTATAGGGAGCTTTACTCTGTATCTAACCCCGTGCTGTACCTGTCCTGGAGTGATGATGGGGACAGTGTAGAGGGAGGTTTACTTTGTATCTAACCCCGTGCTGTACCTGTCCTGGGAGTGTTTGATGGGGACAGTGTAGAGGGAGCTTTACTCTGTATCTAACCCCGTGCTGTACCTGTCCTGGGAGTGTTTGATGGGGACAGTGTATAGGGAGCCTTACTCTGTATCTAACCCCGTGCCGTACCTGTCCTGGGAGGGTTTGATGGGGGCAGTGTAGAGGGAGCTTTACTCTGTATCTAACCCCGTGCTGTACCTGTCCTGGCAGTGTTTGATGGGGACAGTGTCAAGGGAGCTTTACTCTGTATCTAACCCCGTGCTGTACATGGCCTGGGAGTGTTTGATGGGGACAGTGTAGAGGGAGCTTTACTCTGTATCTAACCCCATGCTGTACCTGTCCTGGGAGTGTTTGATAGGGACAGTGTAGAGGGAGCTTTACTCTGTATCTAACCCCGTGCTGTACCTGTCCTGGGAGTGTTTGTTGGGGACAGTGTCGAGGGAGCTTTACTCTGTATCTAACCCCGTGCTGTACCCGTCCTGGGAGTGTTTGATGGGGACAGTGTAGAGGGAGCTTTACTCTGTATTTAACCCCGTGCTGTACCTGTCCTGGGGGTGTTTGATGCGGACAGTGTAGAGGGAGCTTTACTCTGTATCTAACCCCGTGCTGTACCTGTCCTGGGAATGTTTGATGGGGACAGTGTAGAGAGAGCATTACTCTGTATCTAACCCCCTGCTGTACCTGTCCTGGGAGTGTTTGATGGGGACAGTGTAGAGGGAGCTTTACACTGTATCTAACCCCGTGCTGTACCTGTCCTGGGAGTGTTTGATGGGGACAGTAGAGAGGGAGCTTTACTCTGTATTTAACCCCGTGCTGTACCTGTCCTGGGGGTGTTTGATGCGGACAGTGTAGAGGGAGCTTTACTCTGTATCTAACCCCGTGCTGTACCTGTCCTGGGAATGTTTGATGGGGACAGTGTAGAGGGAGGTTTACTCTGTATCTAACCCCATACTGTACCTGTCCTGGGAGTGTTTGATGGGGACAGTGTAGAGTGAGATTTACTCTGTATCTAACCCCGCGCTGTACCTGTCCTGGGAGTGTTTGATGGGGACAGTGTAGAGGGAGCTTTACTCTGTATCTAACCCCGTGCTCACCTGTCATGGGAGGGTTTGATGGGGACAGTGTAGAGGGAGCATTACTCTGTATCTAACCCCGTGCTGTCCCTGTCCTGGGAGTGTTTGATGGGGACAGTGTAGAGGGAGCATTACTCTGTATCTAACCCCGTGCTGTACCTGTCCTGGGAGTGTTTGATGGGGACAGTGTAGCGGGAGCTTTACTCTGTATCTAACCCTGTGCTGTACCTGTCCTGGGAGTGATTGATGGGGACAGTGTAGAGGGAGCTTTACTCTGTATCTAACCCCGTGCTGTACCTGTCCTGGGAGTGTATGTTGGGGACAGTGGAGAGGGAGCTTTACTCTGTATCTAACCCCGTGCTGTACCTGTCCTGGGAGTGTTTGACGGGGGCAGTGTAGAGGGAGCTTTACTCTGTATCTAACCCCGTGCTGTACCTGTCCTGGGAGGGTTTGATGGGGGCAGTGTAGAGGGAGCTTTACTCTGAATCTAACCCCGTGCTGTACCTGTCCTGGGAGTGTTTGATGCGCACAGTGTAGAGGGAGCTTTACTCTGTATCTAACCCCGTGCTGTACCTGTCCTGGGAGGGTTTGATGGGGGCAGTGTAGAGGGAGCTTTACTCTGTATCTAACCCCGTGCTGTACCTGTCCTGGGAGTGTTTGATGGGCACAGTGTCGAGGGAGCTTTACTCTGTATCTAACCCCGTGCTGTACCTGTCCTGGGAGTGTTTGATGGGGACAGTGTAGAGGGAGCTTTACTCTGTATCTAACCCCGTGCTGTACCTGTCCTGGGAGTGTTTGATGGGGACAGTGTAGAGGGAGCTTTACTCTGTATCTAACCCCGTGCTGTACCTGTCCTGGGAGGGTTTGATGGGGACAGTGTATAGGGAGCTTTACTCTGTATCTAACCCCGTGCTGTACCTGTCCTGGGAGTGATTGATGGGCACAGTGTCGAGGGAGCTTTACTCTGTATCTAACCCCGTGCTGTACCTGCCCTGGGAGGGTTTGATGGGGACAGTGTAGAGGGAGCTTTACTCTGTACCTAACCCCGTGCTGTACCTGTCCTGGGAGTGTTTGATGGGGACAGTGTAGAGGGAGCTTTACTCTGTATCTAACCCCGTGCTGTACCTGTCCTGGGAGGGTTTGATGGGGACAGTGTATAGGGAGCTTTACTCTGTATCTAACCCCGTGCTGTACCTGTCCTGGAGTGTTTGATGGGGACAGTGTAGAGGGAGTTTTACTTGGTATCTAACCCCGTGCTGTACCTGTCCTGGGAGTGTTTGATGGGGACAGTGTAGATGGAGCTTTACTCTGTATCTAACCCCGCGCTGTACCTGTCCTGGGGGTGTTTGATGGGGACAGTGTAAGTGGACCTTTACTCTGCATCTAACCCCGTGCTGTACATTTCCTGGGAGTGTTTGATGGGGACAGTGTAGCGGGAGCTTTACTCTGTATCTAACCCCGTGCTGTACCTGTCCTGGGTGTGTTTGATGGGGACAGTGTCGAGGGAGCTTTACTCTGTATCTAATCCCTGCTGTACCTGTCCTGGGAGTGTTTGATGGGGACAGTGTAGAGGGAGGTTTACTCTGTATCTAACCCCATACTGTACCTGTCCTGGGAGTGTTTGATGGGGACAGTGTAGAGTGAGATTTACTCTGTATCTAACCCCGTGCTGTACCTGTCCTGGGAGTGTTTGATGGGGACAGTGTCGAGGGAGCTTTACTCTGTATGTAACCCCGTGCTGTACCCGTCCTGGGAGTGTTTGATGGGGACAGTGTAGAGGGAGCTTTACTCTGTATTTAACCCCGTGCTGTACCTGTCCTGGGGGTGTTTGATGCGGACAGTGTAGAGGGAGCTTTACTCTGTATCTAACCCCGTGCTGTACCTGTCCTGGGAATGTTTGATGGGGACAGTGTAGAGGGAGCATTACTCTGTATCTAACCCCCTGCTGTACCTGTCCTGGGAGTGTTTGATGGGGACAGTGTAGAGGGAGCTTTACACTGTATCTAACCCCGTGCTGTACCTGTCCTGGGAGTGTTTGATGGGGACAGTAGAGAGGGAGCTTTACTCTGTATTTAACCCCGTGCTGTACCTGTCCTGGGGGTGTTTGATGCGGACAGTGTAGAGGGAGCTTTACTCTGTATCTAACCCCGTGCTGTACCTGTCCTGGGAATGTTTGATGGGGACAGTGTAGAGGGAGGTTTACTCTGTATCTAACCCCATACTGTACCTGTCCTGGGAGTGTTTGATGGGGACAGTGTAGAGTGAGATTTACTCTGTATCTAACCCCGCGCTGTACCTGTCCTGGGAGTGTTTGATGGGGACAGTGTAGAGGGAGCTTTACTCTGTATCTAACCCCGTGCTCACCTGTCATGGGAGGGTTTGATGGGGACAGTGTAGAGGGAGCATTACTCTGTATCTAACCCCGTGCTGTCCCTGTCCTGGGAGTGTTTGATGGGGACAGTGTAGAGGGAGCATTACTCTGTATCTAACCCCGTGCTGTACCTGTCCTGGGAGTGTTTGATGGGGACAGTGTAGCGGGAGCTTTACTCTGTATCTAACCCTGTGCTGTACCTGTCCTGGGAGTGATTGATGGGGACAGTGTAGAGGGAGCTTTACTCTGTATCTAACCCCGTGCTGTACCTGTCCTGGGAGTGTATGTTGGGGACAGTGGAGAGGGAGCTTTACTCTGTATCTAACCCCGTGCTGTACCTGTCCTGGGAGTGTTTGACGGGGGCAGTGTAGAGGGAGCTTTACTCTGTATCTAACCCCGTGCTGTACCTGTCCTGGGAGGGTTTGATGGGGGCAGTGTAGAGGGAGCTTTACTCTGAATCTAACCCCGTGCTGTACCTGTCCTGGGAGTGTTTGATGGGGACAGTGTAGAGTGAGATTTACTCTGTATCTAACCCCGCGCTGTACCTGTCCTGGGAGTGTTTGATGGGGACAGTGTAGAGGGAGCTTTACTCTGTATCTAACCCCGTGCTCACCTGTCATGGGAGGGTTTGATGGGGACAGTGTAGAGGGAGCATTACTCTGTATCTAACCCCGTGCTGTCCCTGTCCTGGGAGTGTTTGATGGGGACAGTGTAGAGGGAGCATTACTCTGTATCTAACCCCGTGCTGTACCTGTCCTGGGAGTGTTTGATGGGGACAGTGTAGCGGGAGCTTTACTCTGTATCTAACCCTGTGCTGTACCTGTCCTGGGAGTGATTGATGGGGACAGTGTAGAGGGAGCTTTACTCTGTATCTAACCCCGTGCTGTACCTGTCCTGGGAGTGTATGTTGGGGACAGTGGAGAGGGAGCTTTACTCTGTATCTAACCCCGTGCTGTACCTGTCCTGGGAGTGTTTGACGGGGGCAGTGTAGAGGGAGCTTTACTCTGTATCTAACCCCGTGCTGTACCTGTCCTGGGAGGGTTTGATGGGGGCAGTGTAGAGGGAGCTTTACTCTGAATCTAACCCCGTGCTGTACCTGTCCTGGGAGTGTTTGATGCGCACAGTGTAGAGGGAGCTTTACTCTGTATCTAACCCCGTGCTGTACCTGTCCTGGGAGGGTTTGATGGGGGCAGTGTAGAGGGAGCTTTACTCTGTATCTAACCCCGTGCTGTACCTGTCCTGGGAGTGTTTGATGGGCACAGTGTCGAGGGAGCTTTACTCTGTATCTAACCCCGTGCTGTACCTGTCCTGGGAGTGTTTGATGGGGACAGTGTAGAGGGAGCTTTACTCTGTATCTAACCCCGTGCTGTACCTGTCCTGGGAGTGTTTGATGGGGACAGTGTAGAGGGAGCTTTACTCTGTATCTAACCCCGTGCTGTACCTGTCCTGGGAGGGTTTGATGGGGACAGTGTATAGGGAGCTTTACTCTGTATCTAACCCCGTGCTGTACCTGTCCTGGGAGTGATTGATGGGCACAGTGTCGAGGGAGCTTTACTCAGTATCTATGCCCGTGCTGTACCTGCCCTGGGAGGGTTTGATGGGGACAGTGTAGAGGGAGCTTTACTCTGTACCTCACCCCGTGCTGTACCTGTCCTGGGAGTGTTTGATGGGGACAGTGTAGAGGGAGCTTTACTCTGTATCTAACCCCGTGCTGTACCTGTCCTGGGAGGGTTTGATGGGGACAGTGTATAGGGAGCTTTACTCTGTATCTAACCCCGTGCTGTACCTGTCCTGGAGTGTTTGATGGGGACAGTGTAGAGGGAGTTTTACTTTGTATCTAACCCCGTGCTGTACCTGTCCTGGGAGTGTTTGATGGGGACAGTGTAGATGGAGCTTTACTCTGTATCTAACCCCGCGCTGTACCTGTCCTGGGGGTGTTTGATGGGGACAGTGTAAGTGGACCTTTACTCTGCATCTAACCCCGTGCTGTACATTTCCTGGGAGTGTTTGATGGGGACAGTGTAGCGGGAGCTTTACTCTGTATCTAACCCCGTGCTGTACCTGTCCTGGGTGTGTTTGATGGGGACAGTGTCGAGGGAGCTTTACTCTGTATCTAATCCCTGCTGTACCTGTCCTGGGAGTGTTTGATGGGGACAGTGTAGAGGGAGCTTTACTCTGTATCTAACCCCGTGCTGTACCTGTCCTGGGAGTGTTTGATGGGGACAGTGTCGAGGGAGCTTTACTCTGTATCTAACCCCGTGCTGTACCTGTCCTGGGAGTGTTTGATGGGGACAGTGTAGAGGGAGGTTTACTCTGTATCTAACCCCATACTGTACCTGTCCTGGGAGTGTTTGATGGGGACAGTGTAGAGTGAGATTTACTCTGTATCTAACCCCGTGCTGTACCTGTCCTGGGAGTGTTTGATGGGGACAGTGTCGAGGGAGCTTTACTCTGTATGTAACCCCGTGCTGTACCCGTCCTGGGAGTGTTTGATGGGGACAGTGTAGAGGGAGCTTTACTCTGTATTTAACCCCGTGCTGTACCTGTCCTGGGGGTGTTTGATGCGGACAGTGTAGAGGGAGCTTTACTCTGTATCTAACCCCGTGCTGTACCTGTCCTGGGAATGTTTGATGGGGACAGTGTAGAGGGAGCATTACTCTGTATCTAACCCCCTGCTGTACCTGTCCTGGGAGTGTTTGATGGGGACAGTGTAGAGGGAGCTTTACACTGTATCTAACCCCGTGCTGTACCTGTCCTGGGAGTGTTTGATGGGGACAGTAGAGAGGGAGCTTTACTCTGTATTTAACCCCGTGCTGTACCTGTCCTGGGGGTGTTTGATGCGGACAGTGTAGAGGGAGCTTTACTCTGTATCTAACCCCGTGCTGTACCTGTCCTTGGAATGTTTGATGGGGACAGTGTAGAGGGAGGTTTACTCTGTATCTAACCCCATACTGTACCTGTCCTGGGAGTGTTTGATGGGGACAGTGTAGAGTGAGATTTACTCTGTATCTAACCCCGCGCTGTACCTGTCCTGGGAGTGTTTGATGGGGACAGTGTAGAGGGAGCTTTACTCTGTATCTAACCCCGTGCTCACCTGTCATGGGAGGGTTTGATGGGGACAGTGTAGAGGGAGCATTACTCTGTATCTAACCCCGTGCTGTCCCTGTCCTGGGAGTGTTTGATGGGGACAGTGTAGAGGGAGCATTACTCTGTATCTAACCCCGTGCTGTACCTGTCCTGGGAGTGTTTGATGGGGACAGTGTAGCGGGAGCTTTACTCTGTATCTAACCCTGTGCTGTACCTGTCCTGGGAGTGATTGATGGGGACAGTGTAGAGGGAGCTTTACTCTGTATCTAACCCCGTGCTGTACCTGTCCTGGGAGTGTATGTTGGGGACAGTGGAGAGGGAGCTTTACTCTGTATCTAACCCCGTGCTGTACCTGTCCTGGGAGTGTTTGACGGGGGCAGTGTAGAGGCAGCTTTACTCTGTATCTAACCCCGTGCTGTACCTGTCCTGGGAGGGTTTGATGGGGGCAGTGTAGAGGGAGCTTTACTCTGAATCTAACCCCGTGCTGTACCTGTCCTGGGAGTGTTTGATGGGGACAGTGTAGAGTGAGATTTACTCTGTATCTAACCCCGCGCTGTACCTGTCCTGGGAGTGTTTGATGGGGACAGTGTAGAGGGAGCTTTACTCTGTATCTAACCCCGTGCTCACCTGTCATGGGAGGGTTTGATGGGGACAGTGTAGAGGGAGCATTACTCTGTATCTAACCCCGTGCTGTCCCTGTCCTGGGAGTGTTTGATGGGGACAGTGTAGAGGGAGCATTACTCTGTATCTAACCCCGTGCTGTACCTGTCCTGGGAGTGTTTGATGGGGACAGTGTAGCGGGAGCTTTACTCTGTATCTAACCCTGTGCTGTACCTGTCCTGGGAGTGATTGATGGGGACAGTGTAGAGGGAGCTTTACTCTGTATCTAACCCCGTGCTGTACCTGTCCTGGGAGTGTATGTTGGGGACAGTGGAGAGGGAGCTTTACTCTGTATCTAACCCCGTGCTGTACCTGTCCTGGGAGTGTTTGACGGGGGCAGTGTAGAGGGAGCTTTACTCTGTATCTAACCCCGTGCTGTACCTGTCCTGGGAGGGTTTGATGGGGGCAGTGTAGAGGGAGCTTTACTCTGAATCTAACCCCGTGCTGTACCTGTCCTGGGAGTGTTTGATGCGCACAGTGTAGAGGGAGCTTTACTCTGTATCAAACCCCGTTCTGTACCTGTCCTGGGAGGGTTTGTTGGGGGCAGTGTAGAGGGAGCTTTACTCTGTATCTAACCCCGTGCTGTACCTGTCCTGGGAGTGTTTGATGGGCACAGTGTCGAGGGAGCTTTACTCTGTATCTAACCCCGTGCTGTACCTGTCCTGGGAGTGTTTGATGGGGACAGTGTAGAGGGAGCTTTACTCTGTATCTAACCCCGTGCTGTACCTGTCCTGGGAGTGTTTGATGGGGACAGTGTAGAGGGAGCTTTACTCTGTATCTAACCCCGTGCTGTACCTGTCCTGGGAGGGTTTGATGGGGACAGTGTATAGGGAGCTTTACTCTGTATCTAACCCCGTGCTGTACCTGTCCTGGGAGTGATTGATGGGCACAGTGTCGAGGGAGCTTTACTCAGTATCTATGCCCGTGCTGTACCTGCCCTGGGAGGGTTTGATGGGGACAGTGTAGAGGGAGCTTTACTCTGTACCTCATCCCGTGCTGTACCTGTCCTGGGAGTGTTTGATGGGGACAGTGTAGAGGGAGCTTTACTCTGTATCTAACCCCGTGCTGTACCTGTCCTGGGAGGGTTTGATGGGGACAGTGTATAGGGAGCTTTACTCTGTATCTAACCCCGTGCTGTACCTGTCCTGGAGTGTTTGATGGGGACAGTGTAGAGGGAGTTTTACTTTGTATCTAACCCCGTGCTGTACCTGTCCTGGGAGTGTTTGATGCGCACAGTGTAGAGGGAGCTTTACTCTGTATCTAACCCCGTGCTGTACCTGTCCTGGGAGGGTTTGATGGGGGCAGTGTAGAGGGAGCTTTACTCTGTATCTAACCCCGTGCTGTACCTGTCCTGGGAGTGTTTGATGGGCACAGTGTCGAGGGAGCTTTACTCTGTATCTAACCCCGTGCTGTACCTGTCCTGGGAGTGTTTGATGGGGACAGTGTAGAGGGAGCTTTACTCTGTATCTAACCCCGTGCTGTACCTGTCCTGGGAGTGTTTGATGGGGACAGTGTAGAGGGAGCTTTACTCTGTATCTAACCCCGTGCTGTACCTGTCCTGGGAGGGTTTGATGGGGACAGTGTATAGGGAGCTTTACTCTGTATCTAACCCCGTGCTGTACCTGTCCTGGGAGTGATTGATGGGCACAGTGTCGAGGGAGCTTTACTCAGTATCTATGCCCGTGCTGTACCTGCCCTGGGAGGGTTTGATGGGGACAGTGTAGAGGGAGCTTTACTCTGTACCTCACCCCGTGCTGTACCTGTCCTGGGAGTGTTTGATGGGGACAGTGTAGAGGGAGCTTTACTCTGTATCTAACCCCGTGCTGTACCTGTCCTGGGAGGGTTTGATGGGGACAGTGTATAGGGAGCTTTACTCTGTATCTAACCCCGTGCTGTACCTGTCCTGGAGTGTTTGATGGGGACAGTGTAGAGGGAGTTTTACTTTGTATCTAACCCCGTGCTGTACCTGTCCTGGGAGTGTTTGATGGGGACAGTGTAGATGGAGCTTTACTCTGTATCTAACCCCGCGCTGTACCTGTCCTGGGGGTGTTTGATGGGGACAGTGTAAGTGGACCTTTACTCTGCATCTAACCCCGTGCTGTACATTTCCTGGGAGTGTTTGATGGGGACAGTGTAGCGGGAGCTTTACTCTGTATCTAACCCCGTGCTGTACCTGTTGGGTGTGTTTGATGGGGACAGTGTCGAGGGAGCTTTACTCTGTATCTAATCCCTGCTGTACCTGTCCTGGGAGTGTTTGATGGGGACAGTGTAGAGGGAGCTTTACTCTGTATCTAACCCCGTGCTGTACCTGTCCTGGGAGTGTTTGATGGGGACAGTGTCGAGGGAGCTTTACTCTGTATCTAACCCCGTGCTGTACCTGTCCTGGGAGTGTTTGATGGGGACAGTGTAGAGGGAGGTTTACTCTGTATCTAACCCCATACTGTACCTGTCCTGGGAGTGTTTGATGGGGACAGTGTAGAGTGAGATTTACTCTGTATCTAACCCCGTGCTGTACCTGTCCTGGGAGTGTTTGATGGGGACAGTGTCGAGGGAGCTTTACTCTGTATGTAACCCCGTGCTGTACCCGTCCTGGGAGTGTTTGATGGGGACAGTGTAGAGGGAGCTTTACTCTGTATTTAACCCCGTGCTGTACCTGTCCTGGGGGTGTTTGATGCGGACAGTGTAGAGGGAGCTTTACTCTGTATCTAACCCCGTGCTGTACCTGTCCTGGGAATGTTTGATGGGGACAGTGTAGAGGGAGCATTACTCTGTATCTAACCCCCTGCTGTACCTGTCCTGGGAGTGTTTGATGGGGACAGTGTAGAGGGAGCTTTACACTGTATCTAACCCCGTGCTGTACCTGTCCTGGGAGTGTTTGATGGGGACAGTAGAGAGGGAGCTTTACTCTGTATTTAACCCCGTGCTGTACCTGTCCTGGGGGTGTTTGATGCGGACAGTGTAGAGGGAGCTTTACTCTGTATCTAACCCCGTGCTGTACCTGTCCTTGGAATGTTTGATGGGGACAGTGTAGAGGGAGGTTTACTCTGTATCTAACCCCATACTGTACCTGTCCTGGGAGTGTTTGATGGGGACAGTGTAGAGTGAGATTTACTCTGTATCTAACCCCGCGCTGTACCTGTCCTGGGAGTGTTTGATGGGGACAGTGTAGAGGGAGCTTTACTCTGTATCTAACCCCGTGCTCACCTGTCATGGGAGGGTTTGATGGGGACAGTGTAGAGGGAGCATTACTCTGTATCTAACCCCGTGCTGTCCCTGTCCTGGGAGTGTTTGATGGGGACAGTGTAGAGGGAGCATTACTCTGTATCTAACCCCGTGCTGTACCTGTCCTGGGAGTGTATGTTGGGGACAGTGGAGAGGGAGCTTTACTCTGTATCTAACCCCGTGCTGTACCTGTCCTGGGAGTGTTTGACGGGGGCAGTGTAGAGGCAGCTTTACTCTGTATCTAACCCCGTGCTGTACCTGTCCTGGGAGGGTTTGATGGGGGCAGTGTAGAGGGAGCTTTACTCTGAATCTAACCCCGTGCTGTACCTGTCCTGGGAGTGTTTGATGGGGACAGGGTAGAGTGAGATTTACTCTGTATCTAACCCCGCGCTGTACCTGTCCTGGGAGTGTTTGATGGGGACAGTGTAGAGGGAGCTTTACTCTGTATCTAACCCCGTGCTCACCTGTCATGGGAGGGTTTGATGGGGACAGTGTAGAGGGAGCATTACTCTGTATCTAACCCCGTGCTGTCCCTGTCCTGGGAGTGTTTGATGGGGACAGTGTAGAGGGAGCATTACTCTGTATCTAACCCCGTGCTGTACCTGTCCTGGGAGTGTTTGATGGGGACAGTGTAGCGGGAGCTTTACTCTGTATCTAACCCTGTGCTGTACCTGTCCTGGGAGTGATTGATGGGGACAGTGTAGAGGGAGCTTTACTCTGTATCTAACCCCGTGCTGTACCTGTCCTGGGAGTGTATGTTGGGGACAGTGGAGAGGGAGCTTTACTCTGTATCTAACCCCGTGCTGTACCTGTCCTGGGAGTGTTTGACGGGGGCAGTGTAGAGGGAGCTTTACTCTGTATCTAACCCCGTGCTGTACCTGTCCTGGGAGGGTTTGATGGGGGCAGTGTAGAGGGAGCTTTACTCTGAATCTAACCCCGTGCTGTACCTGTCCTGGGAGTGTTTGATGCGCACAGTGTAGAGGGAGCTTTACTCTGTATCTAACCCCGTGCTGTACCTGTCCTGGGAGGGTTTGTTGGGGGCAGTGTAGAGGGAGCTTTACTCTGTATCTAACCCCGTGCTGTACCTGTCCTGGGAGTGTTTGATGGGCACAGTGTCGAGGGAGCTTTACTCTGTATCTAACCCCGTGCTGTACCTGTCCTGGGAGTGTTTGATGGGGACAGTGTAGAGGGAGCTTTACTCTGTATCTAACCCCGTGCTGTACCTGTCCTGGGAGTGTTTGATGGGGACAGTGTAGAGGGAGCTTTACTCTGTATCTAACCCCGTGCTGTACCTGTCCTGGGAGGGTTTGATGGGGACAGTGTATAGGGAGCTTTACTCTGTATCTAACCCCGTGCTGTACCTGTCCTGGGAGTGATTGATGGGCACAGTGTCGAGGGAGCTTTACTCAGTATCTATGCCCGTGCTGTACCTGCCCTGGGAGGGTTTGATGGGGACAGTGTAGAGGGAGCTTTACTCTGTACCTCACCCCGTGCTGTACCTGTCCTGGGAGTGTTTGATGGGGACAGTGTAGAGGGAGCTTTACTCTGTATCTAACCCCGTGCTGTACCTGTCCTGGGAGGGTTTGATGGGGACAGTGTATAGGGAGCTTTACTCTGTATCTAACCCCGTGCTGTACCTGTCCTGGAGTGTTTGATGGGGACAGTGTAGAGGGAGTTTTACTTTGTATCTAACCCCGTGCTGTACCTGTCCTGGGAGTGTTTGATGGGGACAGTGTAGATGGAGCTTTACTCTGTATCTAACCCCGCGCTGTACCTGTCCTGGGGGTGTTTGATGGGGACAGTGTAAGTGGACCTTTACTCTGCATCTAACCCCGTGCTGTACATTTCCTGGGAGTGTTTGATGGGGACAGTGTAGCGGGAGCTTTACTCTGTATCTAACCCCGTGCTGTACCTGTCCTGGGTGTGTTTGATGGGGACAGTGTCGAGGGAGCTTTACTCTGTATCTAATCCCTGCTGTACCTGTCCTGGGAGTGTTTGATGGGGACAGTGTAGAGGGAGCTTTACTCTGTATCTAACCCCGTGCTGTACCTGTCCTGGGAGTGTTTGATGGGGACAGTGTCGAGGGAGCTTTACTCTGTATCTAACCCCGTGCTGTACCTGTCCTGGGAGTGTTTGATGGGGACAGTGTAGAGGGAGGTTTACTCTGTATCTAACCCCATACTGTACCTGTCCTGGGAGTGTTTGATGGGGACAGTGTAGAGTGAGATTTACTCTGTATCTAACCCCGTGCTGTACCTGTCCTGGGAGTGTTTGATGGGGACAGTGTCGAGGGAGCTTTACTCTGTATGTAACCCCGTGCTGTACCCGTCCTGGGAGTGTTTGATGGGGACAGTGTAGAGGGAGCTTTACTCTGTATTTAACCCCGTGCTGTACCTGTCCTGGGGGTGTTTGATGCGGACAGTGTAGAGGGAGCTTTACTCTGTATCTAACCCCGTGCTGTACCTGTCCTGGGAATGTTTGATGGGGACAGTGTAGAGGGAGCATTACTCTGTATCTAACCCCCTGCTGTACCTGTCCTGGGAGTGTTTGATGGGGACAGTGTAGAGGGAGCTTTACACTGTATCTAACCCCGTGCTGTACCTGTCCTGGGAGTGTTTGATGGGGACAGTAGAGAGGGAGCTTTACTCTGTATTTAACCCCGTGCTGTACCTGTCCTGGGGGTGTGTGATGCGGACAGTGTAGAGGGAGCTTTACTCTGTATCTAACCCCGTGCTGTACCTGTCCTGGGAATGTTTGATGGGGACAGTGTAGAGGGAGGTTTACTCTGTATCTAACCCCATACTGTACCTGTCCTGGGAGTGTTTGATGGGGACAGTGTAGAGTGAGATTTACTCTGTATCTAACCCCGCGCTGTACCTGTCCTGGGAGTGTTTGATGGGGACAGTGTAGAGGGAGCTTTACTCTGTATCTAACCCCGTGCTCACCTGTCATGGGAGGGTTTGATGGGGACAGTGTAGAGGGAGCATTACTCTGTATCTAACCCCGTGCTGTCCCTGTCCTGGGAGTGTTTGATGGGGACAGTGTAGAGGGAGCATTACTCTGTATCTAACCCCGTGCTGTACCTGTCCTGGGAGTGTTTGATGGGGACAGTGTAGCGGGAGCTTTACTCTGTATCTAACCCTGTGCTGTACCTGTCCTGGGAGTGATTGATGGGGACAGTGTAGAGGGAGCTTTACTCTGTATCTAACCCCGTGCTGTACCTGTCCTGGGAGTGTATGTTGGGGACAGTGGAGAGGGAGCTTTACTCTGTATCTAACCCCGTGCTGTACCTGTCCTGGGAGTGTTTGACGGGGGCAGTGTAGAGGGAGCTTTACTCTGTATCTAACCCCGTGCTGTACCTGTCCTGGGAGGGTTTGATGGGGGCAGTGTAGAGGGAGCTTTACTCTGAATCTAACCCCGTGCTGTACCTGTCCTGGGAGTGTTTGATGCGCACAGTGTAGAGGGAGCTTTACTCTGTATCTAACCCCGTGCTGTACCTGTCCTGGGAGGGTTTGATGGGGGCAGTGTAGAGGGAGCTTTACTCTGTATCTAACCCCGTGCTGTACCTGTCCTGGGAGTGTTTGATGGGCACAGTGTCGAGGGAGCTTTACTCTGTATCTAACCCCGTGCTGTACCTGTCCTGGGAGTGTTTGATGGGGACAGTGTAGAGGGAGCTTTACTCTGTATCTAACCCCGTGCTGTACCTGTCCTGGGAGTGTTTGATGGGGACAGTGTAGAGGGAGCTTTACTCTGTATCTAACCCCGTGCTGTACCTGTCCTGGGAGGGTTTGATGGGGACAGTGTATAGGGAGCTTTACTCTGTATCTAACCCCGTGCTGTACCTGTCCTGGGAGTGATTGATGGGCACAGTGTCGAGGGAGCTTTACTCTGTATCTAACCCCGTGCTGTACCTGCCCTGGGAGGGTTTGATGGGGACAGTGTAGAGGGAGCTTTGCTCTGTACCTAACCCCGTGCTGTACCTGTCCTGGGAGTGTTTGATGGGGACAGTGTAGAGGGAGCTTTACTCTGTATCTAACCCCGTGCTGTACCTGTCCTGGAGTGTTTGATGGGGACAGTGTAGAGGGAGTTTTACTTTGTATCTAACCCCGTGCTGTACCTGTCCTGGGAGTGTTTGATGGGGACAGTGTAGATGGAGCTTTACTCTGTATCTAACCCCGCGCTGTACCTGTCCTGGGGGTGTTTGATGGGGACAGTGTAAGTGGACCTTTACTCTGCATCTAACCCCGTGCTGTACATTTCCTGGGAGTGTTTGATGGGGACAGTGTAGCGGGAGCTTTACTCTGTATCTAACCCCGTGCTGTACCTGTCCTGGGAGTGTTTGATGGGGACAGTGTCGAGGGAGCTTTACTCTGTATCTAACCCCCTGCTGTACCTGTCCTGGGAGTGTTTGATGGGGACAGTGTAGAGGGAGCTTTACTCTGTATCTAACCCCGTGCTGTACCTGTCCTGGGGGTGTTTGATGGGGACAGTAGAGAGGGAGCTTTACTCTGTATCTAACCCCGTGCTGTACCTGTCCTGGGAATGTTTGATGGGGACAGTGTAGAGGGAGGTTTACTCTGTATCTAACCCCATACTGTACCTGTCCTGGGAGTGTTTGATGGGGACAGTGTAGAGTGAGATTTACTCTGTATCTAACCCCGCGCTGTACCTGTCCTGGGAGTGTTTGATGGGGACAGTGTAGAGGGAGCTTTACTCTGTATCTAACCCCGTGCTCACCTGTCCTGGGAGGGTTTGATGGGGACAGTGTAGAGGGAGCATTACTCTGTATCTAACCCCGTGCTGTCCCTGTCCTGGGAGTGTTTGATGGGGACAGTGTAGAGGGAGCATTACTCAGTATCTAACCCCGTGCTGTACCTGTCCTGGGAGTGTTTGATGGGGACAGTGTAGAGGGAGCTTTACTCTGTATCTAACCCTGTGCTGTACCTGTCCTGGGAGTGATTGATGGGGACAGTGTCGAGGGAGCTTTACTCTGTATCTAACCCCGTGCTGTACCTGTCCTGGGAGTGTTTGATGGGGACAGTGTAGAGGGAGCTTTACTCTGTATCTAACCCCATGCTGTACCTGTCCTGGGAGTGTTTGATAGGGACAGTGTAGAGCGAGCTTTACTCTGTATCTAACCCCGTGCTGTACCTGTCCTGGGAGTGTTTGATGGGGACAGTGTCGAGGGAGCTTTACTCTGTATCTAACCCCGTGCTGTACCTGTCCTGGGAGTGTTTGATGGGGACAGTGTAGAGGGAGCTTTACTCTGTATCTAACCCCGTGCTGTACATGTCCTGGGAGTGTTTGATGGGGACAGTGAATACTAGTTGATGTATCCTTACCCCTGGCATCACTTCCCCTTTACCTGATGAGGACATGTATAATCAGAGGAGAATATGACTCTTTACTCTTCCAATGAATATTCTGCTTGCTTTCCTGTAACGGGATTGAGTTGACAGTTAAGTGCTGAATCTGCAGTTTATCCAATGTTGTTCCTGTATTTAGTCAGTGATCCTGTGTTAATGACACCTCCCAATGTGGATCACCTGTCAGGTTTGTAATTGTATTTCTCAGTTCAAAGCCTTTGTGTAAATGCTGGTCCCAGCAGGTGGATTAACCCCTGTGACCTGCAGCAGCTGCAGGAACCATCGTTAACCCCTTATCTTCAGCTTGCTGTCCGCCTTGTCACCAGCCCCCTGCTCCCCCAAGTCCCCGGTGGGGCTCATGGATTCCGATCTCCCCCCACTGAGGGGCGAGAATCGCCCTCTCGAGTCTTCTGAGCTACTGGCGACGAGGAAAAACTATGGCTGCGATCCTGGAGGCCCCGGCCTCACTCGGATCCCTGCGTCTGAGAGCACGGCCGGGGAGACGTGACCCCGTTTTTGGACGGCGAGAGGCCATTGGCACAGCGGCGGAAGATTGGGCCCGGTGCACCGAACGGGAGCGGTATGCCTTCCAGGTGAAAGGTCATACCCCTGACCGCCTGCAGAGCCCCAACTTCCAGCGCGGTCAAAAGCCTCACCTCCCCGGCCGCCCCAGATTCGAAGACCTTTCGTGAGCCCTTTTAGAGCTTGTCACCAACCATTGTGACCCTAAACCGTCAGTGATCGTGCAGAGATATCGGTTCAACACGGCCTGGCGCACCCCGCGGCAATCGGTTACGGAATTCCCTGAGGAATTCCCGCAGGCCGGCCGGGCATTGCGACTGTGGCCCATCCCTGTCAGATATGGTGCAAGACCGCCTAGTGCGCGGTATCAATAACACGGCGAACCGACGGAAACTGTTGACGGAACCGCCCTTAGATTTAAAAAGGGCCCGAGAATTGTCGTTCCCCCCCCCCCCCCCCCCTGCCCTCTCCTGACGACGTGAACAAGTGGATTCAGGAGCCCCATGGACTTGGTGTGAAAAGCGTTCGCCTCGCTCTGGGCGGGTGACACCGTTACCCCGGGTCAGGGCCCTACATTTAGCCCAGCCCGCGGTGAGCATGATCGCAGGTGCATCCGGGCACCAAATCTAGCCCCAATTTGTAGCCACCTGGGCTGGCCACTTCCCGTACCAGCCTCCTCGAACAGGCGCCGGAATGTGGCGACGAGGGGCTTTTCACAGTAACTTCATTTGAAGCCGACTCGTGACAATAAGCGATTTTCATTTCATTACAAAATGGACACTTTGCAAAAGATTGCAGGGACAATGGACAAGACTGAGAAAGCAAGCAGGTGCAGGGTTTGTCTGTTGATTGGAGCCACAGCTCCCAGACAAGACCGATACTGCAAAACCATTACCATACTAATGAGCCATCCCCGGGGACAAAAGAGTAACATTTAAGTTAACAATACTAAGGCAGACACCCCGGCGCCAGAGGAGACCAGAACAAAGCAGACCAACGGCCACTGAGGACACGCCCAGCCATCAGGGCACCCACCCCTCTATTGGAGGAAATCGATAGGAACAATTGGGAAACGGCCCAATTAATTGGCGCCAAGTTCAAAAGCGCGCGAGGCCCCTTTTGGGTATAAGAAGGATCCCACAAGAGAGAATCGCTCTCTTGGCTCCGGCCCTCAGCGAGGAGAGACCTGCCCAACTGTAACATCAGAACAAGTAAGTCCAAGGTCAACGCTCGCTACCAGACAGACGCTCCTAGCTGTTATTCCGTACCAACTCGACCCCAGCAGCCTCAGAACCGAACAATGGCCATTGTTCCTCTGACTGAGTGGGCGCCCAAAGCTAAGTATAGGCTTTAGTAATAGTGATAGTTTAGGTTGTAGAGTTTATGCATGAGTAGGTTTGACTGTGTGTAAATAAATGAGCATTGAATTTGAACTTACTAACTGGTGGATCGAGTCTTTGGTCAGTATTCGGGTTTGAACCTTGTGGCGGTGTCGAGAGATACCTGGCGACTCTAGAGCAAACGTAATTAGAATTAAGGAAGGCGACCATATTGGCCGCCACCTTCAGAGCCAAATTAAGAGAAACACAATTAGCAACAAATTAAGATAACCCCCAATTGAATGGCCACCGCTTGGATATGGAACTGCTGTCTTGGTCGCTGGGCAACAGACATTCCGGAAAATCCGCTTGGGGATCCAGCATCTGGTCTAAAGGCACGACTGGCGACGTACACCAGAGAACCACCAACAATTATTGGGCAAGGACTCCGGTTACCCATGGACAACAATCAGTCTGACTGTCTCTGCCAATGCTGCAGGGGCATGGACCCAACCTTTGGAGCTGCAACCGTTACAGAGACTCTGCCTAGACTGGCAACGGATCTTTAGAATGGTTACAGGCGATAAATACCAGGGTATCTTCCAGGAACGACTAGGGGAAGATGGGGGGGGGGGGGGCCGGGGCTAAAGTTTACGTTGACCCGTTTGCCCAACCCAAGGGCTTCAGGGCCTGTCCAGTCCCACACATCGTGCCTTCGAAAGTGGATGCTGAGCTGAGCGGGCTGGAGGACTTGGGGATCATTCGCCAGAGTGGGCAGCACCAGTGGTTCCAGTACTGAAGCTGGACAAGACCGTCCGCTTGTGCGGCGACTATAAAATGACGGTCAACAAGGCCTCCCGCTTGGAGGGGTGACCCTTCGCCACGTGCGGAAGATTTATCCGCGAGGTTGGCCGGGTTGGGGCATTCTTTCACGAAGCTGGACAGGAGCCACGTCTAGACCACTGATCCTCACATGCGACGCCTCCCCCTCTGGCATCGGGGCAGTGTTGAAGCTTTAAGAGGGGCGCTAACGGCTCCAAATCCGTTCAAGTTTGACATTTCCCAACCTTAGTGAGGAAGGTGGAGAAGACACAAGAGCTCCGGCAGGGGTAGCATGAAGCAGGACAGAGGATTCACATCGGGAGACACTGTCCACATCGGGAATGTTGGGAAACATTGTGGAGAAGACAGGACCTGTCTCCTCTATGGTCAAAACCAGAGGGCGGACTGTATATGGGCATGTGGACCATTTCAAAGGCAGGGAGCCCACACACCAGAGGTAGCCCCACAGAAGAATCAGTCCCTCATCCCTCTTGCCTACTACCCGTGAGCCAGGGCTCAGAACTCTGCCAGGTCCGGGGCCCAGTTCAGCTCGAGATGGAAGACCCAACATTAGATATGGATCGGAACCCTCGGGCAGTCGGCGACAGAGGGACCTCCGGACCTCAGGGGGGGAGCAGGGACGTAATGACCCTTACTCGGCCCGCGGGGTCAAGCACATTGAGCTCCCCACGGGGTTGGTGGAGTATGAGCTCGTGGATTGGGAGCGCCGTGATCGGCAGTCCCGGCGCGTTGCGGCCTTTTTGGTCATGGGCGGACCTCCGTTTGAATCACCTCCTCGGATCTCCTGAGCGGCACGACCAGAGGCTGTGTGGCCCGAAGGAGAGCTGGAGGCAGAGGCCTGCTGTGTACAGACGCAGACACGAGGGACTGTGGCGGCGGACACGCGCACACACACAACCTCCCGGGCGTTTCGGAGCACGTCACAACAGGCAGGAAGCAGATCAATGCAATTCCAGAGCCTCTGAGGGAGCGAGCTCAAACGGACGGGGTTCGCTCGGGCATGGGAACCAGGTTAGAGTTTGGGAACAGGAGCTGAGACAGAGCTTTGCCGGCAGGATCGACACGACGTGGGTGAGGGAGGGGTTGGCACGGTCACGCCCCGTCGGGTATTCACCGTCTCCACCGAGAACCAAATTGAGTGGGAAGGTGGGGGCCAACCGCGTTTGTGCCGGGCATGTCGAGGACGCTCGCGCCCGTACAAACCGCATCATTGTGGCATCGGCCGCTTAGAGGGAAAGTCCGCCTCCTTCTCCACCTCCTGCCCCTTGACCTTTAGTTCACTCTCGGAAAGGGGGAGGGGGTTACCTTGCGAACCTGTGAATTCTCTATCCCAGAGTGGGCTGGGACACCGGGACACCAGACACATTGATTGAGGAGATGGGCAGGTTTTTAAATGAGCGACGGAGTGAAGGGTGATGGGGATCGGGGGGTGGGGCTGGGGGGGGGGGTGGGGTTGGCGGGAGCGGAGACCGAGCGGAGCTCAGCCACGATGGCATCGAGCGGAGGAGGGGGCTCGAGGGGCCGCCCCCGGTTCTCCCGTGAAAGTTACAAGAAATTGCAAAGCTGTTGGCATTTTCCCCATTGGGGGGCCGTTGAGTAAATTGCGGGTGGTTTTGGATTCCGGAGGGGGCGGTGGGGGAGGGGCTCTGTGCGAGTGAGCGGTCAGGTGGGGGGGGTGGGGGGGGGGGGGGGTGAGCGTGGCTCCTATCCCTCCTCCTAATGGTCACTCTCCCGTCTGTGCAGGTGCCCTACCTGAAGAGGCCGGTGGATATCTGGTGTGGGTTGAACCATTCCCTCGTGCTGTCTCAAGCCAGCGATTTCAGCAAAGAGATTCACGGCTGCGGCTGTGGAGCTGGAGGCCGGCTGCCTGGATTCCCCAAAGGCAGTGCTTTCTTCGTCAAGCTGTATGTTCAGGTGGGTGCTTGGCGCCGGCTCTCCCCCAGGGAGTCACACACCGTCTCCCCCCAGGGAGTCACACACCGGCCCCCCCCCAGGGAGTCACACACCGGCTCTCCCCCAGGGAGTCACACACCGGCCCCCCCAGGGAGTCACACACCGCCCCCCCCCCAGGGAGTCACACACCGGCCCCCCCCCAGGGAGTCACACACCGGCCCCCCCCCCAGGGAGTCACACACCGGCCCCCCCCCCAGGGAGTCACACACCGGCTCCCCCCCAGGGAGTCACACACCGGCCCCCCCCAGGGAGTCACACACCGGCCCCCCCCAGGGAGTCACACACCGGCCCCCCCCAGGGAGTCACACACCGGCCCCCCCCAGGGAGTCACACACCGGCTCTCCCCCAGGGAGTCACACACCGGCCCCCCCCCCCCCAGGGAGTCACACACCGGCCCCCCCCAGGGAGTCACACACCGGCCCCCCCCCCAGGGAGTCACACACCGCCCCCCCCCCCAGGGAGTCACACACCGGCCCCCCCCAGGGAGTCACACACCGGCTCTCCCGCAGGGAGTCACACACCGGCCCCCCCCCCCAGGGAGTCACACACCGGCCCCCCCCAGGGAGTCACACACCGGCTCTCCCGCAGGGAGTCACACACCGGCTCCCCCCAGGGAGTCACACACCGGCCCCCCCCCAGGGAGTCACACACCGGCCCCCCCCCAGGGAGTCACACACCGGCCCCCCCCCAGGGACTCACACACCGGCTCTCCCCCAGGGAGTCACACACCGGCCCCCCCCAGGGAGTCACACACCGGCCCCCCCCCCCCCAGGGAGTCACACACCGGCTTCCGTTGAAGGAGTAATGGAGGCACTGACTGTTTTCTAAATGGGGAAATGCTTCGGAAATCAGAAGCACAAAGGGACTTGGGAGTCCTTGTCCACAATTCTCTCAAGGTTAACGTGCTGGTTCAGTCGGCAGTTAGGAAGGTAAATGCAATGTTAACATTCATGTCGAGAGGGCTAGAGTACAAGACCAGGGATGTACTTCTGAGGCTGTATCAGGCTCTGGTCAGACCCCATTTGGAGTATTGTGAGCAGTTTCGGGCCCCGTATCTAAGGAAGGATGTGCTGGCCTTGGAAAGGGTCCAGAGGAGGTTCACAAGAATGTCCCTGGAATGAAGAGCTTGTCGTATGAGGAACGGTTGAGGACTCTGGGTCTGTACTTGTTGGAGTTTAGAAGGATGAGGGGGGATCTTATTGAAACTTACAGGATACTGCGAGGACTGGATAGAGTGGAGAGAGACCTGGATAGAGCGGACAGGGAGAGAGACCTGGATAGAGCGGACAGGGAGAGAGACCTGGATAGAGGGGACGTGGAGAGAGACCTGGATAGAGCGGACAGGGAGAGAGTCCTGGATAGAGTGGACGTAGAGAGAGACCTGGATAGAGCGGACGTGGAGAGAGACCTGGATAGAGCGGACAGGGAGAGAGACCTGGATAGAGCGGACAGGGAGAGAGACCTGGATAGAGCGGACGTGGAGAGAGACCTGGATAGAGCGGACAGGGAGAGAGACCTGGATAGAGCGGACGTGGAGAGAGGCCTGGATAGAGCGGACGTGGAGAGAGGCCTGGATAGAACGGACATGGAGAGAGACCTGGATAGAGCGGACAGGGAGAGAGACCTGGATAGAGCGGACGTGGAGAGAGACCTGGATAGAGCGGACGTGGAGAGAGACCTGGATAGAGCGGACGTGGAGAGAGACCTGGATAGAGCGGACGTGGAGAGAGACCTGGATAGAGCGGACGTGGAGAGAGACCTGGATAGAGCGGACGTGGAGAGAGACCTGGATAGAGCGGACGTGGAGAGAGGCCTGGATAGAGCGGACGTGGAGAGAGACCTGGATAGAGCGGACGTGGAGAGAGACCTGGATAGAGCGGACAGGGAGAGAGACCTGGATAGAGCGGACAGGGAGAGAGACCTGGATAGAGCGGACGTGGAGAGAGACCTGGATAGAGTGGGCGTGGAGAGAGACCTGGATAGAGCGGACAGGGAGAGAGGCCTGGATAGAGCGGACGTGGAGAGAGACCTGGATAGAGCGGACAGGGAGAGAGGCCTGGATAGAGTGGACGTGGAGAGAGGCCTGCATAGAGCGGACGTGGAGAGAGACCTGGATAGAGCGGACGTGGAGAGAGACCTGGATAGAGCGGACAGGGAGAGAGGCCTGGATAGAGCGGACGTGGAGAGAGGCCTGGATAGAGCGGACGTGGAGAGAGATCTGGATAGAGCGGACGTGGAGAGAGACCTGGATCGAGCGGACAGGGAGAGAGACCTGGATAGAGCGGACGTGGAGAGAGACCTGGATAGAGTGGACGTGGAGAGAGACCTGGATAGAGCGGACAGGGAGAGAGACCTGGATAGAGGGGACGTGGAGAGAGACCTGGATAGAGGGGACGTGGAGAGAGGCCTGGATAGAGCGGACAGGGAGAGAGACCTGGATAGAGCGGACGTGGAGAGAGACCTGGATAGAGTGGACGTGGAGAGAGACCTGGATAGAGCGGACGTGGAGAGAGACCTGGATAGAGCGGACGTGGAGAGAGACCTGGATAGAGCGGACAGGGAGAGAGGCCTGGATAGAGCGGACGTGGAGAGAGACCTGGATAGAGCGGACAGGGAGAGAGACCTGGATAGAGCGGACGTGGAGAGAGACCTGGATAGAGCGGACAGGGAGAGAGACCTGGATAGAGCGGACGTGGAGAGAGACCTGGATAGAGTGGACATGGAGAGAGACCTGGATAGAGCGGACGTGGAGAGAGACCTGGATAGAGCGGACAGGGAGAGAGACCTGGATAGAGCGGACAGGGAGAGAGACCTGGATAGAGCGGACGTGGACAGAGACCTGGATAGAGCGGACAGAGAGAGAGACCTGGATAGAGCGGACAGGGAGAGAGACCTGGATAGAGCGGACGTGGAGCGAGACCTGGATAGAGCGGACAGGGAGAGAGACCTGGATTGAGCGGACGTGGAGAGAGACCTGGATAGAGCGGACGTGGAGAGAGACCTGGATAGAGCGGACGTGGAGAGAGACCTGGATAGAGGGGACAGGGAGAGAGACCTGGATAGAGCGGACGTGGAGGGAGACCTGGATAGAGCGGACGTGGAGAGAGACCTGGATAGAGCGGACGTGGAGAGAGACCTGGATTGAGCGGACGTGGAGAGAGACCTGGATAGAGGGGACGTGGAGAGAGACCTGGATAGAGGGGACAGGGAGAGAGACCTGGATAGAGCGGACGTGGAGGGAGACCTGGATAGAGCGGACGTGGAGAGAGACCTGGATAGAGCGGACATGGAGAGAGACCTGGATAGAGCGGACGTGGAGAGAGACCTGGATAGAGTGGACGTGGAGAGAGACCTGGATAGAGGGGACGTGGAGAGAGACCTGGATAGAGCGGACGTGGAGAGAGACCTGGATAGAGGGGACGTGGAGAGAGACCTGGATAGAGCGGACGTGGAGAGAGACCTGGATAGAGCGGACGTGGAGAGAGACCTGGATCGAGCGGACAGGGAGAGAGACCTGGATAGAACGGACAGGGAGAGAGACCTGGATAGAGCGGACAGGGAGAGAGACCTGGATAGAGCGGACAGGGAGAGAGACCTGGATCGAGTGGACGTGGAGAGAGACCTGGATAGAGCGGACAGGGAGAGAGACCTGGATAGAGCGGACAGGGAGAGAGACCTGGATAGAGCGGACGTGGAGAGAGACCTGGATAGAGCGGACAGGGAGAGAGACCTGGATAGAGCGGACAGGGAGAGAGACCTGGATAGAGCGGACAGGGAGAGAGACCTGGATCGAGTGGACGTGGAGAGAGACCTGGATAGAGCGGACAGGGAGAGAGACCTGGATAGAGCGGACAGGGAGAGAGACCTGGATAGAGCGGACGTGGAGAGAGACCTGGATAGAGCGGACGTGGAGAGAGACCTGGATAGAGCGGACGTGGAGAGAGACCTGGATAGAGCGGACGTGGAGAGAGACCTGGATAGAGCGGACAGGGAGAGACACCTGGATAGAGCGGACAGGGAGAGAGACCTGGATAGAGCGGACGTGGAGAGAGACCTGGATAGAGCGGACAGGGAGAGAGACCTGGATAGAGCGGACAGGGAGAGAGACCAGGATAGAGCGGACGTGGAGAGAGGCCTGGATAGAGCGGACGTGGAGAGAGGCCTGGATAGAGCGGACAGGGAGAGAGACCTGGATAGAGTGGACGTGGAGAGAGACCTGGATAGAGCGGACAGGGAGAGAGACCTGGATAGAGCGGACGTGGAGAGAGACCTGGATAGAGCGGACGTGGAGAGAGACCTGGATAGAGCGGACAGGGAGCGAGACCTGGATAGAACGGACGTGGAGAGAGACCTGGATAGAGCGGACAGGGAGAGAGACCTGGTTAGAGCGGACAGAGAGAGAGACCTGGATAGAGCGGACGTGGACAGAGACCTGGATAGAGCGGACAGAGAGAGAGACCTGGATAGAGCGGACAGGGAGAGAGACCTGGATAGAGCGGACGTGGACAGAGACCTGGATAGAGCGGACAGAGAGAGAGACCTGGATAGAGCGGACAGGGAGAGAGACCTGGATAGAGCGGACGTGGAGCGAGACCTGGATAGAGCGGACAGGGAGAGAGACCTGGATAGAGCGGACAGGGAGAGAGACCTGGATAGAGCGGACAGAGAGAGAGACCTGGATAGAGCGGACATGGAGAGAGACCTGGATTGAGTGGACGTGGAGAGAGACCTGGATAGAGCGGACGTGGAGAGAGACCTGGATAGAGCGGACATGGAGAGAGACCTGGATTGAGTGGACGTGGAGGGAGACCTGGATAGAGCGGACAGGGAGAGAGACCTGGATAGAGCGGACGTGGAGAGAGACCTGGATTGAGCGGACGTGGAGAGAGACCTGGATAGAGCGGACGTGGAGAGAGACCTGGATTGAGTGGACGTGGAGGGAGACCTGGATAGAGCGGACGTGGAGAGAGACCTGGATAGAGCGGACGTGGAGAGAGACCTGGATTGAGCGGACGTGGAGAGAGACCTGGATAGAGCGGACGTGGAGAGAGACCTGGATCGAGCGGACAGGGAGAGAGACCTGGATAGAGCGGACAGGGAGAGACACCTGGATAGAGCGGACAGGGAGAGAGACCTGGATAGAGCGGACAGGGAGAGAGACCTGGATAGAGCGGACAGGGAGAGAGACCTGGATCGAGTGGACGTGGAGAGAGACCTGGATAGAGCGGACAGGGAGAGAGTCCTGGATAGAGCGGACGTGGAGAGAGACCTGGATAGAGCGGACAGGGAGAGAGTCCTGGATAGAGCGGACGTGGAGAGAGACCTGGATAGAGCGGACAGGGAGAGAGTCCTGGATAGAGGGGACGTGGAGAGAGACCTGGATAGAGTGGACGTAGACAGAGACCTGGATAGAGCGGACAGGGAGAGCGACCTGGATAGAGCGGACAGGGAGAGAGACCTGGATAGAGCGGACAGGGAGAGAGACCTGGATAGAGCGGACGTGGAGAGAGACCTGGATAGAGCGGACGTGGAGAGAGACCTGGATAGAGCGGACGTGGAGAGAGACCTGGATAGAGCGGACAGGGAGAGAGACCTGGATAGAGCGGACGTGGAGAGAGACCTGGATAGAGCGGACAGGGAGAGACACCTGGATAGAGCGGACAGGGAGTGAGACCTGGATAGAGTGGACGTGGAGAGAGACCTGGATAGAGCGGACGTGGAGAGAGACCTGGATAGAGCGGACAGGGAGAGAGGCCTGGATAGAGCGGACGTGGAGAGAGGCCTGGATAGAGCGGACAGGGAGAGAGACCTGGATAGAGTGGACGTGGAGAGAGACCTGGATAGAGCGGACAGGGAGAGAGACCTGGATAGAGCGGACGTGGAGAGAGACCTGGATAGAGCGGACAGGGAGAGAGACCTGGATAGAGCGGACAGGGAGAGAGACCTGGATAGAGCGGACGTGGACAGAGACCTGGATAGAGCGGACAGAGAGAGAGACCTGGATAGAGCGGACAGGGAGAGAGACCTGGATAGAGCGGACGTGGAGCGAGACCTGGATAGAGCGGACAGGGAGAGAGACCTGGATAGAGCGGACAGGGAGAGAGACCTGGATAGAGCGGACAGAGAGAGAGACCTGGATAGAGCGGACATGGAGAGAGACCTGGATTGAGTGGACGTGGAGAGAGACCTGGATAGAGCGGACGTGGAGAGAGACCTGGATAGAGCGGACATGGAGAGAGACCTGGATTGAGTGGACGTGGAGGGAGACCTGGATAGTGCGGACGTGGAGAGAGACCTGGATAGAGCGGACGTGGAGAGAGACCTGGATAGAGCGGACGTGGAGAGAGGCCTGGATAGAGCGGACAGGGAGAGAGACCTGGATGGAGTGGACGTGGAGAGAGACCTGGATAGAGCGGACGTGGAGAGAGACCTGGATAGAGCGGACAGGGAGAGAGACCTGGATAGAGCGGACAGGGAGAGAGACCTGGATAGAGCGGACGTGGAGAGAGACCTGGATAGAGTGGACGTGGAGAGAGACCTGGATAGAGCGGACGTGGAGAGAGACCTGGATAGAGCGGACAGGGAGAGAGACCTGGATAGAGCGGACGTGGAGAGAGACCTGGATAGAGCGGACAGGGAGAGAGACCTGGATAGAGCGGACAGGGAGAGAGACCTGGATTGAGCGGACATGGAGCGAGACCTGGATAGAGCGGACGTGGAGAGAGACCTGGATAGAGCGGACAGGGAGAGAGACCTGGATAGAGCGGACAGGGAGAGAGACCTGGATTGAGCGGACATGGAGAGAGACCTGGATAGAGCGGACGTGGAGAGAGACCTGGATAGAGCGGACAGGGAGAGAGACCTGGATAGAGTGGACGTGGAGAGAGACCTGGATAGAGCGGACGTGGAGAGAGACCTGGATAGAGTGGACGTGGAGAGAGACCTGGATAGAGCGGACGTGGAGAGAGACCTGGATAGAGCGGACGTGGAGAGAGACCTGGATCGAGCGGACAGGGAGAGAGACCTGGATAGAGCGGACAGGGAGAGACACCTGGATAGAGCGGACAGGGAGAGAGACCTGGATAGAGCGGACAGGGAGAGAGACCTGGATAGAGCGGACAGGGAGAGTGACCTGGATAGAGCGGACAGGGAGAGAGACCTGGATCGAGTGGACGTGGAGAGAGACCTGGATAGAGCGGACAGGGAGAGAGACCTGGATAGAGCGGACAGGGAAAGAGACCTGGATAGAGTGGACGTGGAGAGAGACCTGGATAGAGCGGACGTGGAGAGAGACCTGGATAGAGCGGACGTGGAGAGAGACCTGGATAGAGCGGACAGGGAGAGAGACCTGGATAGAGCGGACAGGGAGAGTGACCTGGATAGAGCGGACAGGGAGAGAGACCTGGATCGAGTGGACGTGGAGAGAGACCTGGATAGAGCGGACATGGAGAGAGACCTGGATTGAGTGGACGTGAAGAGAGACCTGGATAGAGCGGACGTGGAGAGAGACCTGGATACAGCGGACGTGGAGAGAGACCTGGATAGAGCGGACGTGGAGAGAGACCTGGATAGAGCGGACGTGGAGAGGATGTTGCCACTTGGAGGAAAAACTGGAACCAGAGGACACAATCTCAGACTAAAGGGACGATCCTTTAAAACAGAGATGAGGAGGAGTTTCTTCAGCCAGAGGGTGGTGAATCTGTGGAACTCTTTGCCGCACGAGGCTGTGGAGGCCAAATCACTGAATGTCTTTAAGACAGAGATAGATAGGTTCTGGATTAATAAGGGGATCAGGGGTTATGGGGAGAAGGCAGGAGAATGGGGATGAGAAAATATCAGCCATGATTGAATGGCCGAGCAGACTCGATGGGCCGAGTGGCCTAATTCTGCTCCTATGTCTTATGGTCTTATCTCTTAGATCACGAGGGGGTTCAGTCCGCGTGGGGAGACTGAGAAGAGCCGGGATTGTTCCTCCGGGGCAGAGAAGGTTAAGGGGGAGATTTAATCGAGGCGTTTGACATGGCGAGAGGGGTTTGGATGGAGTAAATGAGGAGAAAGTGTTTCCCTGGGGCAAGAGGGTGGGTGACCAGAGGGGTCACAGATTGAAGGGAGCCGGGAAAAGATGCAGAGGCGAGGGGGGGTGGCTGTCAGAGGGTCAGTACTGAGGGAGTGCCGCACTGTCAGAGAGTCAGTACTGAGGGAGTGCCGCACTGTCAGAGGGTCAGTACTGAGGGAGTGCCGCACTGTTAGAGGGTCAGTACTGAGGGAGTGCCGCACTGTCAGAGGGTCAGTACTGAGGGAGTGCCGCACTGTCAGAGGGTCAGTACTGAGGGAGTGCCGCACTATCAGAGGGTCAGTACTGAGGGAGTGCCGCACTGTCAGAAGGTCAGTACTGAGGGAGTGCCGCACTGTCAGAGGGTCAGTACTGAGGGAGTGCCGCACTGTCAGAGGGTCAGTACTGAGGGAGTGCCGCACTGTCAGAGGGTCAGTACTGAGGGAGTGCCGCACTGTCAGAGGGTCAGTACTGAGGGAGTGCCGCACTGTCAGAGGGTCAGTACTGATGGAGTGCCGCACTGTCAGAGGGTCAGTACTGAGGGAGTGCCGCACTGTCAGAGGGTCAGTCCTGAGGGAGTGCCGCACTGTCAGAGGGTCAGTACTGAGGGAGTGCTGCACTGTCAGAGGGTCAGTACTGAGGGAGTGCCGCACTGTCAGAGGGTCAGTACTGAGGGAGCGCCGCACAGTCAGAGGGTCAGTACTGAGGGAGTGCCGCACTGTCAGAGGGTCAGTACTGAGGGAGTGCCGCACTGTCAGAGGGTCAGTGCTGAGGGAGTGCCGCACTGTCAGAGGGTCAGTACTGAGGGAGTGCCGCACTGTCAGAGGGTCAGTACTGAGGGAGTGCCGCACTGTCAGAGGGTCAGTAGGGAGTGCCGCACTGTCAGAGGGTCAGTACTGAGGGAGTGCTGCACTGTCAGAGGATCAGTACTGAGGGAGTGCCGCACTGTCAGAGGGTCAGTACTGAGGGAGTGCCGCACTGTCAGAGGGTCAGTACTGAGGGAGTGCCGCACTGTCAGAGGGTCAGTACTGAGGGAGTGCCGCACTGTCAGAGGGTCAGTATTGAGGGAGTGCCGCACTGTCAGAGGGTCAGTACTGAGGGAGCGCCGCACTGTCAGAGGGTCAGTACTGAGGGAGTGCAGCACTGTCAGAGGGTCAGTACTGAGGGAGTGCCGCACAGTCAGAGGGTCAGTACTGAGGGAGTGCCGCACTGTCAGAGGGTCAGTACTGAGGGAGTGCCGCACTGTCAGAGGGTCAGTGCTGAGGGAGTGCCGCACTGTCAGAGGGTCAGTACTGAGGGAGTGCCGCACTGTCAGAGGGTCAGTACTGAGGGAGTGCCGCACTGTCAGAGGGTCAGTAGGGAGTGCCGCACTGTCAGAGGGTCAGTATTGAGGGAGTGCCGCACTGTCAGAGGGTCAGTACTGAGGGAGAGCCGCGCTGTCAGAGGGTCAGTACTGAGGGGGTGCCGCACTGTCAGAGGGTCAGTACTGAGGGAGTGCTGCACTGTCAGAGGGTCAGTAGGGAGTGCCGCACTGTCAGAGGGTCAGTACTGAGGGAGTGCTGCACTGTCAGAGGATCAGTACTGAGGGAGTGCCGCACTGTCAGAGGGTCAGTACTGAGGGAGTGCCGCACTGTCAGAGGGTCAGTACTGAGGGAGTGCCGCACTGTCAGAGGGTCAGTATTGAGGGAGTGCCGCACTGTCAGAGGGTCAGTACTGAGGGAGAGCCGCGCTGTCAAAGGGTCAGTACTGAGGGAGTGCCGCACTGTCAGACGGTCAGTACTGAGGGAGTGCCGCACTGTCAGAGGGTCAGTACTGAGGGAGCGCCGCACTGTCAGAGGGTCAGTACTGAGGGAGTGCAGCACTGTCAGAGGGTCAGTACTGAGGGAGTGCCGCACTGTCAGAGGGTCAGTACTGAGGGAGTACCGCACTGTCAGAGGGTCAGTACTGAGGGAGTGCCGCACTGTCAGAGGGTCAGTACTGACGGAGTGCTGCACTGTCAGAGGGTCAGTACTGAGGGAGTGCCGCACTGTCAGAGGGTCAGTCCTGAGGGAGTGCTGCACGGTCAGAGGGTCAGTACTGAGGGAGTGCCGCACTGTCAGAGGGTCAGTACTGAGGGAGTGCCGCACTGTCAGAGGGTCAGTACTGAGGGAGTGCCGCACTGTCAGAGGGTCAGTACTGAGGGAGTGCCGCACTGTCAGAGGGTCAGTACTGAGGGAGTGCCGCACTGTCAGAGGGTCAGTACTGAGGGAGTGCCGCACTGTCAGAGGGTCAGTACTGAGGGAGTGCCGCACTGTCAGAGGGTCAGTACTGAGGGAGTGCCGCACTGTCAGAGGGTCAGTACTGAGGGAGTGCCGCACTGTCAGAGGGTCAGTAGTGAGGGAGTGCCGCTCTGTCAGAGGGTCAGTACTGAGGGAGTGCCGCAGTGTTTGAGGGTCAGTGCTGAGGGAGAGCCGCACTGTCAGAGGGTCAGTACTGAGGGAGTGCCGCACTGTCAGAGGGTCAGTACTGAGGCAGTGCCGCACTGTCAGATGGTCAGTACTGAGGGAGTGCCGCACTGTCAGAGGGTCAGTACTGAGGGAGTGCCGCACTGTCAGAGGGTCAGTACTGAGGGAGTGCCGCACTGTCAGAGGGTCAGTACTGAGGGAGTGCGGCACTGTCAGAGGGTCAGTACTGAGGGAGTGCCGCACTGTCAGAGGGTCAGTACTGAGGGAGTGCCGCACTGTCAGAGCGTCAGTACTGAGGGAGTGCCGCACTGTCAGAGTGTCAGTACTGAGGGAGTGCTGCACTGTCAGAGGGTCAGTACTGAGGGAGTGCTGCCCTGTCAGAGGGCCAGTACTGAGGGAGTGCCGCACTGTCAGAGTGTCAGTACTGAGGGAGTGCGGCACTGTCAGAGGGTCAGTACTGAGGGAGTCCCGCACTGTCAGAGGGTCAGTACTGAGGGAGTGCCGCACTGTCAGAGGGTCAGTACTGAGGGAGTGCCGCACTGTCAGAGGGTCAGTATTGAGGGAGTGCCGCACTGTCAGAGGGTCAGTACTGAGGGAGAGCCGCGCTGTCAAAGGGTCAGTACTGAGGGAGTGCCGCACTGTCAGACGGTCAGTACTGAGGGAGTGCCGCACTGTCAGAGGGTCAGTACTGAGGGAGCGCCGCACTGTCAGAGGGTCAGTACTGAGGGAGTGCAGCACTGTCAGAGGGTCAGTACTGAGGGAGTGCCGCACTGTCAGAGGGTCAGTACTGAGGGAGTACCGCACTGTCAGAGGGTCAGTACTGAGGGAGTGCCGCACTGTCAGAGGGTCAGTACTGACGGAGTGCTGCACTGTCAGAGGGTCAGTACTGAGGGAGTGCCGCACTGTCAGAGGGTCAGTCCTGAGGGAGTGCTGCACGGTCAGAGGGTCAGTACTGAGGGAGTGCCGCACTGTCAGAGGGTCAGTACTGAGGGAGTGCCGCACTGTCAGAGGGTCAGTACTGAGGGAGTGCCGCACTGTCAGAGGGTCAGTACTGAGGGAGTGCCGCACTGTCAGAGGGTCAGTACTGAGGGAGTGCCGCACTGTCAGAGGGTCAGTACTGAGGGAGTGCCGCACTGTCAGAGGGTCAGTACTAAGGGAGTGCCGCACTGTCAGAGGGTCAGTACTGAGGGAGTGCCGCACTGTCAGAGGGTCAGTACTGAGGGAGTGCCGCACTGTCAGAGGGTCAGTAGTGAGGGAGTGCCGCTCTGTCAGAGGGTCAGTACTGAGGGAGTGCCGCAGTGTTTGAGGGTCAGTGCTGAGGGAGAGCCGCACTGTCAGAGGGTCAGTACTGAGGGAGTGCCGCACTGTCAGAGGGTCAGTACTGAGGCAGTGCCGCACTGTCAGAGGGTCAGTACTGAGGGAGTGCCGCACTGTCAGAGGGTCAGTACTGAGGGAGTGCCGCACTGTCAGAGGGTCAGTACTGAGGGAGTGCCGCACTGTCAGAGGGTCAGTACTGAGGGAGTGCCGCACTGTCAGAGGGTCAGTACTGAGGGAGTGCCGCACTGTCAGAGGGTCAGTACTGAGGGAGTGCCGCACTGTCAGAGGGTCAGTACTGAGGGAGCGCCGCACTGTCAGAGGGTCAGTACTGAGGGAGTGCCGCACTGTCAGAGGGTCAGTACTGAGGGAGTGCCGCACTGTCAGAGGGTCAGTACTGAGGGAGTGCCGCTCTGTCAGAGGGTCAGTACTGAGGGAGTGCCGCACTGTCAGAGGGTCAGTACTGAGGGAGTGCTGCACTGTCAGAGAGTCAGTACTGAGGGAGTGCTGCACTGTCAGAGGGTCAGTACTGAGGGAGTGCCGCACTGTCAGAGGGTCAGTACTGAGGGAGCGCCGCACTGTCAGAGGGTCAGTACTGAGGGAGCGCCGCACTGTCAGAGGGTCAGTACTGAGGGAGTGCCGCACTGTCAGAGGGTCAGTACTGAGGGAGTGCCGCACTGTCAGAGGGTCAGTACTGAGGGAGTGCCGCTCTGTCAGAGGGTCAGTACTGAGGGAGTGCCGCACTGTCAGAGGGTCAGTACTGAGGGAGTGCTGCACTGTCAGAGAGTCAGTACTGAGGGAGTGCTGCACTGTCAGAGGGTCAGTAATGAGGGAGTGCCGCACTGTCAGAGGGTCAGTACTGAGGGAGTGCCGCACTGTCAGAGGGTCAGTACTGAGGGAGTGCCGCACTGTCAGAGGGTCAGTACTGAGGGAGTGCCGCACTGTCAGAGGGTCAGTACTGAGGGAGTGCCGCACTGTCAGAGGGTCAGTACTGAGGGAGTGCCGCACTGTCAGAGGGTCAGTACTGAGGGAGTGCCGCACTGTCAGAGGGTCAGTACTGAGGGAGTGCCGCACTGTCAGAGGGTCAGTACTGAGGGAGTGCGGCACTGTCAGAGGGTCAGTACTGAGGGAGTGCCGCACTGTCAGAGGGTCAGTACTGAGGGAGTGCCGCACTGTCAGAGGGTCAGTACTGAGGGAGTGCCGCACTGTCAGAGGGTCAGTACTGAGGGAGTGCGGCACTGTCAGAGGGTCAGTACTGAGGGAGTGCCGCACTGTCAGAGGGTCAGTGCTGAGGGAGTGCCGCACTGTCAGAGGGTCAGTACTGAGGGAGTGCCGCACTGTCAGAGGGTCAGTACTGAGGGAGTGCCGCACTGTCAGAGGGTCAGTAGGGAGTGCCGCACTGTCAGAGGGTCAGTACTGAGGGAGTGCTGCACTGTCAGAGGATCAGTACTGAGGGAGTGCCGCACTGTCAGAGGGTCAGTACTGAGGGAGTGCCGCACTGTCAGAGGGTCAGTACTGAGGGAGTGCCGCACTGTCAGAGGGTCAGTACTGAGGGAGTGCCGCACTGTCAGAGGGTCAGTATTGAGGGAGTGCCGCACTGTCAGAGGGTCAGTACTGAGGGAGCGCCGCACTGTCAGAGGGTCAGTACTGAGGGAGTGCAGCACTGTCAGAGGGTCAGTACTGAGGGAGTGCCGCACTGTCAGAGGGTCAGTACTGAGGGAGTGCCGCACTGTCAGAGGGTCAGTACTGAGGGAGTGCCGCACTGTCAGAGGGTCAGTACTGAGGGAGTGCCGCACTGTCAGAGGGTCAGTCCTGAGGGAGTGCTGCACAGTCAGAGGGTCAGTACTGAGGGAGTGCCGCACTGTCAGAGGGTCAGTACTGAGGGAGTGCCGCACTGTCAGAGGGTCAGTACTGAGGGAGTGCCGCACTGTCAGAGGGTCAGTACTGAGGGAGTGCCGCACTGTCAGAGGGTCAGTACTGAGGGAGTGCCGCACTGTCAGAGGGTCAGTACTGAGGGAGTGTCGCACTGTCAGAGGGTCAGTACTGAGGGAGTGCCGCACTGTCAGAGGGTCAGTACTGAGGGAGCGCCGCACAGTCAGAGGGTCAGTACTGAGGGAGTGCCGCACTGTCAGAGGGTCAGTACTGAGGGAGTGCCGCACTGTCAGAGGGTCAGTGCTGAGGGAGTGCCGCACTGTCAGAGGGTCAGTACTGAGGGAGTGCCGCACTGTCAGAGGGTCAGTACTGAGGGAGTGCCGCACTGTCAGAGGGTCAGTAGGGAGTGCCGCACTGTCAGAGGGTCAGTATTGAGGGAGTGCCGCACTGTCAGAGGGTCAGTACTGAGGGAGAGCCGCGCTGTCAGAGGGTCAGTACTGAGGGGGTGCCGCACTGTCAGAGGGTCAGTACTGAGGGAGTGCTGCACTGTCAGAGGGTCAGTAGGGAGTGCCGCACTGTCAGAGGGTCAGTACTGAGGGAGTGCTGCACTGTCAGAGGATCAGTACTGAGGGAGTGCCGCACTGTCAGAGGGTCAGTACTGAGGGAGTGCCGCACTGTCAGAGGGTCAGTACTGAGGGAGTGCCGCACTGTCAGAGGGTCAGTATTGAGGGAGTGCCGCACTGTCAGAGGGTCAGTACTGAGGGAGAGCCGCGCTGTCAAAGGGTCAGTACTGAGGGAGTGCCGCACTGTCAGACGGTCAGTACTGAGGGAGTGCCGCACTGTCAGAGGGTCAGTACTGAGGGAGCGCCGCACTGTCAGAGGGTCAGTACTGAGGGAGTGCAGCACTGTCAGAGGGTCAGTACTGAGGGAGTGCCGCACTGTCAGAGGGTCAGTACTGAGGGAGTACCGCACTGTCAGAGGGTCAGTACTGAGGGAGTGCCGCACTGTCAGAGGGTCAGTACTGACGGAGTGCTGCACTGTCAGAGGGTCAGTACTGAGGGAGTGCCGCACTGTCAGAGGGTCAGTCCTGAGGGAGTGCTGCACGGTCAGAGGGTCAGTACTGAGGGAGTGCCGCACTGTCAGAGGGTCAGTACTGAGGGAGTGCCGCACTGTCAGAGGGTCAGTACTGAGGGAGTGCCGCACTGTCAGAGGGTCAGTACTGAGGGAGTGCCGCACTGTCAGAGGGTCAGTACTGAGGGAGTGCCGCACTGTCAGAGGGTCAGTACTGAGGGAGTGCCGCACTGTCAGAGGGTCAGTGCTGAGGGAGTGCCGCACTGTCAGAGGGTCAGTACTGAGGGAGTGCCGCACTGTCAGAGGGTCAGTAGTGAGGGAGTGCCGCTCTGTCAGAGGGTCAGTACTGAGGGAGTGCCGCAGTGTTTGAGGGTCAGTGCTGAGGGAGAGCCGCACTGTCAGAGGGTCAGTACTGAGGGAGTGCCGCACTGTCAGAGGGTCAGTACTGAGGCAGTGCCGCACTGTCAGAGGGTCAGTACTGAGGGAGTGCCGCACTGTCAGAGGGTCAGTACTGAGGGAGTGCCGCACTGTCAGAGGGTCAGTACTGAGGGAGTGCCGCGCTGTCAGAGGGTCAGTACTGAGGGAGTGCGGCACTGTCAGAGGGTCAGTACTGAGGGAGAGCCGCGCTGTCAAAGGGTCAGTACTGAGGGAGTGCCGCACTGTCAGACGGTCAGTACTGAGGGAGTGCCGCACTGTCAGAGGGTCAGTACTGAGGGAGCGCCGCACTGTCAGAGGGTCAGTACTGAGGGAGTGCAGCACTGTCAGAGGGTCAGTACTGAGGGAGTGCCGCACTGTCAGAGGGTCAGTACTGAGGGAGTACCGCACTGTCAGAGGGTCAGTACTGAGGGAGTGCCGCACTGTCAGAGGGTCAGTACTGACGGAGTGCTGCACTGTCAGAGGGTCAGTACTGAGGGAGTGCCGCACTGTCAGAGGGTCAGTCCTGAGGGAGTGCTGCACGGTCAGAGGGTCAGTACTGAGGGAGTGCCGCACTGTCAGAGGGTCAGTACTGAGGGAGTGCCGCACTGTCAGAGGGTCAGTACTGAGGGAGTGCCGCACTGTCAGAGGGTCAGTACTGAGGGAGTGCCGCACTGTCAGAGGGTCAGTACTGAGGGAGTGCCGCACTGTCAGAGGGTCAGTACTGAGGGAGTGCCGCACTGTCAGAGGGTCAGTACTGAGGGAGTGCCGCACTGTCAGAGGGTCAGTACTGAGGGAGTGCCGCACTGTCAGAGGGTCAGTACTGAGGGAGTGCCGCACTGTCAGAGGGTCAGTAGTGAGGGAGTGCCGCTCTGTCAGAGGGTCAGTACTGAGGGAGTGCCGCAGTGTTTGAGGGTCAGTGCTGAGGGAGAGCCGCACTGTCAGAGGGTCAGTACTGAGGGAGTGCCGCACTGTCAGAGGGTCAGTACTGAGGCAGTGCCGCACTGTCAGAGGGTCAGTACTGAGGGAGTGCCGCACTGTCAGAGGGTCAGTACTGAGGGAGTGCCGCACTGTCAGAGGGTCAGTACTGAGGGAGTGCCGCACTGTCAGAGGGTCAGTACTGAGGGAGTGCCGCTCTGTCAGAGGGTCAGTACTGAGGGAGTGCCGCACTGTCAGAGGGTCAGTACTGAGGGAGTGCTGCACTGTCAGAGAGTCAGTACTGAGGGAGTGCTGCACTGTCAGAGGGTCAGTAATGAGGGAGTGCCATACTGTCAGAGGGTCAGTACTGAGGGAGTGCCGCACTGTCAGAGGGTCAGTACTGAGGGAGTGCCGCACTGTCAGAGGGTCAGTACTGAGGGAGTGCCGCACTGTCAGAGGGTCAGTACTGAGGGAGTGCCGCACTGTCAGAGGGTCAGTACTGAGGGAGTGCCGCACTGTCAGAGGGTCAGTACTGAGGGAGTGCTGCACTGTCAGAGGGTCAGTACTGAGGGAGTGCTGCACTGTCAGAGGGTCAGTACTGAGGGAGTGCCGCACTGTCAGAGGGTCAGTACTGAGGGAGTGCTGCACTGTCAGAGGGTCAGTACTGAGGGAGCGCCGCACTGTCAGAGGGTCAGTACTGAGGGAGTGCCGCACTGTCAGAGGGTCAGTACTGAGGGAGTGCTGCACTGTCAGAGGGTCAGTACTGAGGGAGTGCCGCACTGTCGGAGGGTCAGTACTGAGGGAGTGCCGCACTGTCAGAGGGTCAGTACTGAGGGAGTGCCGCACTGTCAGAGGGTCAGTACTGAGGGAGTGCCGCACTGTCAGAGGGTCAGTACTGAGGGAGTGCCGCACTGTCAGAGGGTCAGTACTGAGGGAGTGCCGCACTGTCAGAGGGTCAGTACTGAGGGAGTGCCGCACTGTCAGAGGGTCAGTACCGAGGGAGTGCTGCACTGTCAGAGGGTCAGTACTGAGGGAGTGCGGCACTGTCAGAGGGTCAGTACTGAGGGAGTGCCGCACTGTCAGAGGGTCAGTACTGAGGGAGTGTCGCACTGTCAGAGGGTCAGTACTGAGGGAGTGCCGCACTGTCAGAGGGTCAGTACTGAGGGAGTGCCGCACTGTCAGAGGGTCAGTACTGAGGGAGTGTCGCACTGTCAGAGGGTCAGTACTGAGGACAAAGAATGACTGTATTGTCTGTAAATCGCTGGGGGACATTTGAAGGTTGTGACAGTCTCTATATAAATGCACATATTGTTTTCTCTGTTCCCCCACCCCGCCCCCAGGTTCCGCACTGTAGCAGACTGCTGTGCTCTACCCGCGAATGCCTCTACATGCTGTCCTGCTACGACATCAGCGACGTGCTGGTATTCCGGGAGCTGCCGTCCACCAAGGCGCGGACGCAGGGGTCAGAGTCCGAGATGGAGGGCTCCCGCATGTGCGCCCACTACCTGAGCCAGCTGGAGGACTGTGGCAGCCTGGGCGAGCAGATGGAGAAGATGAAGGACATCATTAATCAGATGGGGCTGTGTAGTTACCAGAAAGACTTTCTGCAGGAGGCCATCAGCGCCCTGCAACGTTCGACTGGGGGGGCCGTCGCCTTGTCCGCCCGGGACAGTGCACTGTGACCCCCACTCCCCCCCCCCACCCCCGCATCACCCCCCCAGCCTGCAGCAGGGTCACCCAGGAGCAGTGTCCCACACTCATGTATGGATATTTTACTACTTCTAACCTTCACAGACAAAGCTCCAAGAAATCAGCACTTTAATTTGTGTTTTTATGGCAATAAATTGCATTAATAAAACAGTCACAGCAACTAAACTGGGTTTGTGGCTGAACAATGTACTGAGTGCAGCTGTGATTACAGAGGCACCCCCCCCCCCCCACACCCCCCACCCCCCCCTCCCCCTCCCCTCACCCCCCCCCACCCTCCCCCTCCCCTCACCCCCCCACCCTCCCCGTCCCCCCACCCCCCCCACCCCCCCCCTACCCCCCTCCCCCCCTCCCCTACACCCCCCACCCCCCCCCTCCCCCCCTCCCCCCTCCCCCTCCCCCAACCCCCCTCCCCCCACCCCCCCCACCCCCCTCCCCCCTCCCCCTCCCCCCCACCCCCCTCCCCCCTCCCCCTCCCCCCCACCCCCCTCCCCCACACCCCCTCCCATCCACCCCCCTCCCCCTTCCCCCTCCCCCTACCCCCGCCCTCCCCCACCCCCCCCTCACCCCCCTCCCCACCCCCCACAACCCCTCCCCCCCACACCCTCCCCCTCTCACACCCCACCCTCCCCCTCCCCCACACTCCCCCCACTCCCCCTCCCCACCCCCCCTCCCCTCACACCCCCCTCCCCCCACCCTCCCCCTCCCCACCCCCCTCCGCCCACCCCCTCCCCTCACCCCTCCCCCCACCCGCCCACCCCCCCTCCCCTCACCACCCCCCACCCTCCCCCTCCCCTCACCCCCCCCACCCTCCCCCTCCCCTCACCCCCCCACCCTCCCCCTCCCCTCACCCCCCCCACCCTCCCCTCTCACCCTCCCCCTCCCCCTTCCCCACCCTCCCCCTCCCCCCACTCTCCCCCTCCCCCACTCCCCCAACCCTCCCCCCACTCCCCCACGCCCCCCACTCACCCCCCACCCTCCCCCCTCCCCTCACCCCACCACTCCCCCTCACCCCCCCACTCCCCCTCACCCCCCACCCACCCCACTCTCCCACCCTCCCACCCTGTCATCCCCCCCCACTGACCACCCCGCCACTCCCCCTCCCCTCACCCCCCCACCCTCCCCCTCTCACCCTCCCCCCTTCCCCACCCTCCCCCTCTCGCCCTCACCCTCCCCCTTCCCCACCCTCCCCTCCCCCCACTCCCCCAACCCTCCCCCTCCCCCCACTCCCCCAACCCTCCCCTCCCCCCACTCCCCCAACCATCCCCCTCCCCCCACTCCCCCAACCCTCCCCTCCCCCCACTCCCCCAACCATCCCCCTCCCCCCCACTCCCCCAACCCTCCCCCTCCCCCCACTCCCCCAACCCTCCCCTCCCCCCACTCCCCCAACCATCCCCCTCCCCCCCACTCCCCCAACCCTCCCCCCACTCCCCCACCCCCCCCACTCACCCCCCACCCTCCCCCCCTCACCCCCCCACCCCCCACCCTCCCCCTCCTCACTCCCCCCTCACCCCCACCCTCCCCCCTCCCCCCCCACCCTCCCCCCATTCACCCACCCCACTCCCCCACCCTCCCACCCTGTCATCCCCCCACTGACCACCCCGCCACTCCCTCTCCCCCTCTCACCCACTCCCGCTCCCTACCACCCCCGCCCCCCCCACTCCCCCCACCCCCTCACTCCCCCCCCTCCCCTCACTCTCCCCCCCTCACTCCACCCCCCCACTCCCCCCCCCCCCACTCCCCCTCCGAGTTCGGAGTTATACCGCGAATAGGAATGACGCAGACCGGCGTCGCCCCCTGCCCGCAGCTGACTGTAACTGCAAGCGGAAAGATGAATCAGTCACGTCCCGCACGCACCCACCCTCCACGGACCCACCCACCCCCGCCCTCCACGACCGCCGCCCCGCTGGGGGCTGCCATTCCGCCGTGGCGTGCACTGCGTCTGACGCGCGCTGGCGCACTCCGACCCCAGGCCCCGCATTCTCGTTTCCCGTTGTGATGCCGCAGCTCGGAACTCCGAGAACCTGAATCAAAATATTTAGTTTTCAACGGGGCGGAACGTTCCGGAA